>NC_046332.1:46872220-47206387 GCF_000738735.6 Corvus cornix cornix
CAGGTAATCATCTGATGGCTAATGTTGACACAAGCAAGGCAGTGGGAATACACAGGAATGGGGAAGGCAGAACTTTCTCTCTGGGTGGCAGAGAGATTGGTTCTGGTTGTCCTAAGTCACCAGAGCTGGCAAATACAAATCAAATACAGTCATATCCCTTAATAAGTCTGTGTAGTGAGTTACACAAACCTCTATTACGTAATTGTATACGCATTATATATCCAACTATACTAGATACTATTCCCGTTATCCTTAAAAATATTCGAGACAAGGAAACACATTGTTCCAGCACTAGGAAGTGATCTTAATGCTAACCAGCAACCCCCATCTTTCTTCAAAGTATCACCTAATTTGGATTCTCCTTATGTGAAATGCAGGGAACATGTAGAAGTCTGAAGCTGTGTACACATAAATCCCGGCTAGAAAATCTGGGCGCCCCAAGCACCTACAGCACGACTGAGGTGCAACTTAACCACCTAGATCCACAAGTATAACTGTGGATTGTGGGTGACCAAGCACTGGAGATACTCAAGAACTGTCTGGCCACAACCCTATGCAATGTGCTCTAGGATGACACTGCTTGAGCAGGAAGGTTGGATCCTCTGTTGTCTCTTCCAACCCATCCTGTGTGATTCTGTGATTTACAAAAGCTGAAGCATAACTCCTTATGTATGCCACACTGAAGCTAAACATTCTCCAAGTGCCAAGCATCCAGTATCTGAAGGGAACCTAGGTTTGGATTCCAAATGTTAAGTCACAGAAAGATCTGCCACACTGCAGCTCTGGGAAAGGAGCCTCCCTGTCATAGGACAAGGTTTCAGATCGGACTGCAGAAGTGGACACAATCCCAAACACTGGAAAGTGGAATCTGCTTAACTGCAACTGTTTCATCTGAACGGCTTAGGCTGAAGAGAAGTAAAGCTGGTAATATGCTAAATCCTACCCTGAAACTTACCATTTCCTCTGAGCAGGCATTACACACCTCTTTGCTCAGCATCCTACTTATTTCAGCACCTATGGAGAAGTCCCTGAAGTTCTGTCCTTGCTACCAAGCAGTGAGACCAAACAGGGAAATGTTACTAGAGTGACCAGGTTGTGCAGAGGAGCTGAAGGGAAGGTGGCTTTCTCATTTCAGCTAGCTCTAGCCTGGTTCAGTGAGCTGAACAGCCACGAGTGGCTGGAGGACATCTTCAAATACAGCATCATCCAAAAGCAATCCAGCAAATGCTCTGCAAGGTGCCCTGAGACTTAACCCAAAGCAGAGTTCATCAGGAAATGTGCACATTTATCATTGAAACAAAAAGTGCTAAAGCAGCATTATACTACTTTTACTCACCACAAAGACTGTACTAGGCACCTAAACATTTTGTACAGGAATGGGTGTCTGTAAGTCACTGGCAATGTCACTGATGCTTCACCTATGCCCAAGCAGAACATACCAGAGCTGCACCTTGGTCCTACAGAAGTCAGTGTAAGTCCTTTGGAAGCAAAATACTACCTTCAAGGCATTCCACTTCTGTCTATTTTTTTATGAACTAGTTGAAAAACAGTTTCCTAAATTAACCTCTTAAGAAACCTTGTAATTTGCCTCTCCGCAGGCTCACTGCAGTGCCTGATGCTCTACCCGCCCCTGATCACGGGACAGTGGCCCCTGACCGGCCTGGTGGGGGACACCTCTGTCTCCCCTGCACCGGCAGTACTGCACTCTAACCAGAAGAAATTTTCCTGTCAAAAACTACCAGAACCAAGAGAACAAAGGGGGATGCCTTGCCCGCTCCGGGCTGTTCACGCCGCGGGGTGAGGGTGCCGGGGGCCCTGGGGGTCGCGGTGGGATGGATGGGAGGTGAGGCAGCTCCGATGGGGCGCGGGGAGCTGCGCCGGGCCGGCTCCGCAGGCAGGGGCGCGGTGTCCTTGGGGCCGCGGGAGCGGGCGGGCAGCGCTGCGCCCTGGGGCCCGCGGCACCTCCTCGCCGAGAGGAGCCCCGAGGGCGGGGGCGGCACTGCGGGACCCCCGAGCGCCGCGGCCGGCAGGGCCAGGCGGCCGCGCCATGGAGGCACCGCTGCCTTCCTTTTCTTTCCTTTCCGTTCCCTTCCTTTCCCTTCCCCCCGCGCCTGCCTTCCTCCGCCGCGGCGCCTCCTCCCCGCGCCGCTCCCGCCCGCCTCGCCTTGCCCTTTCCTCACCGGCCGAGGAGTGGATCTTGGAGGATTTCCGCCGCAGGGACATCTTCAGCGCGGTGTCCAGGCCGGCCCTGTTCGGCATGGTGCGGCCGGCCGGGGCGCGCTGGCCATGGGCCCCCCGCACGCAGACGCCGCGCTGCGGCCACCGGCACCGCCGCGCCCGGGCTGCGGGGGCGGGCGAGGCGCTGAGCCCTGGCCGGGCTCGGAGCTGCCCTGCCGGGGAGCCGCTCGCGGCTCCGTGCGCCCGCTGGGAGCCGTTGCGTAAGGTGCCATGAAGTCAGGGCCCGGGTTTGGTGGGGGGTTTTGAGGTGTCTGTCTGGAACTAGTATTTTACTAGACATTTTAGGCGCATAAAGCGTCCCAAGAAAGCCCCCGCTGAGATCAGGATCCCTAACCGGGCTTCTTTGTTCCGGTTACAAGGGCATCTTTCATCACTGTGGCATGCTGCCAGCATCATCACAAAAGATACCGTTGCTTCTCAAAATGTCCGGTAAATCGAGGCTAAAAAAAGAAATAGAGGAAAGATTAATCAATGTAGCACTTACAGCACATCACCTTTCTGTGCAAAACATTTGCAGCCATGAGAATTTAACTACTAAGGACAGGCAAAGAGGAAATGTAATTTAATAGGAAAAAAAAATAGCTAAGACAGCACCTCTCAGTCTTTACACATGCTGGTCTTAACCAGGCATAGCTAGAAGCAGTTGCCACATCTTAAGGGGTTGCTTTCTCTACCAGGTGAACTTCAACGTAGAATGGTTTAAGTGAGGCAGAATCACCACAGGACAAGGATATATTGAGTTTTGGGAAGATCTACTGCATAAGAAATGGTCTCCCTATCTTAAAGATCTTCGACAAACATCCCCAGGTCTGTATCTAAACTACTTGACCATGTAGAGTTGGGTAGCACACATGATGGGTAATTTGGGTGTTATTTCAAAGATCATAATTAATGCTAAAACCTATGAATCTCGCTGTACTTGTCTCACTGTATGTGTCCTCACATATAGTATGGAAAGCGATACTTTCCAGCTACAACTTCACAAAATGTTAGAAATAGAACTATTTTGACAAACCACTTTGCACTTCCTGAACTCAAAGTAGTCCAGAACTGTGGCATTTTACACTGATTGAACTGAATGCATCATAGCCCACTGGAGATGTGTGCTTTGGGACAGGACTGCTGGCCACAGATGTTTCTTGCCTGTGAGAAGCTTTTACTCATGGATTTTATCACTCTTGGAGAAGTGGCCCAAGAGCTTTGTGAATGAAATCATCCAGTAAGGGCAATGCCCAGTGCTGGCATGCCAGCATGCCTTTCCCGTTTTAAGATCATGACATGGAGCTGGTTATATTAATGAACATCATTTTCTCCCTCAGCTTGCTCTTTCTCCTCTCCACAAATTATTATCTGTTGTGGTCAGTATCTTTGTACCAGGAGGAATTGCCTGGGGAACAGGGAATCACTTCACA
Organism: Corvus cornix cornix; assembly: GCF_000738735.6. Classification (NCBI taxonomy): domain Eukaryota; kingdom Metazoa; phylum Chordata; class Aves; order Passeriformes; family Corvidae; genus Corvus; species Corvus cornix. The sequence continues at coordinate 46,875,871 of NC_046332.1, forward strand.
TATATTGTTAGCTAGTAGACAAATTAAAGTGACGTTCACTTTGGGTTCGAGCTGTCAGCTCAAAGTCAAAGAAAGTGCTCCCAAAAAAGGACCAAAAAATGAATGACAACTCCTGGATTCATGTTTACTTTTTCATCAGAAATTAGCCTTCAGGTGAACTGTGCTTACAGTACATGTAAAGTATTGTGGACTGTAAGCCATCAGCCCTGTCAGCCTGAGAGCCCATGTGGCAGCTGAGTGCTCTTGTTCCTTCACATGCACTGCACTTACTTTCACCTCTGCGCACTCAATGTTCTCGAAGAGTGTGCCAGCTAGAACACCATCTGCCTTGCAGCTACCAGGACTACTCACTCACTTGACTGCTGGAGTGCCTCAAGGAGATTTAATTACCCAGCCCACACCTCAACAAGCCTGAGCTGTATCCCCATGGAAGGCACTCCCTGAGCATTAATGACCAGGCATTTCAATAAAGCTTACTGGCATGGAAGAAACAAAACATCTTTGCCCCTGCTCAGACTGAGGGCCTCAGAGGAGACCTGTCTGCAAAATCTGTCTCAAGTCACAAGTGGATATAATTATACACTGCAGTCTAAGGGGAAGCTGAGGGGAGCAAGTGGACTGCGAAAGTGTCCAAGGAAACCAAGTGTGCAGGATAATCTTGGTAACTGAGAAAGAACCTGAGTCCTGCTCAGCAGGCTTAAGAGTGGGGCCTGCAGGAAAACTAAGTGTGCAGTCCAGAGCAGTTGGTTGTGTTTCTGAAAGCTCACGTTCATTAGTAACCAGCTGACAAGCTCTGGATTAGCCCTGAGCTTTGAGGAAAGAAGCAGCTCATTCCGCTGTGCAGGACTCACCTTTGTCATTTTGTTATGCAATGCCTGTCTTTGTCATCGCGCTGATGTGCACTAAATTGTGTATTATCGGACCATGAGTCATGGCAGTATTATTCCCTGGGGTCTGTCATAATGGCTCCATGGTTTGAATGATGTACCAAAAAAAAAGCAGTTGGTATTTTTCAAATTACAATGTGCTCACTTTTCTAGTATTTATAGCAATGTACTTTCAAAGAGCTCAGTATGCATAATAATTATTTCAATGTAATAAATAAAGCAAAGGCAGGAAGAATGGTCCTGTAGTTAATGTGCCAGACTGGGAGACAGGATATCTTTATTCTATTTTTGACTGTGCCAGATGCCGTCTGGGACCTTAGAGAGAGATTGTTAAACCTGAATTTCCAAAAAGATGCATCCTCTGCTCCAATTACTAATGTTATACACAGAGATTGGTTCTGGGAAAAAAAAAAGGAAAGAAACACACATTACTCAGAATTTATTAGTGTAGTGGAAAACGTAACAGTCTCATCAAAGGTGAGAGCTAATTATTACCGAAAAAGAAAGAAAAAAAGAAAGAAATTAAAGAATGCTACTACTACTTCTGAAAGAAAAAATCAGAAATAATAAACCATTTTGGTTTTTTGTAGACACACTCTCCTGTCTGCCTTTTTTTTTTGGTGTGGTGCTTACCCTTCCACTGCCCCTCTGGGACCAATGGTCGACAGTGCTGGCCTTTGTAAAGCAGTGGGTGTTGGGGCTGCAGCTAGTCATCGGTGTTTTCCCAACAAATTCTTTGCTGAGAAAAGCAAAGAACTGTTATGGGGCTATTTTTGTGTGGTTTTTAAAATGACTTCACACCTTGCTCTTTATCCATTTGTATACTGCTCCACTTTACATCCATTTGTATTATATGGGATGCCATTTATGTATGTTACATATTTGTTCTTTGTGTAATCCCTCAACTCTCTTTGTCCACTTCCCAGGTCTGCACTGCTTTAGCTGACTACTGATGAGCTCTTTGTAGCTGCAAGTTCTCTACTGCCAAGGATGTGCTCCTTTTTTTATCATCCCATGCCTCTTCTACAGTGTCCTGGGAGACCACTCTCAGGGGACTCTGCTGTCATACCAGGCCTGTATTCCGCCATATATTATTATGTTATGCATCATTATGTTAGTTATAAAAGATGTTATACATCATTATGTTAGTTATAAATATCTCATTCTCCACAGTAGAACTTCTTGTCACTCTCCATGTAAAAGCCACAGTGGCACCATACAAAGTTAAACAAAAGTAAAACAGTTAGACATAGCTACCTACCCATTAGAGACATTGGTGTTGCAACTAAGTAAAAGAAAGCCACAGACAGGTCAATAAAAGCTCAGGCAAAATGAGGCTCAGTCCCAAGGCCTTGCAAAGTCAGTACAAAGCCTGTGGCCTCCTGCCAGCAGTGGTGGTATCAGGCTACAGGATGAGAATAATTGCATGCAAGTTCTGCTTGTCTAACTCTTCTTGTCTTAAAAAAAAATAAAAGAAAAACAACATAATAGACTCTCTTGCTCTTAAACCAAATCTTTGTGCTGTGGTGCTTTGTCCTTGTTTACATGCACAGGATCAAAATGAGCATGATGCAGATAATATGCTGAGCTACAGGGGAGGTGTCTGTCACTCATCATGACATTTTTTAAAAGGTCAAAAAAAAAAGTCAAAAAGTCAGGACTTGCTGTTTCTAGATTGATAGAGAAAGTGTGCTTGGCATCATTCAGCTCAGGAAAATAAGTGAAATAACTTAAGGATCTTCTTTGCAGAGATGCTGCTATCTATAGACAGACACAGGATGTGACCATAAATATGTGGACATGCGGCAATGCATGCATGGCCCACCCGAAATCTCCTAAGGGAGCTGGAGTCTCCTATACTTTATAGAGCAGAAGGGGCTTAACAATAACACTCCTCTTACAGTTAACCATACCCACAGATTTAACTTGAAGGTGGAAAAAAAATATGATGAATTGCACAGTCAGTGGCTGCATGGGAGAGGGGTGGAGGGGGAGGGTAAACCATTACCTATAAGTGCCATGGGAGAAAAAAGATTAAAAATTTGGAAATGTAGGCAACTTGATTAGTTACATGCCATTCAGGTTTTTCAGGTTTTTGAAAAAAGACACATGTAAATAAAATTGCGATGAGTACAATAATCATATTGATATGCTGGAAACTGAAATTTGTACTCATAGCAGGAGGTGATCTGTGATTTGCCCGAAAATTACTGAAAAACTTAAAAATACTGAACCCATTCTATTTTGGCACTTGTGACAATAAATAAAGAAAATAGTGAAACTGAATAAAGAAAAATAATGTATTTTTTCTAGTACACTCAAGACTAAGAACTTGTTATGACAACTTCTTCATACCTGCAAGTTAGTTCAGGAGACAAACTGTGCTTGCAGTACAGTTTTACTTTACCAGAATAACTCCAAGTTTGTATGGTTTTAAAGATATATTTGAAATGCAGTAAGCTAAATTGGAACCAGTGATTTTTATTCCATGGCAATGGCGTCAACAGAAAGAATTCGTCAGGCTGGAAATTGATGGAAAGCTCTGTGTAGAATAACCCTTACAAATGCTTTGCACAGGAAAGACATATGGTACAGTAGACCATAGTTTGGACCTTAACTTATATGGACCCAAGTTAGTAATTAGCTAGTAATGAAGAAAAATAATGTATTCTTAAGCAAAGAAGAATAATACTGAAGAAATTTAAAGTTTAATGAAGAAATCATAGTGATGCCATGAGGATTTTTGCCTTTTCTTTTATGCCCCTGTTGTGCCTTTTTGCGGCTTCTGTATTCCTGGTGCTTTTTGCCTACATTCTTGGACTTGTTTGTTGGGCTGGGAGACTGAACGTTTTGGAGGCTTCGTGGCTGGGGGTTGGTGAGCCCCGGACCCCGGGGTCCTCTCCAGAGCATATTCTGTGAACCAGGATGGAGCCATCCAGGGGAGGGTTCCTTGGGGAGGGGGGCTCGCTTGGGCCTCTCATTGGGGAATCTTTGGTGGATATGCTGGTTAGTAGAACCTATAATGTTATACCCAATGCTGGGGCGGGGGGGGGGGGGGGAAGACAGACACAGAGATAGACTCGGCGGGGTGCATCTCGATGCACATGACCTGGACGTGTACACCTAAGGATCCTTAAAATAAATACCAAGGTAAAATCCCTTTTCCCCTTCTAACCGTGTATGACTCTTGATTTTAAGTCCAAGAAAAGGCATCAATAAAATCATAAAATGGCTTGGGTTGGAAGGGACCTTACAGATCACCTTGTCCCAACCCCCTGCCATGGGCAGAGACACCTTCCACTAGACCAGGTTGCTCAGAACCCTGTCCAACCTGGCCTTGAACACTTCCAGGGATGGGGCATCCACAGCTTCTCTGAGGAACCTGTTCCAGAGCCTCATCACCATCACGGTAAAGAATTCCTTCCCAATATCTAATCTAAACCTGCCCTCTGTCAGTTTAAAGTCATTCCCCCTTGCCCTGCCACTCCTGTCCCTGTAACAAGTCCCTCCCCAGCTCTCTGGTCAGCCCCCTTCAGGTACTGGAAGGTGCTATAAGGTCTCTCTGGAGCCTTCTATCTCCAGGCTGAACAGCCCTCTCAGCCATCTTCATAGGAAGTGCTTTAAGATAAGATTGATTTCCAGAATGTAAATAGTTCTCAAAATGCATGAGGTGCATTTTCATTATTTTGATTCACTTCTCTGACCCACAGCTAGGTTGCTGGCTAATGTGAGTCCAATATTCTCTGGCTTTGTAATCAATGAGATTGGTGCAAAGGGAATCCAAGGCAGGCATAAAATGCTGCCATACTGATTTGGTGGCACTCACTTTGTACAGTTGTAAACAAATGCAGAAAAGCAAAAGTTAGTCCCAAGGATATGTGCTCAGAAAGACTAAGAAGCTTGAGAGAATGGACATATTTGTTAAGGTAAACCATACTCTAGAGGAAGTGTGTAAATATTCTGAAATATGTTATGAACCAACTACTATGGCCAAGGCACCATAGGATTGGAAATAAGGGAGTTCAGTATATAGTTTATCTGTGACTTAGATTTTGCTTAAAATACTTTGATACAAAAAGAAAAAAAAAAAATCAAGTGCTGTGTACAACACAGAGTAAGTAAAAAAAAAAGGAAGCTCTTTGCTGTGAAGGTGGTGAGGCACTGGAACAGGCTGCCCAGAGAAGCTGTGGATGCCCCATCCCTGGAGGTGTTCAGGGCCAGGTTGGAATGGGGCTCTGAGCAACTTGGTCTAGTGGAAGGTGCCCTGCCCATGGCAGGGGGGTTGGATTTAAGGCCCTTTCCAACCCAAAGCATTCTATGATTCTGTGATTCTATGCATACCCTAGAGACTAGCACTCACAGCTCTGCTTGTTCACATTGCTTTGGCAGACTAGGATAAAAGGGTTGCTGCTGATGCCTGAAATGGCCACCTAAAACAGAGACTAGACAAGAATAAGAGAATAATAGTAGGTATTTATTTGAAGGGCCTTCAAAGGTACACCCTGGGCTGTCAAAAGGCTACACCCAAGATGGACCCTGGGTCACAGGTTCTTCACGCTTTTATAAGTTTGGTTCATTTGCATATTAGGGTTAATTCTCCAATTATAACCTCAGTTAATGATGTAATTACCCCAAGTTTGCCCCCCTCTTCAGAAGCTTTTAGTTTACACATTTTGGGGCCTTGAAGAGCAAACCTAGAGAGGTTTGTTATGTCTAACCAGCATGAAGGAACAGCAGCTAACAGGCCACACAAAGCTTCAGAGTTACACACTAAGCAGTACAGGATTTGAAAAATATAAAAGTTAAAACCTAAGGCATCACTGCTCTCTGCCCTGCTGCTGTTCAGGAAACACGTCCAGCTCTAACTGAGGGACCAGTTCCTGCAGGCTGGAAATCTGCTTCTGGGACACCCGTCTCCAGGGAGCTTACAGAGAGGCAGTGCCATCATCCTCATTTCCCCAGGGCGGAGGAGGCAGAGGGAGCGGCGGTGGCTTCCGTCGGGGCATCTGGAGAAACAGTGCTGCGAAGGGATGTCCTGAGCGCAGGCTGGCGCTGTCTCTGCCCTGGGGAGGGCCGTGTTCCCCAAACAGGATCGTGGGAGCCGCTGCAGCACCTCGGAGAGCTCCCGGGGCCGGGCCGCGCCCGGAGGCGCCGCCTCCTCGGTCCCGTCGGTGCCGCGAGTCGAGCAGCAGTCACCGCGCTTGGCTGCTGGCTTTCCTCGGCGTTATTTCAAATCGACCTAATTCATTTTGTTTCGGAACTGGCATTCATTTAAGATCCCGTTAGTATTTCCACACCCAGAGAAAAAAAGGCCGCAGGTGCAATGTCCAAGGAGCTTCTGCGCTGCCCCCCCTCCAGGGCAGCGCCGGCCCCGCGGAGCGCGAAGGGAAACCGCTTTTCCCTCACCCTGCGTTCTTCCTCCCTCTCAGGGGAAGCTGGGCTCGGCGGGAGGAGCAGCGTGTCTCCCCCGCCTCCCGGGTTCCCGGTGTATAGAGTCCCGGGGAAGCTGACTTTAGTCGCACCCCCTCCCAGCTCAGGCTGCTCTATCGTATGAGAAATGCCCATGAAGTCTCGGCCTTGACAAACTGCACCTGGACTAAGCCCCTCTCCAGCTTATCAGAAACGCTGTCTGTTCCCAGGAAATAGTGTTGTCTAATGAGCACTTGTTTTTTAACAAGCAGCCTTGGAAACTTATTTTTCTTGCCTGACTGACAACCCAAGTGGAATAATATTTCTGTTGACGAACCTTCAAAGAAAGTTACCGACTTGAATTGTGGCCAGTATGAAAAATAATTATGACTAAACCCCACTCTCTTACAACCCTGTGGACAGTGGTCCAAAGGGAGACCCTTTTGAGCTCTCAGTTCCCCTAAGATAAGGGGCTCATGTGTGTCTCAAATACCGATGACTGGATGGCTGTGCAGCCAGCCAAGGACTGTTAGTAATAACAGACAAGAATTGTTGGGAATAACCAAGGACTATTGGTACTAGCACACTGTGAGAAAGAACCAGTTTTGGCTGGAGAAGGGGGGCCAGGTGGAGATAGGGCAGCACTTTTCTGTGAGAAAGATCCACAGCACAGTACAGGAGAGCACAGGAATGATTGGCAGGAAGTAGACATGGTCTGTAAGGTGGGATTGGGACCACCAAAGTCTCCTGTAGCCCTCCAACCCATCTCCAGAAAGGCCTAAAAGAACAGACTGCATGATAATTAATTAACATGGAAAATGAGAAACCAGTCTTTGGGGTGGAGAAACTTGTCAATAAAAAGGTACTCCCAAGCCCAGGTGGTGCCCCCAGAGCCCAGACATATCATCAGCTGGGCTGACTCAACTGGATCACCTCTTATCAGCTGGATTGATGCTGAAACGAGGGCTGATGACACCTTTTCATCTCTCTTTTCCTCTTTCTTTTCCTCTCTTTTTCTCTTTTCCTTATTAAGATTAATATTTCCCCTTTTAGTTAACCTCTTTAATTTCCCTTTTCCCTCCCACCCTGCCCCTTTATCCAAAACCCACTGCCATGTGCCTAATTTTTCTTTTCCCTTCACCCTATGCCTCTAACCAAAATCCAGTGCCACGGGCATATACAGCAGGTCTGGAACTAACATACCAATTTCCATATCAAGTGTGTTATTTGCTAATAAAACTCCCTGTTTGTGGACCCTCGGACTTTTGTCGCTCCTTTCGACCAATGAGCATTTTCGAAGCTGAAGTGCTCCCTTCCCCTTAAGGGAGGGCTGTCACACGGTGCCCTGCTGCAAGTCACCCTCCTCTTCACAGGCAGGTCTGTGCCCCCAGACGCACCGCCAAGCCACCACTTGCTCCTTGTTGTCTGGCGCCCTCTCCTGCTGTGAGACACTTCCTCTTGGAAGCCGAAGGTTTCATCCGAATTCAGCTGGTCCAGGCAGCGCACAGGGATGCGCCATGGGCTGCTGTGGGACCCTGTGCACTGAGGCTCTGCACAGGCTCTTGCTCTCAGCGTGCTTCTGTCCAAAATAGTCCGGGTTATTCAAGTTGTTCTGGCTTCCCTAATTCTACCACCGCCATAGTGAGAAGGAATCTCATCACGGTACTTTCTGGGAGTTTGGATGCCTCAAATTGCATTACTCACATCTCACAACCTAGATCACAGAGAAAGGAGCTATAACTTGATTCATGTCAGAGCAGAGTGGATGCAGGGGAATAATCAGTGACTGAAATCAGCTGGGAGGCCAGAATCAGTTTGAGATTCATGTAACGAGAAAAAAAAATTGGAGTCTGTACTTGGAGATGCCTTAAAATAAAGGGGGAGAAGGGCTAAATTTTAAGAGACCTTTTGCTGAAATAATATGATTCTTTACTCTCACTGCGTATATTCAAGTTAACTGCTACACATATGCAGATTAACCTCACTGTGTCCTCATACACATACTGGCAATTCCTACTCTTTCAGTGTTTATATGTATGCTGTTAACATTGAACAAATGGAATAAACTGTATGCAAAATGTGTTTAAGAACACAGTAAAAGAAATAGTACCAGCAGCCAAAGTGCTCTATTCCTGCATTACTCACTCAGAAAAGGGCAAGACCTCTGTATTAAAATAGCAACATGATACGCTTTCTTGGGCATGCATGCCTGAAGGTAAAGGGTGAGCCATTACTAATGTAGCTCAAATGTGTGTGAACTGCAAAAATAGCTCACAGGCTCTGTAAGGTATGACAGATGCTCAGCACTGCAGAACCAGTACTGTGCAAGGAAATACATCACAATGGAACTGGCCTAGTTGAAGTCTTAGTACTACTGATGAGATGGAAACGTTCAACATAAAAATCAAGTGTTTTTATTGGAAGTACAAGCAGTATACTTTATCTGTCCCACTTTACTCAGGACAAGAACCCCAATTGCCTGAAGTTAGGCCTTCAAAAGGACTGGTTAAAACAATGGGACAAAGTGATCCCACATATCCCATTTTAGCTCTTCAACCTGTAAAAGAAAATCAAAGCTGTATTTGTTTTGTTTTAGTGTGTATATGTTTCACTTTTGCACTTCAAGCAATTTACATTACACTAAAGATAAATTTAGTGCTGGAATAAACGCCTTCTGGAGTAAGTGTGAATGCCAAGGAGCAACGTGCACTGAGTATCTGGTGAACCTGCTCCAGGTCTCTTTCAGACTAGTCAAAGTCTAGTGTAAGCCCAAAAGAAAAAAAAGAAACTGAAGAAATTTGGCTTTGAGGTGCCTTGTGTGCCCAAAAGGCAGGCTAACCCCATTCCCTCTGTAAACATGAGCAGGCTGAGGGAAGTCTGCAGTGTGCTGGGCAGTGCTTGCCTGTTGCTGATGCTTTCTGCATGCAGGCTGAAATCAGATTAGCTGCAGAGGATCTCAGGAGAGCTAATTGTATTTTTAATTTTAAAGACGCATCTCTGGCAGTGTCTTTTGTTCTGAATGCTGCTCTGACCACAGCTGGGTATGCACAGCTCCACAGTTATAACTGTGGTATACGACTGGATAACAGTAATCCTGAGCTTTCTGACATTTGCCCCCTCTCTCCCTTGAAATCCTGCAGACTGCACTGATCTATGGTCAGTGCATTCAAAAGGAGAGTCAGGTCTCAAAGCCATTTCAGGAACTGGTAAATCCTACAACCCACAATGAAATTAATGTCGGTGTCTCTTTTTAGGGGTAGATATTGAAAGAAAGGAAACTGGCAAGAATACATACTATTTTCTGTGAAACAATAATGCAGAGATCTTCTGGACTGTTTGTCTTAAGATCCCACCTGCCTCTTCTTCCAAACAGGTGGCCTATTGCAGACAGCTACCACAACAGTGACCATGCTAGTCTGCCTGCTACTCGTGACCTGGCTCTCAGCTGGCTTCTCATCCATCCTGAGACAGAGCTCACACATTCCTGCTGCTCTCGCCACAAAGGGCAGCTCCTCCCCATCGCTGTCCTTCCTTAAGAGCCTGTATCCATCCATTGCAGCACTCTGGCTGTGTGAGCTATCCCACCAGGTCTCTGTGATCCTGATAAGATCAGAGCCTTTGAACTGCTTTCTGCAGACCGGCACTTGAGATGCTGATTTCTTAGAGAAAGTAAGGTATCTGCCCCCCATACTGGCCTGTAGGGCCTGCTTTATTTGTGTGAACAGACCTGGAGTGAGTCCACTGCAACTCTCTTCCGTTAAGAGATTTCTTCTGCCCACATCACCTTTCACACTCTTGACTGCCAACTTGGCCCACCGCTTCCTCACGTGGCTGCAGGATGTCCTGCCCGTCCCCACATCATTCCTAACTGGCCTAGTGGTCAGGCTGGTTGGGCTCTGACCAGTCACTTGGTAGTTACCAAATGACTACGCAGGGTTACTTCAGCAGGAGCTTGGGCATGGGGAAGTGGCATCTCCTTTTAAAAGCAGAATAGTTATTTTCCATCAAGGCAAAAGCATGAAGTGGCAGGACATAACCTGCTATCATTTAATGTTTCCTTTTACATTTCCAAATTTGCATGTGTTGCTAATTGTGTGTTATTTGGCAACATGGGAATCCACTTCGATGTCATATTATTAAAGAGACTATTACAGAGACATACAGGGCCATAATACCAGCTAGAAAGTCACTGATAGCATCACACAGGTAAGAAATAGAAAAACCTATTAATTCAGCCTGATATTTCTCTGTATTTTTGCAGGGGTATTGTTCAAGGCAGCTCTCTGGGTCATGTTCCACATTAAGGTTTTCTACAGGCTCTAGATCAGTGCTACTAGTTGAGCTCAATTTAGTATTTCATTTCAAATAAACTTATTTGTAAAAATTCTGCCCACATTTTTCTATTAAATTCCATATAAATAAATTACTTTTCTTAATGTCACCAAAGGACAAGGCAAAAAAAGTGTTTGGAGGGTGGGGGTGGCAGAGAACTGAAATTTTATCACAGAAATGGAGGTAACAAAAGCCAATACCAAACGGAATCACTAAGATTTAACTGGTCCCATCAATGCAATTTCTTGAGAAAGCTGAGTAACAAATTACATGCTTCTCAAATGGAGGGGAAATACTTGACAGCTTCCATGTGGTAGGACAGGAGTATTGTAGTGGAGGCTTCATGTTTCTTATCCCATAGCCTACTATTTCTACAGAAAGCTCTCACTGTACTTTGGCATATTCTGCTCACAGCTCAGTTAAACATACCTGATCATAGATGATCTCATCTTGAACCATGTACCAAATTGTGCTCTTGCAGCAAAATCCCACTTGAATGAAAGAAGGCACAAGGAACCTCCCTTTACCTCTAGTGCATCAGCGTAGCAGTTGTAAGGATTAAAGCCAAAACTGACCTTGAAGAACCTGACCAGCAAAGCAATAGTGAGCCAAAGGCAGGTTTCTACATATGTGTCTTTTCAATCGGGCAGATTTCAAATATAAAAGAAAGTCATAAAGAAACAAGGAAGCAGCAGAAGGCATATATACATATATTTATATATTGTCAGCCTCAGGAGGTAACAGAAGTAACAGGAAAAAAAAGTAAAAAAATAAGCTAGCTCTGATAATCACATTTAAATCTCCTCACTCTTTATTGCAGCTAAGGAAGCACTCAAGGGAGGGGTCAGCAATGTTTGCAGTAGTTAACAGCACAAATTACATCAGAAGAGATCTTAATCATATCCTTAAATCATCTAAATCTCATAATAGTTTCTTAGAACTACTTTTAGGAATGAAAAAACGCCCTTCTGTGAAATTTATGACCCAAGTTTTTCACTTGCAGAACTGAAGTAGACATCCAATAGCCCACACTGGATTTTATAGCTACCCTTGAAGGATGAAGTATGTAATGAGCAGATGTTCTAAGTAAAGCACCTGGCTCAGAAGCACATTTGTCAAGGCCACTATCTACAGGCAGAGAAAGTCAGTAGAACCTGTGCACATCAAGTACTCTTTTTACTGCTCAGAATATACACACACCAGATAATTGCACAATTCTGCCTTTCTCTAGGGACTGAGGTGCAGGTTGCTCAGAAGATGAGCTTTGTAACGTTCAGTTTCTCCCAGAAACCCCTGGAGCGCTTTGTGCTGGGCTTTTATGTACCATAACAACTAACAGGCCAGGAACAGAGCTGGGGAAAAGTGGGGAAAGAATAAAGTGAAAACTGAGACTGAACATCAAGAACAGTAAGTCTTATTAATCTACAGGATATGGCTCAACAGTAATTCACACAAAGCCTCAATTATTTATCTTGCAACTTTATTTTGGTGTAAGTCATTGGTATAAAGTTTAATATCTAATTATACAGATACTGGGGACTTTCAGGGAAGCTTATTTTGTCCTTTTTAGTGTCTTTTGCCATTTAGTCCTCAGGCATGTTTCAAGAGGACTAATACTATATGTGTACCTTAAATTTCTGTACAAAAGCACTTCAAGCCTTTGTTTTGTTCTTCTGAGTAGGATGCCAAAACATGCATATTATAGACAATATCATGGTCAAGGAAATGTTTCCCCTCTTTAAACGAAGGCAGTTAAAACCCCAGGAATATCAACTGAGTAATTTGGAAGAGTAAAAAGGCTTCCTCAGCGCTCATTTATTCTTTGAGCAAGTAAGACACACCCTCTTGGAATTACCAATTTGACTGCTGTCTGCATTGAAAAGACAAAGATTGTCCAAGACAGCATTTAATTATGTACATTTCATAATGCCACTAACTCATCCACTTCTGAATAAGAACTCGTCAATGTTAAGAACTGTGTAAACCCACATGCAAAAATTGCCATAGAATTTTTTAAATAGAACCAAATTGGCAAGTTTTTGGAAAGGATATTTCAATGTTTTAAAAAAAAAAGTCTATTAAAATGAGCACTTCAAGTAACTTAAATATCTTCAGCAAACATGTCCAGCAAGAGACTCTCTGTAAAAGAAATTGTTCTTAGAACAAAAAGCTAACAAATGGCTATTTAGCCACTAATTTTTCAACACAGTGGTGGGTCTGTGTGAAACAACTTGTAATCTAAATAAAGCGAGTCCATTACAATGTTAAAAAACATACATTAAGCAGGACTGATTAACTATTGCATTTCTGTATTTACAAAAGTGCTTAGCATAACAAAATTGCCTAAAAAAATATAAACTTTACCAATATCATTTGGTTCTATGTGTCCTCCTAGACCTGCACTTGGAAAAAATAGTATTTACACTGTTAGATTTAGATAAGTTTCCTATAATTTTTAAAGACATTTAACAAAACTCCCCCCCCAAATGGACCCCTATCTAAGTCAATGCATTTCATCTGGCTCATTACAAACAGAGCAGGAGCAGATCCTTGAGTACTGATCAGTACAAACAATTCTAGCCATTATCTGTGGCATTAGACCCCAAAACTGGCTGCCGACAAATTGGGCAAGTGGAGTTTTCAGAAAGCCAGCGATCAATACAATGAATATGAAACTCATGCATACAAGGTAACTGCCTTAGTTTATTCCCTGTTGCATATTCATTAATGCAAACACTGCACGTTTTACTCCGTTCGCTTTCGGTGTGAATATCCCCATAGTTCCGTGTAGAAAGATTGTCAATCTGCTCTTTGGTTAAACCTCTTAAGCGATCATCATCATCATCTTCATTCAGCAGGAAGAAATGGGCGAGTCGAAGGATGGGCAGTGTTCCGTTCTCCACTAGGTTGTTTGCATCTTGAGACTGCCTGTTATCTTGGTTCTCATGATTGCGCCCAGAGCGTTGACTACCACCCCTCTGTCCATTTCTTCCCCTCCTGCCTTCCACTGCATGTCCATTTCTAGACGAAACCTCACTTGGGACACTGCTGTTTGCTGAGCTTGAGTTATTCTGTGCATCTGCTAAGTGATGACCGCCTCTTTGTACTTCCGAATTAGATTCGGTTTCCATTAAAGAACTCAGCTCTCCAAAGCCTGTCATTATCTGTCTAAGGATTGATCGAAGAGCCACTGATGAAGGTTCCCCAAGCCCAGTTTCTGAAATCCGACGAAGAGGTATCCGTATAGTGCTAACGTAGGTCCGAATACCCGCGCGTTCTGATCGTGATATCGTGCGCCGAAATCCCCCACTGTCACTTTCAAAGGTAACAGTGTTTTCTGACATTCCTACTCTAGAACGAGTTCTGCTGGCAATGCTGTCCCGGTCTCTGTTTTCTCCAGGACGAATTCTTCTCACCTGAAGATCTAGTGTAATTGTCGGGTGCCTTCTGACAGCAGCTACTGGCCTACTAGATTCTTCCTCTTCTGAAGTTATTCCTAAGGATGGGGCTAAGGAAGGCTGAGGAGCCTGAGCATTACCTCTTGCTTGCTCTTCAGTAGGCTGTGGAGAAGCCTGAGCTGTTTGTCTCCTACTTCTGTTAACCTGCTGTGCATTTCTATCCTGCCTCTGACCACGTTCCTCAGAATGAGCAGTATCATCTTGCCTTTGCAGTGGGGAGCGGCTTCGACTACTTAAGGTAGACCTCAGCCGCAAAATTTCTAGTCTTTGGTTTGTATTCATCCGGACATTAGTTCTAGCTCTACCCCTTCTAACTCCTGCAGAAGCACCTCTTTCTGCTGTTTCTCTTGGGTCACCAGCAGCTGCAAAATTATTTTGTGTACTATTATTTGTCTGGCCTGCCAGCTCCCTCGTTCTGCTCCTGAGCCTCCGCGAGACTGCATGAGAGACTATTTCTGACCTTAGTGCCATGGCACGTCTTAAAAGCCTGGTCCTTGCAGCTTCGTTGTTTGCCTCTCTCGCAGCCATGCTCCTTGTTCGTGGGGCTACTGAACTGGCAACTAGCTGACGCCTTCTTTCTACGTACAGTCTGGTAGCATCTATATCAACGTACTCCTCCCCAGCTGTTTCAAAACTATTATGATCATGATTTATATTGATTTCAAGACTAAAGCGAAACTCCCCACTGTTTGGATTCGTTCGACTCACAGCTCTCCAGGTTTGGTTCCCACTCTGTCCACTGCGAGTGGCATTTCCCGTGCGACGAAATGTGTTAAGCCATTCAAGCAAAGAGTCGCCATTTGAGTTTTCCCCAAGAACTTCAGAATCTGAGAGAAACAAAGAATTGCAAATATTCATACAGCTGCATGGCACAATGCACTCCAAATTCTCTACTCCAAATCCTCTTCACTTGCTGGGCTCCAATTTCAGACACGATACAGTAGCAGGGCACCTACCTTGCTATGCTAATGTACAAAAATATTCTCTATGAAAAAATGTCAGCAAAACTCACGTGGTCCAAAGATAGTTGTATTTGTCGAATACCTGCCCCTTGCTGAAGTTATCAGCTAGGGAATATTTTAACTACTCATTTTGATACAGCAGGGAAAGGAATAATAAGTCTTGTCTTCTTCTGGAAAACATTTTAAAGAATTGTATCTACAAGCAGTAGAATAAATGATCACAGAATCATTAAGGTTGGAAGGGACCTCTGGAAATAATCTAGCTCAACTCTGCTGCCAAGGCAGGGTCACCTAGAGCAGCTTACACAGGAATGTGTCCAGGTAGGATGCATGGTTTGAACAGATTTTCTCCTTTTGCGCAAATATACTCTTTTCCTATTACAATACCCACAGCTCCATTTTCAAACCTCCACTAACTACAAGCTCAGGAACAGATACAAGTGTTGTGGTTAGGGCTAACTATGTGTATAAATCAGGCCAGTTGTCATGACCACAGTGAAGATTTTCCCTTGAAGGGATCAGATTAAGTTCTCCCTACTCCATCATCTCTCAATGTCCAGGAAACCTCCAAGAACTTTGGTACCTTTATTTCTGAGCTGCCAATTCTTCTCCTAAATCTGACTAGAACTGGCCAAATGATTAAGCCAGTATTTCTGGGGAATTGAAGACATTAAATGCAAAAACCACAAGCCTCGCTTGACTAAAACAAATGGAAAAGAAACAACAAAAGTGGCAAAACAGTGAAGAGATTAACTGTTTCCAATTAACTTCCTTTCCAACTGCTCTAATACATGATAAAAACCTCTAAGAACTGAAATATTAGTATTTTTTGTGCTATTACATTTACTAACAAAGCAAAATGAGGGAAAAAAGAGCAAGTAATTTGTGATTAACATAAACAAGTTTTCATCAAGTATTTCAAGTTTGTTTTGGTAGCATTAGGAAATCTCTCTTACTTTTAAACAATACCCAGAGACACATTGAAAAAAAGCAAGAGAAATGAGCCTCTCAAATACCTTTACAGAACTGTATTTATGCACCACATACTATGCGTCTACATATATGAATGAAGAATGTTTACCTCCACCCGTTCTACCTTCACCTTCTCTGTTATCCAGATCAGACTGTGATGTCAGACGCTCCTTAGCCCCCTCCAAACGTTGCTGCAACTCTTCTGCTGTTATTTCTCCTGAATTAATTTACATTTTGATAACACTGTTAGATAAGACACTATTACTGCCTCAACACAGCCATGCAGAAATAACATTTTCTATCTTGAATGAAAATCTTCAGAGGACAGATAAAACTGATGAAACCAGAAAGAAAACAGCACTAATGTGAGATTATAATGCAGGTATCAGAGGAAGTAGGTAGTGGGGTGGAAGAAAAACATGCTGAATATGTCAAGAGTATGCCAGCTTCCAGTAACAATTCAGAGGGCCCCAAAATTGCCACATATCAACAGACATACTGTAGTGTACTGAATGTTAATTATCTGGGTTTAGACACTCAAATGCAGCATCTTTGTATAAAGGTGAAGTGTTATACCGTTGTTCCATACGGAGGATTTTTTCCTTTCTGCAAAGCCACAGAAGTCAGGCTGCTTGAGTCACACTACCACACCTGGTGCCTAACAGCAGGTGTGTTGCTCCACCTTACGCCTCTTCTACTGAAGGTATGCATATCTTACCAGGAGTGCCAAGCAGGTTTCGGTCCCTCATTAACCTGTAGTCCTCCTCGTTGAGTTCGTTAATGAACTGGTAATAGGCCTCCTCCCTGCTGAGGCGCTCCAGCTGCCGCTGTCTCTCACCTTCGCCGTGGCTGCGCTCTCGTGAAGGCGCCTGCTCATTGCCATTTCCTGCACGGTGTCGGGAGCGATCCATAATGATAATGCCAAGCTGTCCTGGACAAAACCAGAAGATTAGACTGCACAGGAATTACAGGAAGAATTTACCTAATTTACAGTAAAACGTTCCCAGCATTTTCAAATGAATTAGTTTATTAATAGCTAAAGATGATTAAGGTGAACCAAGCTCCACATTATTTGCCAAGACACCAGTGTAGTTTATTACGCAAACATATAAATACTTCTAGCTTGCTGAAAAATAGTTTCAAGCCCCCTTCCTCACTGAAAGGCCATACTGGTTGGTATGGCAACTTTAAAATAAAAATGTAATGACAGATTTTTTTTTTTAGCTAAATAAGGATATTCTAGAAAGTTAAAGGAATGAACATAAAATTTATGTCCTTTCTCCCAAGTAAAATACAACAGCAGTGTGGAGTATTTTAAAAGCTGAAGTATAGTTAAAAACATGGTTCTCTGATTATTGGACTGCAATTACCCAGTGTAAACTTGTGACAACCCCAACATAAGACTGTATTTAGTATTTCCATCAGTAATATCCCCCACATAGCATACAGCCTACAGATTTATTTTTGGTGGAATGACTCTTCTGACATTCTTACATTATTTGCATATTTTCCTTGCATTCTCTAATCCAAGGACTAGCTAGCAAAGGGATACCCATCTCCAGAAAAGGGGTGTAAAAGGGATGGGCCATGCTTTAGCCACAGTTCTTCATCACTTACCAAATACTGAACCAGTAGGACCACACTGTTAGAAGGCAAGAATAACCTTCCAGTGTCAAAGAGGCATCATCTCCATTGCTTTCTGTGTCATTACCACCTCTCTCTGGTTAGGAATCAATCCAGGGCAAATCAGTGCTCAGACCACTCCTCAACTTTTCTATTTTCTGAAGGAAACCTGTTCTTCCACTCTCTATTTGGAAGACGATAAAGTCTCCTTTCAATTGAGCTGCCTGTTTAACAAAAGGCACCTGCTGAGGCAGACACCTGACAAAAGAGACCACTTCCCTAAAAAGCTCAAATCACACTGCATCATTCTGCTTGCACTTGGGTAAATGCCTTTCTTTTTTGTTTGCTTTTTGTCAATTCACATACACATAAAAGTCACTTCAAGTTTAAATTATGGGGAAAACACAGAAAACAGCATTCTAAGCACACTCCTGATCAGTAATTAGTCTTCACAAGACAGGTAATGAGACAACAAACAGACCAAATCAACTGACTATTAGAAATACAGAAAAAAAAGCCAATCTTTATCAATACTGCAAACAGATACCAAAAATGAGAAAATGTATTTGTCAACAGCAGAAACTGGCATACATTTAATATACCTTTCTTATGTTCTTTGTGGGATCCATTCTGACGTATCCTTGGTTTCATTATTTCCACACCTCATGTTACTTCCCCCCACCAGCCCCTGCCCCAGGTAGCTGCACTTCTAAACACTTCTTCCAAATCAATCATCTTCCTCCTGTGTCCAAAACTACATTTTGATGCATTTAAAATCTTTTCTCCCCGCTCTAACTCAAAATAAATTAAATCTGAGTATCTTCCCTTCAAGACATTTTCCATTCCCGTAATTTTTTTTTTTTTATCACTGTTGCCCTCTTTGCTCAGTCTCACAAGCTGTAGATAACTGCTGACTTCGATTTCCCACAAGGGCTATGTTCAAATCAGGTCACATCTCATATCACACTTCTAAACACAAATTTCTCATCCAGCTCTTCCTCTTACTACCCCCATTTCCTCATAACAAAAGCAGTTCCCACCCAACCCCCAGCCCCTCAGTTAGCACGTTCATTACCTTGACTACACCCATCATGACTATTACCATGAAAATCCCCAATCCATACTGCACTGAATACTGAAGTTCCTCTCTCCCAGGTGACTTACAACTTGACACAGGTGCAGCGGGGAGGGGATTGTTAAAATCAATTCAGTTTCACTTGAGGTTGTTATTTAGACAAATGCCTTAAAACAACATGTGGCTGCTGGCTCGACAATGACCATACCAAGTTAACCGACTTCCCAGGTACATCAGTGTATTGCTGCACAGAAAAAAAATGCGATACATATTCTTAAGAAGTCCACCACATGTAGTCCCCCTCAACCTAAATTTAAAGTGTTGTTCAAAAGAGAGGTTCTTTAGTTTTCAGCTATCATCCACAGAAAATCTGGAAATCTCTTTGATTTTGTAGGTAGTTAGGGAAAAAAAATACTCTTTTGTTGACAACTGTATGGTAGGATGATTAGTCACACTCCTTAAATGACTCACTTAGAAACAGTAAGAAGTGTGAAGTGCTCGGTTGTCCCATCTGTTTAACATAACTCCACGGATGACAACTACTATCCCTACTTATCAAATGCCATCAAAACGAAGTACTTTGACACCTAAAATGTTTTAGAGTTGTGAAAGTTGAAGGGTATTAACTGCATCAAAAATGAGGTACTTTGCACTAGAATATTTCAGAGTATTTAAAAGATGAAGGGTATTAACTACTAAGATGCAAAAAACTGAAATCGAAATCCACTTATGACTCGGATTACTCTTCGTTTGCAAAGAGGTAGGGGCCACATGCCAACAGCTTACGTTTTCTAGAATTTTCAACCTAAGATTTACTCCATTAGTTCTCCATTCATGGTTACTCTGGACTATTGCTTGAAGTTTACGACTATTTTTTTAATATATACCTTATGCTTTTAGGTTTTAGCCTGTATCCCTGAAGTACTACCCCCGGTTCAATTAGGTACTCATTTTCTGAAAGACTACCACCTGATTGCAAGGCGACTACGGAGTTAAACTGAGGAAGCCTCCTCGAGCCAGAGGGCTATTTAGCATTTCTGTCACACCGCAGCCTCCAGGCAGGATGATCTCACCGACTTCGGGAATAAAAAAAAAAATAAAAACAACCCCCAAACCAAACCCAGAAGCCCCCCACGCACGAAGCCTGGGGAAGGAGGGCGGAAGGAGAGAAAAAGGGAGAGTCAGAAGGTAGTGAAGACACAGCCCCCGGGACACCCAGAGCGACCCAGCCAAGGGCCTGAGACTGCCCGCCCGCCCCACCCCCACTCCCGGCCGGCAGCAGGGCCTGCAGACGCCAGCGCCGCGCCAGGCCCCGCCCAGGGCAGGGGCAGGGGGTCGGGGCCGTGCCCCCGGGCCGCGGAGCCACGAGGGCTCCGGGGACTCCGCGAGCCCTTGGGCCCGGTGCTGCCGGCCCCCCCGCCTGTTGCCGGGGGGACGGGAGCGCCGTGACTGACGGGGCTCCCGCCCATCCCCCGGCCGGGCCCGCGGCCGCCGACCAATCGCAGCAGCGCGTGGCAGCTCGTGCCCTCCTGCGCCGTCCCCCCGGGCTGCCCGGCCCGGCCCCGACACCGACCGCTCCGGCCGGACCCGCGCCCTGCCCGAGCCCACGGCTGCCCCTGCCTGCCGGCGGGCCGCGTCACCCGCTGCGGCAAACCGGGGAGGCACCCGTGCCGCCCGCCTGCCCGGTGGGGGAAGCCTGCGAGAGCGCAGCCGGGGAGACCCGAAAGCCCCGTCCCTGCCTGCTGACCGGCCCGGCCTCAGCCCGCGCCGCGCTCTGCGCCCCGTCCCTCCCGGCGGCAGCAGGAGCCGCCTCCGCCCGGGACACCGACCCTGGGTGTGCAAGCAGGGCGCGCTCCAGCTCCAATTGCGGTTCCGGGTGCCGGCTCCAGCACGGATTGCGGTCCGGGTGGCTGCCAGCGCTGCCGGCGCAGGTTCCGCTCGCGAGTGAGGGGCGGGCCCCACGTGGAGCCCCGCCCCCTCGCGCGCACGCGTGTTGGCACCGTGTAATAACTTACATAAGGAATGACATTTTAGAGTTGGTGTTCTCTCTGCTGCTTCCTTGCGAGGCCTCCTGCGGCGTTAAATGGGACGCTTTTCCTTTTCCCGTGACCTTGCCTCCCTTTCTTTTCTTTTCTTTCTGTTTACGTTTCCTTCTGCAGGAATCTCCCACTGAACTTTTTCTAAAACGTTCAGAAAATAATTGCTCGGTGCCGTCACCTGTCTCAAGCCGTGATTTTAGTAATTTCCATTTGGAGAGCCTTAGGCAGAAGTTCTCCCACGCGAGGTGCGGAACCTCTCACAGAATTTTGCGCGTTCTAGTTGCGGATGCACTGAGGGCACCCACAAACTCGCTGTCCCGCAGTTGCCTGTGCAGATCTGTCTCTACACGCGCTGGAAGCTGCCACGCTGTGACAGCGGAGCGCATTTCACATCTTGCACAAACTCTCCGAACCGGCAAAATGAAGGGATTGCGCCAGAAGGGTTCTTCTATGGAAAAGCACCTCATCCCTCTCATATCCAAACTGCTCTTGTGTTCAAACAGGCTTGCAGAAATAAACAGAGTTTGGGTATTTTCCGTGCAACTGGTCTCGATACAAAGGAACACGACCCCAGTAATGAATGAGGTGGTAGGAAGGGCTCAGGGCCGCTTCCTAGGGAAGATACTTTCACACCACACCCAGGATTTCTTTATTCTGCTTAAGGGGAAGAGTTTACACAAGTGTTATGTTTAGATTTGGTGGTAGTTTACATTCCTGTTCTGCCATTAGATGGTTTCCATGAGACAAACTCACGGCTGGGATGCATTCTTATCAACGAAGCCAGATCAGGAACTACTCCTTGCCCACTGCATTCAGAAAATGGTAACCTCTTTGTTTTTCATGTGCCTTGCCAGAGTATAAATAATTAGTATTCTATTATGATTCACCTTGCCTGAGGCAGTTAAAATATGTCCTTCCTGAAGATCAATTTTACTTTCATAATAGAAGTCAGAGTATATATATATATATATATGTGTACATATGTATATATATAGATATATAGATATACATATATATGTATATATATATATATAGTAGTGCATGGATCCCTTGAAAATTCAGTTTCTTCCCACAACTATTTTTGGTCCCGTTTTTTAAATATTTTCCTCATATGGTCTGCTTTTAGTAATCATTGTTCCCCAATCAAACACTACATCTTCTCTAGTATCAAGCCCACATACAGACTGTTCATCCAGAAGGAAGTTATTATTTAGATGGGTGAATAAACGTGTATTTCCATACCAAAACCTGGCACTGAATTAGTTTATTTTCCACTGACCTGTTCTCCAATGCAGAATTTGGCGTTCATGTCCTGTTCATAGTGATATTTCACAACAGCACGCTATAACTAAGTAAAGTACTTGTTCATTTTATGCTGTGTTGTTAATACAAAATGACAGGAGTAGATCTTTCCTAGAATATTATTGCATTGTAGCAATGCTTTCCACACTGAAATACTCTCTTTGCAACTATAACAAAAATAGCCTGTGGAGGGCAGCAAACCTCAGGCAATTATTAAGTTTTGTAATAACAAAGAATCTGAGAACCTGGATTTAATGTGATTGTTCAGTCTTTTAAGTTCTTTAGAAAGTAGCTCTGTTCTATTATATTTTATTGTTTGATATAAGTAAGGCAGGGCCGCATAATCGGGCTTTTAAAATTGGATCTTAGTATGTCCAGGTGACACCAAAATGGTGACATGAAGTTGATTTGCTTGAGAGGAACTTGGACAGGCTGGAGGAATGGGACATCAGCAACCTCATGAAGTTCAATGACGACAAATGCAGTCCTCCATCTAGGAGTGACCAGCCCCCTGGGACAATCCTGAATGGGAGCTTTACTGACTGTCTCTGCTGGAAATGTTGGAGCATCCTGGTGGCAGTGGTTAAAGAGGATCAAGATTTCACCCCAGCAGCCATTAGCTTGGAGAAGAGAAGGCTGAGAAAGGATCTTATCAATGTATATAATGTGTCAAAAGGATGGGGCCAGGCTCTTTTTGGTGGTGCTGAGCAATAGGACAAGGGCGATGGGCAGAAACCGATGCACAGGACATTCCACCTGAACATGAACAAGAACTTCTTCACTGTGCAGATGACTGAGCACTGGAACAGACTGCTGAGAGATGTTGTGGAGTCTCCTTCCCTGGAGATATTCAAAAAGTTGTTGGGACACAACCTTGGTTAACGTGCTCTAGGGGACCCTGCTTGAGCCAGGAGGTTGGACAAGATGACCCACTGTGGTCCCGTCCAACCTGGCCCATTCTGTGATCCTGTAAACACAGAAAAATGATTATCAGGACATGACTGGGAAGTGATTACTTCCCTTTACATGGCTCTTGTTTGCCTGCATGTGGAATATGATGCCCAGTTTGGGGGTCTCCAGTAGAACAATCCTGATATGGAAAATTCCTGACAAATTGGAGTGAATTCTGCTGAGAGCACTGAGGGGCTGGAGCACTTTCCATGTGAGAGAGGCTGTGGGCCCTAGGGCGTCTTGAAGCTGGAAGAATGGGCAGCCTGCCAGTACTGACAAGGAACTTACTGGAAAGACAGAGGCAGGATTTGTATTGAGAGAAGGACAGAAAATTTCACCTGGAGGATAGTCAGGTCCAGAGAGGCTGTGGAATCTCCCTCCATAGATGCTTGAGTGGACAAACCCTCAAGCAACCTGAATTTAGGAGTAGCTCTTCTCTGAGCAGGGTATTGTCCTAGATATCATCCAGAGGTCCCTTCCAACCTGAATATTTCTATGATTATATGAACGAATACAAACTAATATTTAATTGCAGGGTTTCTTTCCCCTCAGGCAAGAAAAGTAACCATGAGTTCATAGTCTGAATTTTCAAGGTTTGAAGAGGCAGAATCCTAGAATCACTTAGTTTGGAAAAGACTTATAAAATCCAGTCTGAACCATTAACCCAGCACTACCAAGTCCAACACTAAACCGTGTCCCCAAGTGCCACATCTGCATGTCTTTTTAAATACCTCCAGGGATGGTGACAACTGAATCTCTGTCAGGATCATAACGCAGGCTGATTGTTACTGTAGGTGGTCCCAAGTCTGGCAAACAGATGTTTCACTGAATGCAAGCACAACTCTCCTATACAGCACCTGGATCCAAAGCGCTTGCACTCCAGCCAGAATCTAGGATGCTTTGTTAGATCAAGTTGATAAACTTTATAGTAAAATATAGTTGAATGGAAAATAATTTAAAAAAACACCAAACCCAACACATTGCTTTACACTGTTTGTAGAATCAGTATTCTACTTACTGGCATTAAGTAAATTGCGTTTTTAAGTGCTGCTAGTATTCAGCTCACTCATCTGCAGGTAAAAAACTGCAAGGTTTCTGAAAAATACTCAGACTGTGCAAGTATGACAGTTTTTCTTTACATACAGAAAAGAAAAAAGCGCCACCACTTGCCTTCAGCTTTTCCTGGACTAAACAAAAAATGGAAGATGTATATAGCACTTAACAGGACTGGCACTTTTTCAGTCAATACCAAGCTGGGAACACCTCAGTCACACCACTAAAGAATGTCCCTTTGGGGGTATGGGAAAATTTTAGCAGGTAGCTACTGTTACATGAAAAGTTTTCTGAAAAGCAAAAGTATATTCAAATTTGGCAAATTAGTACGTGGAATGAGCAGACACTCTAATGGCATGGGGATGTGATTGAGTGTTGTAGGTTATCTACTTATAAAATACAAAGAAAGCAAAAATATAAAAAATGTACTTCTCTGTATTTTTATTCTATTTTTGGAGACTGCAAAACAAAGAGCAAGTAGTTTGTTGTACATTCCCCAGCTATAAGTTTTGCTTCAGAAACTCTGACTCTAGCACCAACAGTATTGCCACAAGCATGCAAACACCTATCAAAACTAGCTTTGCTTTCAGTATTGATGCTCCCATAGCCCAAATGACAGCATCTGCTTATTGTGACAATCCAACCTTCTTCCCAGACAATCCAGGCTTTCACCTGAAAGACAATTCCCTGAAATACATTCAGAAATGTTTAATGATGTCAGCCTTCCTTGACTACTATCCTGTCTGGTCACAGCTCAGTTTGGTAACTCTCTCCAACACACTGCACATTACCAGTGCTGACATGGCAACAGCGGCTTTCCTGTGGAGAACTCAGCTATCCTTCACAGGTGTGGTAATGTCAAACAAAAAAAAAAGTCAAAAGGGTGTGTATTCTGGACATATTAGAAATTACACAAACTTGGATCAGAAGGATATGATAAAGCAAACCATGAATGTCAGGGGAAAAAAGAGAAAGAGGAAAGCTCCAAAAATCCAACTTCAGCAGGATGTGTTAAGCATATACTTTAAAACTGATTCCTGGGAGACCATGAAAGAAGGGAATGAAAAACAGGCAGTAAGAGATAAGAAATCCTATAAATTGAAAGGGCCACTGTGAGGATGGGGACCTGAGAGTCAAGAATACCAGATCCTGGTTTTGTCTGTCTTTTGAAGAGCAGACCCCAAAATGAAACTTTTCCTTGGAATTATATTACATTGTGACAGATTCTTAAAATAAAGTACAGAAAGTATGCAACTTTCCATGAAACAGAGCTAAAAATTGACCTTGAAATGTCAATATTTATTTCTCATTATAAAAAGAGCCAAAGCGTGCTTTCTATTTCAAATTTCTCTTGAGTCAGGGACCATATGTCTGAATTGGTAAAATCAAACACTGGAGTCAATACAAGTACCTGAAGTGGAAACAGTGTGAAGGTGCAGCAGATTTACAGCTACACTCATTCTGGAAGGCATACAATTCAAATGGTATGTAAAACTAAGGAAAGAAACATTTGAAGAAAACTTGTAAATATTCTTACAAAAGGACCAACAATCTGGAAAAGAAGCTATCTCAGTTGTGGTTTTGACTTCTCAGAGTGTGTCAAAGTATGGAATTCTTTCCAAGTGTTTTATGCAAATGGGAAACATAGCACAGGTCGTCACAAAACGAATCTGGATTGTCTATTCTTCTTTTCCTTCATGATCTCTTTTCTTTCTAAGCAGACGTTGTTTGTCTTCCACACCCTGCAATGTTTCAGCTCAGGACGGACTAATCCCAGCCATTAGTTACCATGCAATGATTGGATCTGTGTGGAGGAGTTTGGATGTTCATTGCCTCCACGAAAAAGTGATAAATAACGCAAAGAAGAGTATAAAGTTACAGAAGTGTGGATATTGCTACTACCCTTGCTGATAGGACTGAGGGTAGTGAGCAGGCAGGAGGTGCTGTACATGGTGGGTTTGGCCATGCAAGCTTGGTCCCTTACTGTCCCTGAAAGTCCCCAAAGCCAGGCATCCCTGAAAGCAGAGATGGGGCTGAGGTGGATGAACTTTGTGAGGTGGATGGCATCCTCCAGACTGTTTGATCTTTATGGGCTGCTGGGCTGCCCTGACCTGTTTCTGTTTGATTGATGCCGTGATGTGCTGGGGAATGTTCTTCTAAAATTTAGTTGAGTGCTGGGCAAATAAAGTGTAATTTTGCTGCTTCTCCCAATTGCACTTATTTTTTGTAACACATGCCTTTGCTTTATTTAACGTACATAATATCCCTAACAACTGCATAGCAACATACTGAAAGTCCGACTGTGGGCATCTGACACGAGTCTGATTGAGTGATTCCAGCTTGAGAGGGAGGTAGAACCCTATCCCAAATTTTCAGGGATCAGTGCTAATGTGTAAATGAAAATGGAGATTTGTAAATGAAAACGGAGATGATTTCAAACCATTCCAGAATATGTTGCTTCTTCTTTTAGGAGCCCCCACATTCTATGATGTCTCTAAGTTAGGGGATTTGAGTGCCCACTTGTTTACTCAATGTGCTGCATTCTTAGCATGCAACGTGAAGCATACATGACAATTAAAAATGCCAAAGCTGGGCTGTAAGTAGAAAGATTGCTGTAGCTTTAGTTTAGTTCCAAGCTGTTTGTTCTAGGAAATTACCGGCTTTGTGTTGGGTGGGTAACTCTGTCAGCCAAGGGAGGAGTCGGGAAATGTCCAGTTACTGGTCACATACAAGGGCCTTGCTAAACATAGCAGTTTTTGTGTTACATCCCGAGTGATCTCAGCAGCCACACAGAGGTTTGTCAGCACTGTGACGTGTCTTGAGAGCAGCTTTGGGCACCACAGTATAAGAAAGACATTAAGCTCTTAGTAAGTGCCCAAAGCAAGACAACCAAGATGGTGAAGGAGTGGCTGAAGTCACTTGGTCTGTTCAGCCTGGAGCAGAGGAGACTGAGGGGGAACCTCACTGCAGTTACAACTTCCTCGTGGAGGAAGAAAGGGGAGCAGGAACTGATCTTTTCCCTGTGGTGACCAGTGACAGGACCCGAGGGAATGGCCTGAATTTGTGTTAGGGGAGGTTTACTGATTATTAGAAAAAAGTTCTTCACCCAGAGCTTCAACCACCAGAGGGTGGTTGGGCACTGGAACAGGCTCCCCAGGGAAGTGGTCACTGCACCAGCCTGACAGAGCTCAAGACAATGCTCTCAGGTACGTGGTGTGACTCTTGGGGACGGTCCTGTGTAGGGCCAGGAGTTTGACTTGATGAACCTGATGGATCCCTTCCAACTTAAAATATTCTGTGATTCTGTGATTTCGTCCGTGTTCACAGTCGTGGAATTATCTTAATTACAACGATGCTAACGGATGCTCACAGCAGCACGAACCAACCGCGCTTGCCCTCTCCAGCCTGGATCGAGCCGGGGACCGGAATATTCACCTTAGCCAAGGCCCCGCGATGGGACCCCTCGCTGGTCGCGGTCGCTGCTGATGGCGGGCCCCCCGCGCCTCGTACCCTGCCCAGAACTACAGCTCCCGGCATGCAGTGCGGCTCGGCTTCCCTCCCTCCGCCTGTACTACACCTCCCGGCGTGCGGCTGCGCCCGCAAGGCACGCCGGGACGGGCCCTTCCACGTGGTGCGCTGCCCGCGGCCGGGGAGGTGCCCGCGGTTTGCGACGTCCGTTTGCGGCAGCGCGCGCGGGCGCGGCCCCGAGAGCCCGCCCGGGGACCGGCGGCGGTGCCGCTCTTGGCGCGGAGCGAAGAGAGGGAGGGAGGGAGGGAGCGCCGGGGGTCGGGGCTCGGAGCGAAGGGAGCAGCCCCGCCGCTGGATGTTCCGCGGGGCGGCGCGGGGGCCTCCTCCTCCTTCTCCTCCTCCTGCTGCTGCTGCCGCCGCCCGGTGTGTGCGGCGGGGCGGGGCGCGGCTGCCGGGGGCGGCGGCGGCGGCGGGTCGCGGCGGGCGCCCAAGATGGACTATGACTTCAAGGTGAAGCTGACCGGGGAGCGCGAGCGGGTGGAGGACCTCTTCGAGTACGAGGGCTGCAAGGTGGGCAGGGGCACCTACGGGCACGTCTACAAAGCCAAGCGCAAGGACGGGTGAGTGAGCGAGCGGCGCGGCTCCCCACGGGACCCCCGGCCCGCCCGCGCCCTCCTTCCCCTGCCGCCTGCTGCCCCATGGGCTCGTGTGGCGCCCCCGCTCCCCGCGTTAATGCCGTCCTTTCTCCGGCCCTGCCGATCCCCGCCCGGTGAGCCCCGCGTTATCCCGGCCGGCCGGCGCCTGGTTCCCCGTGGGTCGCGCCGAGCGTCCCCAGCCTTTCAGCGCAGTGCCGGAGTCGTGTTTCGGTACTGGTGGGCTTGGAGGAACAAATTTTGTGCTCGAGGAAAACCCTATCCTTAATGGATTCTCGTTGTGAGTGAATCAGTGGCCGCTTACAACTGTTCAGCCTGACCATCGGCTTCATAGACGGGTTTTTTTTGTTGTTGTTTGGTGTGATTTTTTAACAATGCCCTTTTTTTGATATGATTTATTACTTGTAGTCACCATTTTGGGTCGTCTTGCTGGCTGCTTCTCGTGCCTTCGGGGCTTTAGAATGCTTTAAACCGTTTTTTGTGTATGACCCGTTCTCGGTATAGACCTGAGTAAATTAATTTCTTGGCATAAACGTTTTAGAGAAAGACCTAATGAAACTGTCATTTAGGTTTCCCTCGTCCGTGACACGGCATCACTTGCTGAACAGCGGAACAATAGGAAGTAGGGAGCGGGAGAAACAGGAGAGGCACGGGTTGTTCCTGTAGCAGGTCCTAAATTTTCAATTACATCCAGTCTTTCTGTTAAAGTCTCACCGCAGTGGTGCTCTGTATGCTGTCGTTCAAATAAGGTGCATTTTAAAAGTCTGGCTATTTTTATGTTGAATAAATAAACTTTTAAAGCAGGCGGTGGTCAGTCATGGCCAAAATACGATCTGGTTGGGTTTACATAAGCTTTTGATTCTAGAAGGAAGTGCTCTGGCTATTATCTAGAGAACAGTTGTAATAGAAATGGTTGCACCTTGTCTTGTCTGGGTCTTACAACACATGCTGATATAACATGCTGATATTAATTGTAGTTACTTCAGCCTGGATTTTGTTTGATGGTAGGAGTCAGGTAACTACCTTTTTCCATAACTTTTGTATTTGGATCCTTCCAGCTGTTCATAGGAAAAATTCTTTATCTTGCATGAATTCTTTCTATTCTGGGAGGGCAAGAGGAAAAAACCAGTTCTCTGTGCGATAAGCTGTTACCTCAAGCCTCCTTGTACACCAGTGCCAACGCTGCTGATACAGCCGCTCTGGTTTCTGTGCTCATACAGAGATTGTACATAATAATACAAAAAATAAATCGAGGTGCTGAAAGATATGGCTACATTTCTAATGTTTATGTCAGGCTCTTTGCAGCTGTTCAGCATGTTGGACTGCAGCAACGTGTAGGGAATTCAGCATGTCATACTGCTGAAGCATTTCTAGTGAAATCATCGGTCTGCTTGATGTTGTCTGGGAGAGAGTGTTTAAAAATGCTGGTGGTAGTGCCATTTTGAGAAATTTCAGGAAAAAAATTGAACTGTTTGCTTTAAAAATGGGTAGTTACTCAAAGGTGGTTTTAAATCCTCACTCTTGTTGGTGAGTGGGGAAATCAAGGTATGGTATTTGATTAAAGTTTGGGGTAAAAAAAAAGATGAGCAATGTATATTGTCTCATTTTTTCTTTGCTTTGTTGTTCATTTACTGCTTTGTTACCAATCCCTTTCCATAATACTTCCCATTTGCCTGAATTCTGTAAACTTTTTCTTCTAAATATGCTGTGTAATTGCTCTTGGACAGTCACTAAAATATGTGAAATAGAAGCATCCATAGATGCTTTTGTAGCTTGTAATATATTTGTACGTATGTGATCTTAAATTACAAGGGTGGAATTAGGATTGAAGGTTTCATTTACATCCCTTTATCCGGAGGGAATCAATTAAATCAAAGAAGCAAATGTGTAACAACATTTAGTTTTCCTGAAGCTGTGGTAATGTATGGATGTTATGTCTTGTGGTGGGGAGTACCTGCAGCAGCATTCGGTGTTTGTGTATTAGTACATGCATATATTGAAATAATATTCTTGCATTGTTTTAGTATTCCTCAGATGGTAAGTAGTGATGGGTCAATCATTTTTTTAGCTGTTTCTGGTATCTCTAAAGCTCAAATCTTCTTTTTTACATTTCCCGTGAGCTTGCAAGTGTTCTTTAAACTTTGTTGCATGATTCTAATTCTTAATTTAAATAGCACAAATATTTTAAGATACACATGGTAATTTTTAGAGTACTTTCAAGAGTGGGCTGCAGGACTGCAAATATTTAGTAAACAATATTGGTTCAGCTTTTTCTTAAATGACATCTTCTAGTATGGATGTCTGAGGGATAGAAGGATCACAAAAAAGAACTGAATTTTAGTAATCGGGTTTGTGCAAATGTATCTTCTAAGGCCCTTGGTGATAAAACCCAGTTCAAGAATACTAGGAGCAGTGTCTGTAGTACAACTGCAGTCTTCATCTCCTTTTTTTTTTTTTATTTTACTGCTTTACAGGTTTTACTGCTGCCTCTGAGGTGCAGTAAGGCAATTGAAAACTAGATAGCAGCTGCGTATCCTAGTTCTAGGAAGTTAATTGCATCATTGGAACTACACAGGAATGTTGTGGAGGACAGTTCTTCAGGAATCCTGGAGTGAGAATCCTTCTAATGAGGGAGAGATGTCCTGCAGTATGTGCACTCGTGACCAAATGAGGGTGTAACCAGGGTTTCGTGCCTTGCTCCAAGAAAAAAGCCAGTCCAGCCCTGAAGTGCCCTTTGCCACAGGGTGAGGCTTGGGGTCTCTACTGGTCCGTCTCAGAGGATCACCAGGTACAGCTCCATGGGGGTTTCTCACATATTAGCTGCCAAACTTGACCCAACTGAACACCAAATCAGCTGAGTGACAATGTCAGCCATCATAATTGAGCTCTATCTGGTGCATTGCCTGCAGCAAAATGGTATTTTCAAGTTTTTATTTTAATCCCTTTTATTTTAGGTTTGTGGCCTGCCTATGTGGTTGAATCTTCCTGGCTTTTTATTGAATGATGGTGTCTTTCTCATCAGTGCAGTACCTGCAATGGGCTCTAAAACCTGCTTAGAACAAAGTCTGTGAATTGATGGGGTTTATTTTTATAGCAGAAAGGTGTACAAGGAGGCATTTGACTCTTAATGGCAGACATTGGGAAGGGAGCACAGGCATGGCATGTTGAGCATCAGCCTTCAGATAAAGGAACTGTTGCTCATCTCTAGTGTTGGTAGGATAGTTTACTTTTTTTTTTGGTCCAAAAAATGTCAGTTATTTCCTGCATAAAAGCTGCTTTGCGTGCCATTTGCGTGCTCCCTCACGAATGCTATTCAACCCAGATATTAAACCTACCTATTTGATTTATGCTGGGCTTGGAAAATATACCAGCAGTTTTTGTTTGGTGAACTAGCATGCAGATTTATTGGTTTTTACTTTTTTTCTCTTCTTTGAAGCTCACTAGGAGCCAAATGCCAGGTATGGGCAGACTGAGGTGGCAGGACGCTGGGGGCTCTCATGCAAGCCTGGCTGCCCAGCTTGTGCAGCACACCGGGTACAGCCCCTCCTGTGGCTGGCACCATGTGCTGAGCATGTGCTAACGTCAAAGCTGCGTGCCCAAGTTTAATGGGATTGGTCTTCCACTGCTTTCTTTGCTCTTCTCTCCCTTTTTATGATACAGCCACAGTCAGAAATCTGAGTGAGAAGCCTGTTCCGTGGAGCAAAGCTGACTGTTTCAGTGGCAATTTGGAGTGTTTCCGAAGAATCATTTTTCCTGTTTATCGGACGTGGTTTGGATGAGAATAAGAAACTATTGAATGTCCCTGTTAGGCAGTATCTAACTTTTTAATTACAACAGCAAAAAAATTACATAACTGAAGGTCTTGAACTCTAGAAATGTCCCCTAGTGCTTTACTGAAAGCTTTTCCTAATCTCTTGGAAAGAGACTTGAGTGGTGAGACTGTTGGTGGGAAACCAACACTAAGCAAACTGGTGCTCTCCTAGCTATTGTCAAGAACTGTGAGAAGTGATATTGGTCCCAAACACAAGTGGAATTGGAATTTTTTGTAATTTCAGCTTTTACAGTTCTGTGTAAGTGGGGGAACAGATTGTTTAATTTGAACCTACTGGCACATTGTAATTGGCATTATGAAAATACATCTTGCATGCTTCAAACAGTCAAATCTAATCTACTTTTTTTTTTTCCTTGAGGGTCTGTAGATTTTTCCTTGAGGGTGTATGAGTTGTAAAAGAAGCAAAATGGTGGAAATACAGTAGATGTCCAGTAAGTTATTGGGTTGCTTAATCTCTAATATGATATATCATAGTTTCTACAGATCAGTTAAAAGGAGATTGCAAGAATTTTGATTCTCTCTCAAAAGCTCTTGTTTAAAGAGAAACTGAAGGGATGAGGAATATTTATCTTGGAAAATAGAGAAGGCAGAACTGTTTAAGTTACATAAAATAATGAATGGATTGGGTAATGCGCAAGATTTTTGTGCTATTCTTGTTTCACAGTGTTTGAAGATGGATGATCTGAAATGTTTTTGGAAAACAAAAGAAAATGTTTTAATACATTATAGATAAACTGCATAACCTGTTGTCAAAGGGAAAAGATGAGAGCATAGTGTCTGTTCTGTAATGTTATCAAAAACAGTCACTTCTGACTGTTGTGACTGTAGAAGTTAAGCTGCTCGCTCAGAGATCAGGCCAAGCTCTGCGATGCATGCAGAAGACCCTGCTTTTGTTTATTTCAGGAATTCTGAGTTTTGGTGGTTGGTTGTTTTTTTTACACTAAACCACTTTCTGGCCCTTCATAACGTGGTTAGCAGATTAGTTCCAATTTGTCTGTGTTTGTGGATATTTATTGATTGAGTTACATCGGATAAACAATCACTTATTTCGTCAAGGTCTATATCAAACTGATATTTAGTGAGAGGTACAGAGAGTTTAGGAGTGCCACAGATAGATGTAATGAATCAGAATTTTACTTGGCAAGGAGTGAAAAGCAGGACTGAATGAACTTCAAGCTTCTTGATTAGTTCTGTATCAGGCCTTTACAGGAGTTTTATCATGGCAGTCATGCTATTAGTTTTCACTAGAAATTTACAAACAACTCTTGTCTTCTCTCAGTTTAATAGATGTGAGGGTGGTGATTTTGTTGTTGTTTTTGGCTGAATGTTTGTGTGTTATTTCAACTGTTTTGACCCGAAGCAGTTGGTAGAGATTCGCAGGCAGGTGGTGAGAGCCGTAGAGCCGGCATGCAAGCCTTTGGCTTCTGACTCCTGTCAACAATGATGTGGAATTTCTAAATGCCACAGACTTTATTTATGTATGTAATATGTGGTATTATCTTCTTAAAATACATGCCCTGAGTCTCTTTTGGATCCTTCACCACAGTAGTTACAAAGTTCCTAATTAAACTATATCTACATAATGAGGTAGGCATGCTATATTGCATAAAGTCTTGCGCTCTTACATTTTTCTGGTCAACCACACTTTTAACTGTCTTCCATCTTCTTCCTTCCCTTCTTACCCGGTTACATGGCTTCAGGCTTTATAGGTTTTTAAGGTCATGTGGTTGAGTGAGTCCTGCTTTGGCCTTTGGACTTAATTTGGTGTGATCTTTTGTTATCTTGTCACAGACGTGTTGATTTATTTTCATACCCTGCAGCAAAGGTGAGTTAGTGTTTCCTTCCTACCTGAAGCCTATGACAAGTACAGAGAAGAGGCTGTGAAAGTAGTGTTGCAAAACAACAAAGAAAAATGCCAAAGTTCTCAATGTAATTTCATTCTGGATTTATAAATTACAGTAATATATGTAAATAATGGGGGCATGTACTGCTGTACATGATTTCCCATGAGAGAATAAGGGACAATTTTTGAGGTTGCTGATTATACAGAAGGTACATGTTGTCAGAGAGCACTGCTTTTGGCCAAATGACATTGAGGTAGTATGTTTGCTCTAGATCTTGGGTATTGTTTGATTTTTCTGTTTTAAAAGTATTTTCAAAGGATTTTTTTTTTGTTTGGTTGTTAAAAATAACCAACCACATAACAGTGGAAATGTCATTTATTACCACTGGAATCTGAAGAGCTGTAATTTGCAGACTACTGTAGCAGAAACAGAAAAATTTCTTCATTCTTACGAAGAGACTTTTAGTCTGGCTGAAATTTGAAAACTACAGATGAAACCTAATGACGGTAGAGCAGCTTGGATTTGTGTATGGCAGGGTTGTACTCCCAACAGTGTGCAGCAACAACCAACTTGCCAATAGGCACTTCACAAGACCTTCAAATTACAGCCCAGATATGTCCACTGTGTCATTAAAAAGTGATTGTTGTGCCACTGTATCAAGGAGGTTGTAAAAATCTGGCTCTTCATTGAACTTTACTGACTTATAAGCCATTCATTGGTGTGCCTGAAATACTTATAGAAGCAGATCGCTCTGAGTAGCCAGTTAATACCTAGATGCTTCTGTCTTTCACCAGAATAATTTTTCCATGGACAAGTAGCAGGACAATGAAAAGCAGGACATGAATTGCAAAGGTCTGAGTAGCAGCACCTCCTAACAAAATACTGATTTGTTTCAATTATTTTTTTCATTTGTCTGTCAGCTTTCTTTGAAACTGAATTCCTTCTGCTATGGATCCTTATCCTTGTGGAATTGTGGTTATGTGGGGTGGACACCGAGCTGCTGTGTTTAGATGAACTGAGGATGCGAGGCATTGCACAGGCTGCTGGTGTGGACTGTGTCTTCCCACCTCCACTGTAGTTAATACTTTCATGTGCAGCTCTGGTTCCAGAATAGTGTAGTTGCCTTTTGGTTTTTTATTTAGATTTAAACATAAAATTAGTTTAGTGAGAAGAAGAAAGCAAAATCATGGATGTTGGTCTTACCAATTGGCAGCCGGTATCTTTTTTTTAGCAGAGATCATGGGCTCCAGCCCCAAAAGGAGATACTTCATGCATCTCACAGAATCTCCTTTGTTCTGTGCTGACCAAGAGTGCTATCTTCGGTCTCTGCCATTTGCCTGGTGTGCTAGTATTTTTGTCTTACGATAAAATGTTTGCCATGTCTATATTTTTGCCATACAGCCTGTTTTGGGTGGTTGCCTCTGGCTCTTAGTTCCAGAGGATAAGCCTTTCATTTTGAAGTGTCATATTAATCTGAATTTTCCTACAAGAGTCTGTAATGGGAGTGATAAGTAGACTTCTCTGTCTTCCTTTCATGGCTGCCTTGGAAGCAGCAAAGATGTGATAATTATTTGTTGCAATGGTGCTGTTAGAGAGTACTGCTGATTAGGGGTAGGTGAAGTGAGGATCATAAATAATTGCACGGTCTGGTAGTGTCTTCTTCTTGGGAAGTATAAAAAAAAAATTAATTAAAAAAAAATTATAATGGCTTCGGTTACAGACAGACAATTGAAGTTTTCTGAATAGTTCTTTTCCCTCTAGACTTCTACATACATAAGAAAACTCCCTATTTATCATAGAATCATTTAGGTTAAGATGTGTGGTTGTTGGGTACACTGAAAAAATGCATTGTGAAGGGAGGGGAGATGAAACTGGAGCTAAACTGCTCCTCAGGAGAAGGTGAAAGAAGAGGTGGAGGTGGTGTGGTAGCTCTGCAGAGTTCAGGAGCTCAGAGCTTGGGCAGTGTATCTCTGCATGGGAAAGCATCTTCTTTTGCAGCTAGGCTAGGTGTGGACTGTGGCAGTGTTGTGTTAACAAATGGTCTGAAGGCAGGAAGAAAAATGGAGCTGCAACTTTCCTGGGTGTGATCAGTGACCACTGTGGAGTAGGATTGGGTTTCTGTCTCAGAGGATGAGTGGGGTGGGAGAGGTGAGTCAGGGTCCTGGGGTCTTCTGGACCAGGATGACAGATCTTGCAGCTCTTGTTTCCGCTACTGAGTTGCAAGAATTTGAATAGATATTACGGAAAACAACCTGGGCTTGGCCTAGAAGGAGCCCCTTACATTTGATATCTGAAATCAGGAATAAAATGGTAGAATTAAGGAAGGATCTAATTTTGTAATTTTGTACATTTGAAGAAAAGTACTTCGAAAACAAAAGTTCAGGTGGATAAGCAAGTTATAAGTACTCAGTGGGCATGTACTTGGCCATGCAGTAGCAGTTCTTCAGTCCACAGGTTGAGAGCAGATTCTGAGGAAGTGTTTCCTCATCTCTGATAAAGTTTTTTTGTGGTATTTTTAACAAAAAAAATAGAGGAGTGGCATCTCCCTTGCACTGAGGGATGAGTGTGATGAGGTTTTAACACCCTTCATGCTTTTGCAGGACCTTGACTGGCCTTTGCAGATTCTAAAAGAATAATCTGTAGGAGATGAATATCCAGATTTCCTAGCCTTTTTGCTGATTTTAAGCAAAATTGTTTGTGGTCTCTTCATGTGATAATGGTTCTGTGGAAAATACAGCTTTCAAGTATTTCTCCAAAACCATCAGGACATGTCTTAACCATAAGATAAAAAATACTACTTTTATAGCTATGCATATGAATAACCTCTATATTTCTTAAACTGCTAAAACGCCAAAGAATTTTGTGTCTGTACAGAGTCCCTCCATTAAGATACATGAGGTTCTAGCTGCTTTTGAGATACTGGAAGATTGATGATGGATGTGCAGCCTTGCTGTCTTAAATTCACATGGGCTGTGCTAGTTCTGTTTGCAGCTTTTACCTTGCACAGTAGAAATGTGATGGCATTTATGAAACCTGATTTATTTGTTCTACTTCCCAAGGGTGTTTGCTTTATTGTGGAATTATCCACTGTCTAAATGCAAGTTCAAATTGGAAGTATACGTGCAGCTGGGGTTGCCTCTTAGGATGAGGTACGTAATGTATTGTACAGAGGTAATAATCTGCATGTCTTATGCCAGTCTGCTGCCATGAAGAATCTTAGATTTGTTTAGCTCAGATTATTTGAGGTTAAAATATTTTGTTTTCTGGACCTTTGTTGGGGAAGAGGAACTGCCAGATCTTAAACATTTGCAATACGACTAGAGGGCCCGTGCTGAAGGGAAGCATTCAGAATTCTCATTTTGAATCTGAGCAAGAATATGAAGATTATTTAATCACTATGTAACTAACTCTCTTTCTTTTATATTTGTTTAAAATATTAACAAAGCCAGCAGTTTTATAATACGATAAAATACTCAGTTCTAGATTGTGATTTTATGTAGAGGATGATAATCAGTTCATCCTTCTCTCTTAGTTAAAGTCTTGGAATTGTTCTTCAAGGTTCAGAACAGCTAAAATGTATCTAAGTATGTTCAAATAATGAAGGTGAGGCAGGAGCATCAAGATACTTCGCTAATAAAAGTCTTGCTTTTCTTTCTGGTAGCCTTCCACTGGAAAGCAGTCTTGAGTTTAGAGTAGAGAAGCCTGTGCTGTGTGAATGGATGGGAATAAAGTTTCAGTTTCAGGCTTCATCATACCAGTGCTGTACCTCTCACGCTCCTCTCCCCCCACCGTCCCCCATCTTTTCTTTGTGAGCTTGGCAAGTAATGCTGCATGTTACTGCTACGTGCGGGCTGATAACCATTCAGGAGGGTTTTGTGTTCTGGCTGGCTAGCCTGCTGTTCTCTCTTGTCTCCTCCAAGGCTCAACAAATGGTTTCTGAGACCTTGTCAAGCCCCATAATAGCACATTTGGGATTACAGCCCTAGCTTTATTCATAGTTACAATTTTTTGTTAGGCTACTTGTGAATGAGTTGCGAACTTCTATGTATTGAGGCTTCCCATTTGAGAGATAGCTGCTTGAATTTGGAAATCACTGGATGATCTTTAAGGTGCCTTCCAACCCAAACCATTCTATGATTTTATGAATAAATATATTGAATTTTGTACAGAAGCATATGAAGTCCTTAGAAGCTTATGTAGGAAAGGTGCTAGATAGACTATTTTAATATTTTGCTTTTTTTTAAGTGGAGAGTTCTACTGATGTTGCCCTATTGAACATTGTTTTTGCATATCCTAGTGAAAGCTGACTTAATCATAGGAATATTGGGGATGCTAGAGAGTCCTTGTAAAATTATATGTGAATAATAAAAGAAAGGTACTGTTGTTCAGAGAAGAGTTTCTATTCAACTGTGTCTTAACTTCCTTGAGTGTTAAGTGGTAGTATGGCAAAGTATATTTTGCAATCAGTTTAGAATTTGCAGGAAAAGAAATACAAGCCAGGATTAAAGTTGCAGATACTTTTTAAAGGACAAAATGTTCTCTTGAACATAAAGATTTTCTCAACTACAGATGCTAGGCTAAACATCAAAAATTAAAATTATCCTTGTAAAAAAATGCACGTTTTGTGAACAGGCAAGAACGCAACTAAAGGTCACTGAAACAATCTGCCTGTTTTTCTGGGAAAGCTGTGCTGTGTGCTTGTAGCACCTTGCATACAAGATGTTGACATTTGAATAAAGGACACTTGAGAGTTGCTCTAAAAATGAAGACTCAATTCATTACTGTCTGTGTGAATAATAAGTGCAGCTGAGAACTTGAAATACAAAAGGATCTGAATTGCAGCAAACCCTTGATTCAACTTCATGTTTCTAGCCAAAATATGTTTTCTGTGAGAGGCATAGCCTTACCCTGTGAGTGGGGAGCCCTAACTGCAGGTGTACTTCCAATTACAGCTTGCATTCAGATACTGGATAATCCCACAACGAAGCCTTGGAAAGTCAGGTTTCATCAACTGTGTTTTCTCACAGAACTTCTGTGCAAGGTATGGAGCTTAATAAAAGCAACTGGAGCAAGCTTTACCTGGGGGGACTTGAAAACAGCAAGGCAGCAAACTTGTCCCTGAGTGTAATTTGAATCTTATCTTACTTTTTGTACTTGAATAGCTTGGCTTTCAAAATCTCTCGCTTCTTTTTGGGTGAACTTCAATCCTGTTTAAGCAGGGTTAGACAAAACAACCCCTTACAAGTAAATGTGCTAACAGTGCCATTCACTGTTACATTAGTTGCATTTTATAAAAGCTCAACTGGAAGCTTATGTGACTCTGCCAGATGAGTGTCAGATACCAAAAGACTGAACAAAAAGACTAGCTATTGCAACACGGAAAGCTCTGTGGGTAGAATGTAAGTGCAGGGGGAAAATATCATTAGGACTGCATTTACATCTGCCTGACTTGTTTGCCTGTGCCGTGTTGGATCAGCGAGGCTACAAAGCAGAGAATACAGTAATGAACAGCTCATTAGGCTCATTTAATTTAGGTGGGTGCTTTTGGTCAGGGACGAATGTCACGACAAAACTTCGTGATAGCAAGTAGTTACTCAGTGAAACAGATAGTCAGAGCATGCACAGAGAATCAACTTGGGACTTGGCTTACAGTAGGGTGGAAGAGTAGATTCATACTGATACTCCTCAGGGCTGTCTGTGACAAACATGGTTTGTTCTTTGCTTCTGTAGGATGCCGAATCTATACATGGCTAAAAGCAAAACCTGCTTGAAATACCGCTTCACTTAAAAAAGAAAATACGGGGGGTGGTGATGGGAGGAGATGGCCTCTCAAAGCTAAAACATAGCCAGGAAGGTGAAATGATGCAAGCTGCCTGGGAACTGTTTTTGAAGCTTTGCTGGGCTCTCAGTGAGGCGAGGGTGAGTAGGTACTCTAAACCCATCAATTTGAAAAATGTGACATGCTGAAGTAGTAGAATAAAGGAAGCCCTTGGGAATGAGGATATGTTCTTTGAAAAATAATGTCTTCTGTGAAGGATGAATAAAGAAATAGAGGTTAAGTGAATGTAGACATTGTGGAGGAACTTAAAGGATTGGTGGTGAAGACAATGATTGAGGGATCTGTCTCAAACTCCAGTGTTCATGAAGTGAAGAGCAGTCGTCAAGGTGAGATGTCTTTGCACATTGGAAGGAGCAGATTTCTAACCAGAAAGTATAACTCTGTGCTTTAAATGGTCCCAGTTATGAAAGACAGGAAAAGGGCAGTGGTGAGATAAATTTTTAAAAGGAAAAGTGGAAACTACTAACTGGTAAGAGTTAAAAGCAGAGATAGTGGATACATGATAGGTGCTGAGATGAAGAGAAAACAGCCTTACAATACACATTCAGCACTTCATAAGTCTATTAAAATCCATCAATGGAGTTAATATACAGGCTAAGACAATGCAGTTGATGTAATCTAACTATATTTCCAAAAGGCATTCTGTTAAGTTCCCTACCAGGGACTGAAGCTGAGCTTAGAGATGATCCTTCTCTGGATGGAGAAGTTAGAGATGTGAAATAATGGTGAGAGGTCATTAGTGGTATCTCTCAGGAGTCTGTGCTGCTCAGTTCTGTTTGGAAATCACTTGTCATAAATAGTTGGGGAGAAGCTTTCTTCAGAAGCTGATGTGTATTATGTGGGATAATGAAGGCAAGGACTGATTGTGAGGGCTTTACCCTCAGTATCACAAGGTCTTCCAAAAAATGGTCCTTTCTTTACACACACAAAAATTTATTATTTAAGAAAACAGTTGTGGAGTTTATAATGACACTTTTGTGAAAGTGCCCATTCAATGCAACCAATTTCTAAAAAGCGGAGAGAATCACAGAACTTACTAGCAATGAAGTGGAGCACAAAGCACAGTGGCATTGTTGCTCTAAGTCTTATTTTCAGTATTGTAGGTGCTTCTAATTCCTTGATCGCAGGCAGGATATACTAGACCTACAGAGGACCAACAGCAATACTCAGGAATGCAGAGTGGTGTCTGTGTGAAAACTTCAGTAATTTGCATGGACAAGGACTCTTCTGTCTGTGAGAGCAAGGGACAGGCAGTGTCTCTAAAATCCTGAGTGTCTTGAGAAGATAGGAAACATTTGTTCAGTGACTGGATAAATTTCTGAAAGAATTTCCATTAAGGGCAAATAAATAAGCAAATATAATCTGTGAACTTGCGGCTCCTGCAGTAGTAAGTTTGTGACTGTTAGGCAAAGTTGTGACTTCAAAGGCTTAGGAAGTTTTTTTAAAGCAAGGAATATGTTGCTTCTTCCAGATAATGTCATAGATTTGACTACTGAAGAAAAATGGACCAAGAATAGAAGTTACTCACTGAAATTTTGGATTTTGGGAGTGTAGACCTGTGCTTTTCCCAGTTTGTTGATGATGCTTTGAAGTGCTGTGTTTTCTTTACACAGCTTCTAGTTTCTGAAGTGGTACAAATACTGAGGTGACTTAAGAGCAATCTGAGATGAGAAGGAAAGTGCAGATGAAATATAGCAATCTTTTCCTTTAGAGATTATTAGTTTAGGCACTTCATGTTTTGCTTCCTATAAATGTACTGGTAAGACTTCATGACATTTAGTAAAGCACCATGGAGCTTTGAGTCTGGAGTGGGGTCTACTGCCCATCAACTAATCTCATAGGAATGATCTTCATAATTGTGTGGGTTTAAAACTTAGGTTTTAGGCTGGCTGTCAAATTACAGTTTTGTGTGTTAAGAGAGGAAAAGATAATAAAATCCCAGGAATTCTTTGCTCTGTGGAAATTTTGTGCTGGAGTTAATTGCAGGGCAAGGGGCAAGACTGTCTTTTTTTTTTGGTTTTTTTTTGTTTTTTTTTGGTTTTTTTTTGGTTTTTTTGGGTTTTTTTGGTTTTTTGGTTTTTTTTTTTTCCCCCTGTGTTTTGAATTATGGACAGCCATACTCCCTGTGGTACTCCCTGTGGTTTTGCCACCACTAGAAAATAGGGTGTAAAGTGAGTGTTACCTTGCTTTTTGTCCTCTATCTCCATCTTTATTCTCTGCTCGTTCCTTTGCTGTCTTTTGCTCTTACCACATACTTTGTTAGTGCTGGTTTTGATACTCATCTTACCCTGCTATAAACTGACAGAATTAGTTAAGTCATGTTAGTTAACTCACTTAACATTAGCTAACTTCTTTTTTAGAAGTAGATAACACTTAGGGAAATGCAGGAGATGAATCATGTCATGGAGATCTCACAGATCAGAGCTGGCATAAAGGGAGGGCCATTTTTTGGCTGGGAGCAGCAAGGCAGAGATGTTGAGAGAAGACTTTCCTTTTCACAGCAGCAAATTCTTAGATGAGAAGAGCCACATGTGTAGTGCATCATTGAATTTATTTGGTTGCTTTGAACTTCTTGCCAAACTACATGTTGTGGCAAAAGTTGTTAATTAAAAAAAAATAAATCTAAGAACAAAAGGAAAAAAGTGAATCAGTAATTGCCATTCACCACATCAGCTGTCTCAGAAGCCCTAGTGTTTATTGGCTTGCTGTTGATGGTTTTTCCAGCTTTGGAAATGACCTTTTCTTTACTCACTAAAAGCTCTGATTATTGGAGGATTTATTTTGAAGTTGAAAATATTCTCAGCATAAGCCTTGCTATCTGATAAAAATAATGATGCTGTTCTGGCCCAGCAATCTTGTCATGTCCTCCTAAGTATTTTTGGGAATGGAAAAAATATTGATGCCTTAGCTAGACCTTTAATAAATTCAGTTCTGTTAGTGCTTTTTCCCCTGCACTAATTTCTTTTTGTTAGCATTGTGGTGAGTAATAAGGGTTTTTATTTTCACATGACCTCTTATAAAATTAGATCTGAGTCCATAAAACCAGCTTTAGTCACAAACTGTGCACCTTACATGCTTCTATCCTTTTGTAAAGGATTTTCTTTTTCATTTTTTAAAGCACACATTTTAAATTGCATATTAAAGTGTTAACAAGACTCAGTCATTCTGAAGCATTACTTTTCCTTCAGGATGAGCTATATGGGGGGGCAGCAGTGGACTAATAGCAGCAGTGAAAAGCACAAACTATTTTTTTCCCCTGCTTTTGAATAAGCTGTCTTTCACCTCTGCTTTTTCTGTGTGTTGTGTACATGTCTTTAAAAGGGGGAAAAAACCAACCCGTACCATGCAAATTTACTGAAGTGTTGCCTTAGGGAGAAGTCTTAATTTTTT
The DNA here is from genome assembly GCF_000738735.6 of Corvus cornix cornix. Lineage (NCBI taxonomy): Eukaryota > Metazoa > Chordata > Aves > Passeriformes > Corvidae > Corvus > Corvus cornix. The sequence continues at coordinate 46,918,960 of NC_046332.1, forward strand.
TTCTTCTGCTAGATTGTTTAATGTTTACATTTTTAATATGATCTTTCTGTGATAGACCTCGAGTTAAATTTTAGTTCAGCTAGAACTTATTGACAAACTTGGAAGATATTCACTGCCTGGCATTAAGGCACATATTTTTGTTACATCTCTGAAAAAAAATAGGAGAAATGAGAGAACAACAGCAGGTAATTAAAATGAAATACGAAATTTCTGTCAGCTTTTCTGAGTTTTGCAATGTGCAAGTTTTTCAGGGGTGCTATATTGTTCGGAGGCTTCATTCAGCTCTAGGGGATTCTAGACAGTTGTTCACTACTTTTTTTTTTTAAACATGCTTCTATGCATTTTTATTCATATTTTTTCATGTATCTCACATTTGAAGTTGAAGAAATAAATAACATTTATTTCTGTAGAAATAGGGAAGCAGTCTGAAATCTCCCCTTTGGGGGTGAGCACTGTTGAGAGCATGTGACACTGTAAAGAGGTCCTGATGTTGGCATCTGTATTAGAATGGGTGGAAGGTGCTGCGTTTCGTGGCAGGGACAAATATGTAAGAAGTCACACTAATATATGAACTGAATTTGTTCTCATCTGCAGATTAACTAGTACCAGTTGCACTTTATTCCCTTCTCTTCCTGGAAAGAGATGTTCCTTTATTCTCATGTTCTCTTTGCGCAGGTAACTTTGTAGAGGAGAGAAGAGTTGTGAACTAGTCTTTTTAGCTGAAATCCTTAACAAAATAGTTCATATTCACAGATTTTCTGACTGGGTTGTATTATTCATAATCCTTCCTCATATATTAATACGTAAGAGGCTTTCATGACAGAATCTGGGATTTTATCTCATTTTTGGCAGATTTCTTCCTTGAAAGAAACAAGCTAGAATTTATGATGGAATAAACTTTAAGCTGGTTGTAAATACATTTAAATACTCTGGGCTTGAATAAATCTGAACTTTATTATAAATAGTCATGCTTTGGTTGTGTAGCACACAGTTTATGGTAGAGAAGATAATGTTAACCTATTTCCTGTAGGTTTAGTGCATGTTATAGAACTACTTCATTTTTCAAAATGTATTTAAAGTTCAGTCAAATGAAGAAGCAGTAGTTTGAGCTAATGTTTATCTTCTGATTTGGTACATCCTACTTATTTTAGCCAGTTCAACTGAAATGTGCTCGCAAGACAGAACCCATGAGTGGCCCTCGTAAAATTAAGTATTTGTAGAATAATCAAATTTTGGAAATTTGTATGTATAATATGCATAGAGCATCAGTAAAAGTAAAATAACTTTCAAGTCCTTCTTAAACAGCTATAAGAGAAGAACATAATTTTAGCTTATATTGTTTCCATATTTTGAAAAATATGTGGCTTTAGCTACGGTGAATTTTTCCAGTGATCGTAATTACTTCTGCGGGGGGTGCTGCACTTAGCTGCAGCCTTCTGGCAAATGTGGATGTATTGCATCCAGCTGATGTGGAAATGAAGTACTGGTTAGAAGATAATCTGACTTCATCTTAAATGTGGACAGGAACTGCTGTACTTCTGCTGTGTCTGCTTTTTGGTTTTAGGTAACTCCGGTGTTCATCTGAGCACTCAGCAGGCCACTTCAACTTACTAATGGGGCAGAAAGTGTACCAAAGAAAAATCTGGAAATACCTTTCTGAATAAGCTCAGAACAAGCCCTGAACAAACTCATCTCCATGAGAAAATGAGTGCCTGGGCTCCAGTGCAAAGGACAGGAGCGTGTGTGGGAATGAAGATGGGGTTGTTTCAGCAGCCACCTATTGACTTGAAGCAAGCTATTGTGCAAAACCTCATTGGTATTTTTCAGTTCTTTTTGTCAACGTCACTGGAAAACATTTTGATGTATGAAAACTAGCAGGTTTTGCAAAAAGGAAATTATAAGATGATGTAGTGGTTATCATTGCCTCACTGTTAGCTCAGATATTTTTGAGAGAATGATTTTTAAGATTTTGTTCTTTATTTTAGGTTTACCTGAAGATACAGGGTCAGTGATGAGACTTGCTGTGTGTGCTAATTAGTTTGACAAAAGTTTTGACCTAAATGTGTTTCTGGAAAGTCAGGTGCTTATAATGCGATTTCTCAGCCATTGTACCAAGTAGTTAGTGTCCATTTTTTTCCTATACAATTTATTTTCTGCTGATGCACGTATTTTTTGCTATTTGACTGTTACCCTCTATCCTCACAGAACTGTTACATCTCATTCTGCAGAGTTTTACCTGTTCAGCGTTGTACATTGAAATGTATGCAGTGATAACCACTGGGTTCCGTACATTTAAATGTTTTGACAATTTGAAACTTTTCTCAGTCTCAGCTGTTGTGACAATAACCTTTATTACATTTAAATTTCACTGCATTCTTCAGTTATAAAGACAGGTTATGTGCTTGTTGAGGTTTAACCCCAGCAGCTCAGCCCCACACAGCTGCTTGCTGTCCAGGCTCTCTAATTTGGCTCTGTGTGTATGAAGAGATCACGTCAGAAGCTTTGCTAAGGTCGAGGTAACATCCAGTGCTTTTTCACTGTCCATAGAGCTGTTCCTCTCATTGTATGGGACACTCAGGTTGGTAAGACACAACTTACACTTGGAAAATCCTTGCTAGTTGTTCCCAGCCATTTGTTTTCCTTTATGGGACTGAAAATAGCTTCCAGGGCGGGTTTGCTGCATAACCTTTTCATGGACTGAGATTAAGCTGGTTGGCCTATAATATCACTGAACCTTTTTGCCCTTCTCCAAGAGGGTCCTGATATTTGCCCTTTTCTAATCATCAGGAATCTGCCAGTGAGCACCATGACCTTTTGCAGATGACAGAGTGGCTTTGCAGTGATATTTGCCAGCGCTGTTAAGCACCCTTGAATGCAGCCCACATGGTCACGTGGACTTGAGTGTGTCCAATTTGTTGACATGGTCCCTAATTTGGTTTTCCTCTACTTCTTTTCACCAGGACTGTGCTGCTAGCATTGGGAATGTGTAGTTGTGAAAGTTGTGATGTGAAAACCAATGCCAAGAAGGCACTCAGGACCTCAGCCTCTCATGTCCTTTGGCCCTTGGTTCTCCAACATACTTATTTTCTGGGTTGGTAGTTAATATGTACAAAACGTAAAATAAATAGAACTCCTGGACTTATTCTGGCAAGATTATTTGGTGCCATGAATTGTGGTGTTTGAAGAGGAGACAGATAATTCTATTCTTGGAAGTCATCATTTGAATGGGTACTAGGTCTGCCCTCATCTTGCTGCACTTTCTAGAAAATTACGCGTTCTTTTGATGTGTATTTAAATGTTTGTTGTGGCTATAGCATGGACATTTAGTATAAAATTTATTAAATCTTTCAGCTTCAAAAACTGCATTTGTGCATTCATATGGTTCCCAAGAACTGAATTACTACTTCCTGTAGACTTCATTGGATCTCTTGTATGACTAGAATGATTTTCGTTTATTTAGAAACAAAACCAAAAAATACCAGTGCTGTGTCTTGGGAGAAGAGGCAGGGGATGATGTAACAAAATGAAAATGCCAAGTCTCCCAAATGTTGTAATTTGCTCCTGTGTTTGAATTTCATAATTGAATATGTAGAAATAAAAGAAATCCCTACACGTGTTTTATTGGTAGGCTTATCTTTCATTATCAGTTTTTTTTATTTTTTAGGGAATAAGAGGCATAAACAGTTAAGAGATTCCTTAGAGTTTTCTGTGGAGGAGATACTGCATTTACAGTTTCTTTTGGTAGTTGAAAACTCCAGAGCCTATTTCCCTCAAATATTTAACTGCAGTCACATTTTACATCCCCTTCATAGACAAAGCTATTCCTACATTGTCACAATTAATTTTGAATTTGAGATTTTTAACTGTAGTGTAAATTTAGAATTATCATCACTGATTAAAAGGATTTGTTACTTTATTCTGCTGTATTTATTACTCATATGAATTTTGAAATGTTCTAATGATCCAAATAAAGGATATATTGTAATGTTGTGTCAATACATTTCTTCAAAATTTATGGTATGTGAGATGAAATAACAGAACTATTTTTTTAATCTGCCTTTTATGTAATAGGTCTCCTTTCTTTTACTTATGTGGGCATTTTTTTAGGTTTTTTTTTTACCCCGGATGCTGAATATTTCTTATGATGCCTTTGTACTTCCAAATTCAGTAGAACTTAAAAAACTACAGTGCTTAGAAGCAGCATTATAATAAAAACTTGAAACTCTTACAGATGGCAATTTTTTTGTTTTAGTTTATTCAACTTGTAAGAGCAATGCCTTTTCTACTTTTTGATGGTAATTTAGTAGGGGGTTTTTTTTGTTGTTGTTGTCATTAAAATCTGCTGGAAGTGGTGTTGCAGGTAACCATCTTTTTCAAGTTTATGACTCAGATGTTAGTGTTGCCCCTCTGAGGATTTTCCACAAGGTTATGTGGTTTGCTCATGACTACAGTAAGCACTGCTGTTGCTAGCAGCAGTGTACAAAGTCAGTTTTCTTATTCTTGCTGCTCTCCTGCAGCATGTTACTAGTGGGGAGCACCACAGTGTTGAAGATACCAGCCTTCTTAAGTGCAGGAAAGTAAGAATAAATTGGTACAAAAGTAAGTTTGCAGATTGACCAGCTTTTCTAAGCCAACTGATAGGTGGAAGAGCTGCTGAAGTTACTTAATGTTTAATTCCAGGCAGCAGAGAAAGATTTTCCGAACATGACCTCTCTGTTAGAAGGAAGAAATTTAGTTGAATTGAGTCTTACTGTGCCCTTAAAATGCAACCTGCTAAGTGGCCCATTTTGTTACTCACAATTGGCTGTGGAAGATGTTTATAAACAGGGCTTCCCCCCCACCCCCCTTTTTTTTTTCCTTTCTGCTTTTTTTTTCTGTTTTGTCGTTGAATGTCTCTTTATCTTCAAATGTCTCTCATCTTCAGAGAAGGAAATTGCTCCGAATCATGGAGCAGCCTTGGGCTGTGCTATGATTCTAAATAGACTATTGGCAAAATATTGTCTTAAGTTTTGTAAAATAAGCTTGGTCATTGTGTTTGGCACTCCTGTAAACTCTTACTGTTCCCTTTAAAAAGTATTCTCCCAGTTCCCTTCTCTCCCAAAGAATTACACTCGGTTTTACAATGACTTGCCTTAAAGGTAAAAGTAGGATATTCTTACTTCTGTAAATGGAAAAGCTGGTACTTCTGGTGTAATGGGGTAACCATGGTGTTTTAGCAGCCTCAGCGTAGAACAGATGTTAGGAGTGGGTTAGAAATTGGTGTATTACTTTGTATCTCAACTGTGCCAGCACAATTCAGAAAATTTAAGTCTTAGAAGCCTTTGGTATATTTTTTTCCTCATTCTGGAGTGGAGTGTAGCGTGGTGCTAAGAATGTGCTTTATCTCTAAACTTAATTTATTTTCCTTCTTTTTGCCATGCTTATATTTCTTCTAGACTGCTTGGGTAGGCTGGGGACCCAGCAGCGGCCACTTGGTCTGGGTTCCCACATGCAGCACCTGGGCAGAGCAAAGGAGGGAGCAGTTCGTTCCCTACAGCCTTGGGTCACTGTAAGGGCAGAGCACGATTGGGCATTGAAGCTCTGGATTTCAGCTCTTAAAGTGGCCTTTAATGTGAGAAGATTAATTTTCAGAGGCTTCATCCATTGCTCTGAAGAGACCAAATGCTGTGTTCTTTAAGCCACCTTGTTGAATTTCAGCATCAAAGCCCTGATTGTGAAAGAGTTAACACACACAGCTGAAAGAGTGCTCTTCCAGTTTTGTTCTAGGAAACAGCTGAGGGGTTTCTGTTTTTTAAAAATTTCCAGAGGTCTACCATCTGGTATGGAAAATTTTAGTACAGATTTAATTTGGCAAAAATTTGACCAATTAAAAATAGTTGTACCATCTTAAATGGATGGCAGGCTTCATTGTAGACAGTGGTACCAGAAGTGCTTGTAGTATCGCCAGTTGGTAGTACTTATACTGGCTTGTATACTGACTTGTCCTTCAAATACCTTGAAATCTAAGCAGATAAGCAACAGGGCAATGAGAATAACCTTTAGTCTGACCCGTTTTGCTCCCTATTTTGTCAGTGGTAATGCACGTAACAGTAGCAGCTGTGTGGTAGCGCTTCTCTTGAAATAGAGATCTCTCCAAACACCTCAAAATTAAGTAGATGAGCACACGGGGCAATGAGAATAACCTCTAATCCAGTTCGTTCTGCTTCATATTTCTGTCCAGTAACAGCTGGATAGCTAGCCATTGCTAGCTAAGGCGGATGGAGGGTAAAACAATTTTTTGCTGAGAAAATTTGATCTTTTTGTATCAGCAGCATTGGAAATCCCTGTGCTGGAAAGCAGGTTGGGGTTGTTCAGAAGCTGCTCCTGGAGTGGTCCATAACTCCCTTATCTACCGTGAGTTTGTGTAATTTGATCTTAAAATCAAATTACCAAAGATCACCAAAAGATCAAATTGTGTAATTTGGTCTTAAATTTGTTTATGCTTTTGATCCCTGTAATATTCATACATCATGAGTTGCACAGTTCAATTATGTGCTTAGTATCATAATAGTTTCTTGGTTTTGGGCTGCATGCAACTTTTTTTCGTTTAAGGTGTGAACAGGTGTGTACTCTGGGGTGTTGTGTAACACCTTGTTTTGGCCACTTAAGAGTTTGTGCTCAGCATTGTCTCTTTCTCTTCCAGGCTGGCAAGTTTTAGGGTTTTATTATATGGAAACTTCTTAATGCCTTCTATCATTGCATTCCCCTATTCTTTTTTTCCCTTTTTTGTGTCAAATGCTGTGTATTTTCTTGTCTTTTCCTTGCTGCATCCATGTAATTCCTCTGTTACTGAAATCTTCTCTTGTCCACTTACTGTTTGTTCTTTCTACTCATTATCTGTGTTCAGATTTTGTCCATTAATTTCCCACTTTCTTCTTTCTTCCCTAGGTGGTGATTAATAGGGGAAAGTGTGTATTTTGGGTAGGAATAAAGCAATTCAGAGATTTGCAAATTGTGAGAGCTGGAAGAAACTGGAAAAAAGTGTATTTGTTCACAATCCTTAGCTACAGCTTAGTTTTATTTGCCTTAAGGATGTTTGAATTGCATTTTTTTTTAGGGTGGCTCTTCACAGATGGGAAGTCTGGATTCATTAAAAATGAATAAGGCTTGTTATGTAACTTGGAGGTTTGAGGCTATACAAGTGCTCCAAATATTGAAGGCAATGCTGTTACGTGTCATGCCCCCCAGGAGTTCTGTGCGTGCCTGCCCACAAGTGGGAAGGATAGGCACTCTATCTCTTCAAAGTTTTTGAGTCTTTGAGGCTGGGAATGGGCAAGAGTTCAGTGTCTTCTTTTGCTGCAGTGTATCTCTTCCTGATTTTGCTTTTGGTAACTGAAGTTACTAATAGGCTTGCTTGTGAAACAAGTGATTCTAAGCTACATACTGGTCAAAGTACAGGGAGGTCACGGTATTGGTTTTAATATATGTTATATATGTTTGAAGCCAAGCAAACTTTTCATAGAATCATAAAATGGGTTGGATTGGAAGGGGCTTTCAGGGTCATCTAGTTCTAGTTCCAATGTCAGGGACAGGGACACCTTCCACTGGAATCCACTTCTGGATTCTTCAGATTGCTCTAACGTCTGGGGGAGTTTTTTTATTAATCTTGGCAGTTCTATTACCTTGGTAGGAACAAAATTTTAAGGTGCAGTTTGGTATCTAGGGGAAAGAAAAGATGTTTTAATGTGGCATTGGTTCTGGGTTACTCAAGAATTCATTAAAATATGGGTGAGACTTACTGTGTCCCAGAGTAATACATTTGTGTGAGATAAAGCCCTGGCGAGGCTTATTTCTAGTATGTGCTAATTGTTTACTTTGTTTTCTGTTTAATAAGAGAAGGAAGAAATGGAAGAAGTGTTAATCATTGCATTTTAAAAAGAAAGTTTTAAAATCATCTCAGTGTAGTGAGAGCAGACTTATATTTTATCATGGTGCTATGGTTAGCTTACAGTTTAGCTGGATGTCCAGACATTTAACTAGTAAAGAATGAAAAGAAAATAAGATGCATAATTTGTATTCATTAGAAACTCATCTCTGAATGGTACTGAAGAGCTCACATTGAATTAATGGTGCAATTAAAAAAAAAAAACAAACCAAACTTCTTTTTCTCTTCACAGGAAAGATGATAAAGATTATGCTTTAAAACAGATAGAAGGTACTGGAATTTCCATGTCTGCATGCAGAGAAATAGCAGTAAGTAACAGTTCTTTTTACTAGCAAGCAAACTTACTAAAAGTATTAATTTGCATGCATCCTGGGTTATGTTTGCTCAGTCATGTTCTTCTACTGTGGGTGCTATATCTTTATCATAGGGGGTATAAAGTAAGTACAAATGTCATGGAAGATTTTATGTACCTGTTATGTTTGCTGTCTAAAATTGACAGTGTTTTTAAGTTGCAATTTACTACCTGCCTCAGGGCAGATTATATTTAGATGCAGCAGTTTAAAAAGATGATTTGAGTTAGTGACTTAAATTACACATTTGGTCTGACTTTTAGTACTTCAGTTCTCTTCCTAAAGAAATTAGTTCTTATTGGCTTACAATTATTAAAACATTTTAACTTCTGTTTAAGTGAAGATTTCAAACTAAACTGACACAGTTGTTGCCTTGGAGGCTGTAATACAGCCATGAATGCTATTCAGACATTTTCTTCAGTTTTTCAGGTTTATATTTGTATATTTCATGTTGTTAGAAGCTGGTGAATAATGTAGTCTTGTTATAGTTTGTGAGAAGCTTGAGAAGAAACACTGGAAAAACCGGTATTATGAAGCTTACCTGTTGTATGTTCTTATGTTTTACTGCTGCTTGGGTTCATTGTTCTTGAAATGTTTCAAATGAAATTGCTTACTAAAAGGAAAAGCACATAACTTAAGGGGGTGTGTGGGAAGGAAATAGTTTCAGTCCATCTTCCTCAAGAGTGTAAAACTTTACCCTAAATTTCATTTTGATTGACTGAAGTGAGTACTAGGCTTTCTCACTTAGTCAAATTCCAGTTGGCTTCATGACAGCAAAAATGTTAGTCCTTGAACTGAGGTGAAAAAAATGAAAGACAAAGAATATTCTTTAGGAGATGTTCTTTTTGTCCAATGGTGAAAGCTGAACCTTCTGCTATTGTAGACATCCACTCTGAACTAAAGGAGCAGAAAACAGGTCTTAAATTTTGCTGCTTTCAGCCATTTGGGCAGAAGTTTTCCAAATGCTGTTACTCAGGCTGAATGATTTTAGGAAATGTCAGCTACCATTTCAGGGGGATTTGGGATGAGTTGTTGTCTTTCTGCAGTGATTTGCCTAAAAAGATTTGAAGAGTTTGTTCTGCTTGAACTTGGCAGGAGAAGCCTGGCCGGTGTTAGGGAAGTGTCTCTGCTCTGTGTAGGACCCTAACTCAATTTCTGTGTATTACGAGAATAATTAACTTGGCTGACAGGCAGGAAGGATTTGGCCTCATTCCTCTTGGGCCCCAGTATTGATGGAAAAGGAGCGAGCAGCAGGGGGGCTTCCTCCATGCTCTGAGCTGCTGCAGCATGGCCTTTTGAAGAGAACAGCAGTACAGCTCAGGACCCACGTGGGACAAGGTTGGGGAGGGGAGGAGGGAACATAGTGCAAATACCAAAGATGCCAAGAAAGCAGGTATCGAGAGCAAAGAGGGGAGTGGAGCCCAAAAGCAGGCGTAGGGATAGGAAGAGAAACCTGAAGCAGCATTTCTTGAGCTGTAGTTGGCTTTGCTTCTGGTTATGCTTCCAGGCTTGCAACTTCTAATACTGTGGTTGAGTTTTCCTGCAGTTGAATTAATAATTCACCATGGACTTTGAGGTTTGAATTTGGTTTTGCTGTTCTCTTGATGTTGCTGTTTGAAGTGACAGGAGAATTTTTTTTCCCCTGGAAAGGTGTTGTTTATTTTAATTCTGTTTAAAATAGACTTTTTCCCACCCTTCTATCAATTAATATTGTAAAAGAAGCAAAACGAATATCATATGGAAATTAATCAAATTGATGATAATAATCATAGTGTTTATATTGGTGATGTGAGTATATGTAATGTGTGAAAGTGCTACTGAGTTAGTCAGCAGTGTTGTACCCTGTCATCTGTGCATATAACTAATAAAATGATTTGGTTTTGTACTTAAAAAGTCAAGGCTGTGTGCCAGACTTTGTTACAGTGTGTTCTGGACTACCCAAATTAATGCATTTGAAGAACATGGTGGTGTTCAGAGGAACTTGGATGATTTGTTTTGCCTTTGAGCTGTACCCATTTCAGTTTCTCTGGGGAGCTGAAGCTTGTATATTCTACTCTGTGACAATCTTGGAAGAATGTAGTTTGATATAAATCCCAGTGAAATTCTTGTTTTTACAGCTCTGCCATGGCTTTTGTCTTATGATGATTTACTTCAGTTTTGGATTATTGAGTAACTTTTATATTTAAAAATGCCCATAACTTACTCTTTTAAGACATCTGTTTGATGCAGACACCTAAGTTCAAGAACTGTGTAAGAAAAATAAAGTAACTATTGAAATTCATCAGTTGCAGGGAAAGGTTGGAACTAGGTTAGAGACCTGATTTCAGACAGCCGAATCAGTTATGGGATGAGCTCAGTATATAACTCAGTTTAAATAAGTTATTTGTTCAGGGTTTTTTTCTTCAGTTATTTTAATTTTGATTTTCTTCAACCATTTGTTTACTTGGTGGAGTTAACAGTTACTGTGCTAATTGAATCAGTATGTTTCCTATCAAGCTAGTTGAAGAGTTGTATTTTTCCTTATCGTTGCCCCATTCATCTACTGTGGTAAACATTTGTGAATCCTGCCTCTTTCAGAATTTTAACTGAATGTTTGGCTGCTCATATCTTGTTCTCTGCAGATCTGTGCGCTGCCTGCTGTGCTGGGTATCTGTTTTGTGATCTGCAGTTTCAGTTCTGAGGATTTAAGCAGGCACTGAAAACTGCACATTCAGCATGCCAAGAGTTGAATTTGTGTTAGGTGGGAGAGCAGAGGGATAGAATGGTGAGAAGATTTGTATAAAAATATGCAGATTATACAAGCCCAAATGATTGATTCCTCGTCTTCTGATTTAATCATGTGGAAGAAAGTCATTAAACCGTATCCACCTGGAATAGTGCTGCAAATGCTATTTCACAGTTCGCAAAGCAGGAGAATTCTTTAAGGCTGTAGAAATCTGGAGTAGTTAACCAGGCTTTAAATAGAGCTTCAGGATTTTGGCTTGGGCAGCTTCCTATACAGGAGTCTTAGGTTTTGAAGCAACCAAGTGACTTGCTGACATGTTTTGTGTTGATTATCATTTTTCATTCAGTTTTAGCAGGTTTGCAAGTACTTTGCTTGCATATGCTTCCTTTGGCTAGTGAGGAGTTGCTTAGGTTGAGGTTTTGTTTGGGATTTTTGTTTGTTTGTTTTTCGTTTTGTTTAGTTGAGGGAGCTGTGAGGGTTTTGTTTTGGTTTTCTTTGTTGTTTTTTCTTTTTACCAATTTTCCATGTAATCTGTTTATTTGTGCCTGGTTAGGTCAACAGAAATACCCAATAACATTAATTTTTGACTTGGCCCTGAAGAGGAAGTGCTAGCTGTGGTAGCAGATGCTTTTGTTGATGGAAATGCTGAATGTGACAAAGCAGATCTGGGGTGGACAGTGCTGTGCTCTGCCTGTCTCCCGTCTGTGTTGTGTCCTTTAAACACCATATCCAGTTTGTGCGAGTTAGAACAGCCTTGAGGCTGCTGGGGATGAAACAGAAAACTACAGAACAATAAGCAGCTGGCTTCTCTGGTTGTTTTCACTCTTTAGGTCTGCCTTGGAGGCATTCCTAGGATTTTATGTTTCCCGTTATAACAAGTGCAGGCTGTTATCATAAAAGGTGATGTCCTCGGTGTTGGATCTAGTGAAAATGTGACTGTACGATGTTCATCTTCACTGAAGGGCAAATGAGCAGTTTTGTTAGTTTGTGGAGTGAGCAAGCAGAGTTGAGCCATCCTTTGGATGTGCTGGTGCTTCACATAACTCACGTGAAAGGGAGAGGCTCTGCAGCAGGCCTGCTCACCTCTGTATCTGCACTGTCCTTACGGCTTTCAGCTGGGCTGGAGGGTGGCTGAGGTAGAGACAGAGGCAGAGCAGCAGCCCTGGCCCCCATGGCAAGTAAGAAGGGAGCTGCTGTTGGTGAGTGGTCTTGCCTGAGTTGAACTTGGTGGAGGAGGCTCCTCTGGAGAGTAATTGGTCCTTTTCACACACTGGGCCTTCCGTGCCCTGGGTGACAACAGCGTGTCACCATGTGGCTATCAGGTCTCTCTTCCCTCTGCCAGTGGAAGGGATGGAAGAAGGGTGTAAGGGCTCTTTCATAGCCAGTCTGACTGTGATCTCTGCAGCAACCAGAGGAGCCCCATGAGGCAGAAGCCGAAACTGGGTGACACCAGGATTTACTCTCTTCAACACCTTCCTTCTCTTGGCAAGGAACAAATAACTCTCCCAGTGAGCTTGCCTGAAGAGATTCTGAACCAGCTGTGTGGCAATGAACAACAGTTGGGTGTAGGTTCCTCAGGTTATGGGGGCTGTCATGTTCCTTCCAGGCTAACAGTTGCCCACAAGAAAGACCAAACACAGAAATCACTTAGATGACTGCATGTCTTCCTCACGTCAGAGGGCATGTTATGGTTTCTTGGCAATCTTTCCATGTAGTGAAAGGTGACAAAGTACGGAGGAATTTGATGTCTGATTTGACTCTTTTTGGCATGTTTAATGATTCTCAAATTCTTTAGTTTAATACTAACATGGTATGTAAAATATAAGTTGTGACTGAGTACAAGCTGCATTACTGATCTGAAAACAATATTCTTGAGAGATTTTGTCTAAAGGGAGGGTAGCACTATTTTTAGTTCTGTGACAGTGGGACAAAGATACCGACTAAATGTAATTAGAATCCTTAGGAATCATAATGTTTTCTGTGAACAGCAGAATTTGTCCAAGCTTGACATCCAGTACCTGTCTCATCTGGGTACTTCACCCACCTCCTTACTTTCAGAGAACATTTAATAACATCTCTTCTAATACTTCAAATGTGTTTGGAATTAGAAGGTGCTAATAAATATTGACTTGCATGTAACATCACATAAGACTAATTTATTTTAGAAATTGTGGAAGCTAAAAAGAAATGTGGGGTTTTTTTCCTCTAGACATTTTGTGTTGCCAGTCTTCTCTTTTGCACATTTAGGACTTTAAAAAAATCAAAAGAATAAAATATACAACCTTGTGAAATTGTTGCTTTGTCTGAAGAACTGGAGCTTCGAAAATGTGTTGTTAGCTTCATAATAAATTCTTAGAGTGAGCAGTTACAATGCCTTTGTAAGCTTTTATTTGAACACTTCTGAAAGGAAAACAGCATGTACTTTCAGCAGGTATTCTGTTCTTTTTTAGTACTGTGGAATGTCTGACTCGTGAGAGTGTAAAACTAAAATTGTATTTACACTGAAGTGAACAGATCTTGAACCTGCTGCATAGCAGCTAAACCAGCCTGGGATTTGAGCAGTTGTATAATAAAATTGGGGGGTTAGTTTATATAACAAGTTTAAAGTACTTGAGTAGAGCTCCACTGTTTCATAGGAAACTAAGAATAGTGGCTGGAAATTTTTTTACAAATTTTTGTGGCTTAGAATTGGGTGACATCTCTGGAGTTGTCATATTCTACTCCTGCTCTTGCAGACAAGCAAATGGTACCTTAAAAAATCTAGCAAGCTACAAGTTAAACTTGTAAGGAAGAGAGATCTCTGAAGGCAGTTTCTGAATCTCATTCTAGTAATGACTCTATGAACATTATTCAGCCTTTAAGCCAAAATTAATCATGACTAATTTGTACCCATTTGTACTTATCATAATATTGTCAGTTAAAATAGCTCTTCTTTTCTGCTCTCATTTTAAAAAGAGAGATAGAGACTGTTTCTTCTCTGCTTTGTTTTGGCAGGCTATAAGCATTTTGGCTTGGCTTGCTTGTTTTCTTTGAGCATTAGGCTCTCCCTTCCTCTGGGTGTGGGCTTGGGCTTTCTTTGCCCTGTTGCAGTTGGAATTAATCTTCCCTGAATGGGCCAGAATTATGCATAGTGTTTCAGGTAATGTCTTATTGCTGCTTATACTCACCTGTTGTAGCAGTAATTCCACTGGCACCTTACTTGTTACAGGATGAGTAAAATTTGTCATTCGCCTTCCAGTCTGAAAGTTGCCTCTCTGCATCAACTGCAATCTGCTTTGTATTCCGAGTCCCTGGTTACCCATTTTTCCATTGTAAGGCCATGGCATGGCTGTTAATATATGATGTCTGTTGCTGGATCCCTTGGTGAAACTGATGTGAGCCTTCTTGAAGCATGAGATGATAATCATCATCTCTAATCAGAGTTTGAATTTATGCCATCAAACTAGCCAGATAATGCAATAGTGACTTTTGCTTAAATGAATGTTTGGTTGATACTGCCAATGGCTTTGTGTGTAGCCAGTTTTCTGGCTGTCCTAAGGCTTGGGAGAAACGTGCTGCATGGGACTCAAAGGAAGGCGGTCAGAGGAAGAAGCTGCTTTTTCTAAAATAGCAAATGTCCTGACATAGGGGAAGCTCCTTCTAGGCCAGATTACCTGGCAAATTGCTCTAACAGCTGTGCTCCATTATAGGATTTTAGAACCATTTGGGTTTGGAAAGATGTGTATCATCAAGTCCACCCATTAACCCAGCACTAAGCCATGTCCCTCAGTAACAGCACATCTGTGTGTCTTTTAAACCTCCAGAGATGGCAGCACAACCATTTCCCTGGGCATCCTGTTCCAGTGCTTAACAAGCATTTTGGTGAAATAAGTTTTCCTGATAACTAACTGATCTTAACATCCCCTGTGCAGCTTGAATTACAGAAGTACGCATGGTAGTATTGCAGGGCTACATCTTGCAGGCTAACATTCCCCGCGGACCACAAAGATTATCAAGCATCAAGGGCGGGGGTGAAATGGCATTTGCAGTAGAGCTAGAAATCCTCACTTAGATGAGGAGTGTGGTGTCTGGGCTCATGAGAAGTGTTGTGGTGGAGAGCTTTACAGGAAATGTGGGAATATCACCGGAGGAAGCAGGTCGTGTTCATAAAAAATTGTGCTGTCTCCAGCTCATATTTTATGTGAAAGATAATTGTTGTTAGTGCAAGAAAAGATTGGCCTTAGTCATGCTGCAGTTTTCCTGATTCCTTTAGTGCTGCTGTTGATTATTTAATAACATCCTGTTTTACTTCACTTTGTCCTTGTTCATGAAGCAATTTAACAATTTTATGAATCATTGGGATGCTTTGATTTACTGTCCCTCAGCTACCCCATGGCTGTAGAATGAGCATTTCTTCATTTCAAGAGGGAGATGGAGGGACCTTAGTGTGAGCCCAGGACCTGCACACAGGGATGCTGTTTCCCTTGCTGGATCTCGAGCAATATGAAAGCAAGGGCAAGACCAGCCAGGGGCAAAATGGGCTTCTAACCCTCAAGTCAAAACAGATATATTGGCATTTTCGTCATTTGCTGATTTCTGTTTCTTTGAAGGTCTATTGGATCTCCTTTCTTTATGAGGTGGTACCCAGACTAACTGATGTTAGGAAATAGATTTGGTTGAGGAAATAGATTTGAATCATCATGTTATATGCAAATGAAAAGGAAGGCAGTTTACTAAGAGCCAAACACATCATTTTTGTCTGCTTTCTCTTTGTGTTCTACAGAACTGAACTAGAATAGACAGAAGCAGTTAGGTAACAGTCATTAGGCCAAAAAACAGCCTTTATCATTAGTAGACATCATACTGATACTCAAAGCATGTTTCTTGCAGTCTACTTTGTCTGAACGGTCTTTCTTTGAACTCTGTCAGCTGCTGGACACAAGTCAAGTCATCTGGTAGGAAAGGCATGTGGTTTATGGGCTAGAGAGGCCTGGTTCGTGGAGACTGAGGTTGCTGAAAATGCTCTTTACAGCCCATGTGATGCGTTATCATCTGCATGAGCTCTTTCAGATACTTCAGACAGAGTTTGCATTTGTCACTGTGTTTCAGCCTTTCCAAGACAGTGATTCAGGAATCATCTGTCACCACTGCAGCAATCATTTCCTTATTCTGATGGTTTTACTGATGTATGTTAGCCGTCTTATTCACTGGGTTGCTTGTGGCTGTCTGGCTTTGACTGAACCCATCAGGTTTTTTAAGCAGACTGAAAAAATGTGGATTTAACAGCTATTCAGCACAAAAGGCAAAGGCAGAAACTAGCAAGAATGATAAACTGAGTACACCGATGTGCAGACAGTAACAGCTGCTGTCAGTGGCAGTAACAAAGGCCAGAACTCCTAACACAATGGTGATGGGCTGCAAAAGGAACTTCTCAGGTGTGTTCTTGGCGAGTGTCAGCTGGGACGTTGTAACTGATGAGAAGGAAGGCAGGTTGCTGTGGATTTTTGAGGAGAATAGTGGGGTTTTGGGGTATTTGAGTGGACTGCTGGGGTGTTTAGAGGAAAAATAAAAGGCAGGAAGGGGAGTGATCAAGGTGGATGGGGGAGGAAAAAAGCAAGGAATGCTGTGAATCTCAAAGTCTGCAGTATTGACTGCCTCTAGAACAAACAAAGGAGAATTCTGTCTATGTTGCCTTGCTATACAGACAGGGAATCCTTCTGCTGCATTACTTAAAGTTTCTCATATTTGTGTCCAGCTTTGGTAGTAGTTCTCTGTGTGTTCTCCAAGCTGAATCACGTTTGATGTGAAGAGGTTGGATTTTTTTAGTAGGTGACAGCTGCTACCTGGGGAATAAGGAGTAGGACAGACTTAAAATGGGATCAGAAAGGACAAAAAGGAGCATTGCATTATTTTTTAGAGCTCTGACTAGTATCTGTGTCTCTCATTAAGGAATAGTTTGTTTTATCTGGTACAGATGTGTCTATCAGACTACAGGAAATACAATATTTTGATATGGACACATAGTTGCTGAACTGTCATGTAATCTTCTCGTAGAGGTAATTAAAATCTTTAGCATAAGTTTAATGTGTGAATTTTTGCTGATTAAAGAAGCATTGTGCCAGTCCTTATAGAAAAATAGCTTATCATTAAACCCTGCAACATCATTCACCATTGAGAGGCTGGTCTTTGATGCTGTGCTGTGCCTGTCTGGCATGCAGTTAATCTCCACATCAGCCTGTATGATGGAGTGTGTTGAATTTGTGACTAAAGCAGTGTTGATAAGCCACCAGTGCTTTGGCTATTGCTGACAGTGTTCAGGCTTTCTCCGTTTCCCACCCCTGCCCCTCTTCCCTTTGGAGAGGTAGCCTTTGTTTGGAGACTGGCTGGGCATCAGTCTTCTTGTGGGAAGTTATATGTGATTGCCTTTGCACTGCTTCTCTTGTTTTGTTGTGGGTGTGATGTTTAATTCCTCTTTCCTTCACTTACTAAACTGTCTTACCTCACTCACAAATTTTCTGGCTTTTTTGTTCTTCCATTCATGGCTTCCTGAGAGGGATGAGCAAGTGGCTCTGTGGAGTTTAGCTGCTGGCTGTGGTTAAATTACCACAGGCTGTCCCCACCTGTAATTGATAAAAAAGTGCAAATAAGCATTTCTTGGTTTTTCCCATGTTGATCTTATGCTTTGTAGGAATTACAGGCATTTAAAGAATTCCATACTTCTTGTGGATCCTGCCTTAAAGTGCCTCGATGTGCTGCTTTTACAAATCTTAGTTTTACTAGGCTCAAACTCTATGGCCTTCTGCATTGATTTCTATTGTTTTGTCTCCTCTACACTGTGTCCCTGTTTGGGCTCATACTTAAGGTAAAAGCTCTGTGAGCTATAGGTTTTTTACTCAAGAAATGCCTCACTGACTGGTCAGTGAGTCATAATGCGAGTCTGTCTCAAATGAAATAGGAGAGAAGGAAACGAACACAGATATACGCTTCCATTTTACTGTCTCAGTAGCAGTAAAATTTTAGCACATATGACAAAGGTATGAATAGTATCAATAGAAAGGAATGATTTTTTTTGTTTCCTCTGTTGTGTAGTGGAAAAATTATATTTTATTGAAAATAGATTGTTTCAGAAGTAAGTTCTGTATTCAAAGAGTCCTTTAATTTTCCCTTGGCTTTTTTTAAAAAAAGAAAAAGCCCTAACCATTCATTTAATAAAAATCATTTTAATAAAAGTCATCATTTTTGGCACACTGAACTGGCAAGCATTTGACTAGTTTTGGGTAGTCACAAGTTTGCTTAGACAAAGCTTTTGTTTCTTCCTTAGCAATGGAGTGAGTACAGTATGATTGTAACATGACCAGTAAAGCTCAAATAGACTGATGCTGTCTGTATTCAGTTGTTGTGCTGTGTCTCATCTGTTCTCCTTTTGGTGGGGTCAACTATAGTTTCTGGAGCAGCTGAGCTGGTTTAGCGGCTCACTGCTGCTGAAAGAAGTTCTAGGTGTGTCCCTTTGCCAGGGCTGTCTCCGCTGTTAGAAGCCTGATTTGTTTCAGCTCAAGAGCTCTGTACCAGGTTACCTTTCACCAGCCTTTATGCATCCAGAATAGTTTTCTCTTGAAGTGGGTGTTTTTCTGTGGGTGGCTTCTGTGAATGTACTAACTGCTGTAATCTATGTTGTGCCAAAAATCTGGACCCTTTTCTGTATAGAGTTGTGACCTTGTAGATCAGCAGAGCCCACCTTACAAACCCACACCTTGGTTTAGCTGACTGCATTGACAGCTGTACATGAGCCATCCCATTCAGTCTCAAATGACTGCAGTAATTGGGAGTGAGGAGAAAATGGAGTACTCCAAATGGGACTGTTGAAGATTACAGCCTATGTGAAAGGGCAGATGCCACAGCTGGCTGTTTGCAGAGTCATCTTGGTCCTGGATAAGAGTGAGGTTTTACATAGACTTCAGCTTTTAGAACATGAGTAGGAAGTGAATGCCGTGAGGGGGTTATGACCCACTTTCAGGTTTGGTTTGAAACTAATGACTGGTTCTTTCATGAAAAAATGTGGGTTTCTATGGCTTGCAGATTTCAACTTTTGTTGCTTGTGTTGTAAGTATCCCAGCTCTGGATGTATGGATATAACTGTTGTGGACTTTTTCTTTTGCAGTTGCTGCGGGAGCTCAAGCATCCAAATGTCATTTCTCTGCAAAAGGTGTTCCTTTCTCATGCTGATAGGAAAGTGTGGCTTCTCTTTGACTACGCTGAGCATGACCTCTGGGTAAGGTGAATTGTTTGTAGGTACCAGGCTTAGAGTTTTAGTTGCAGCAAAGGGACGAGGTCAGGGGAGACACATCATTTTTAAAACACAGTATAGCTATTTCCTACATGTTTGTTGGAAGCATTTTCAGTACTAAAGGAAAAGCAATGGACAGCTAACCTGTGATCTCTTGAAAAAGATAAAAATCTGCAGAAATGAGCTCTCAGTAGCTAGAAGTCTACTTAAATGTAGATATAAACCCCCATTACAGCTACAGTAGGGTGCAGGAAGATGTAATTGATTATGCAAGTGAATTGCCTTTGAAAAATGACAAACTTATTTTCTGAATAGGACAGTTCAGAGTTTTAGTTGCATTATCATCCATGCATGCATGAAATGAGAGTAGTGACACTGTATATTTAATTCATATATTTCAGTGGGAAGAATTTTTACTCAACTCGTCTGCAGAAATTCTGTGTATTTGGGAGGAAAGCTATTTATTCCTAATTGCAAGATACAGCTTTAAAATATAAACCTCTTGCAGGCAAAGTAAATTTGTTTTAAGATATATACTGTATTCCTGTGTTAACTTGAATATTTGTAAGCTTAATATCCATTTGGAATGCTTGAAAAAATAAAGTAACATGGTAAAAACTGAAAAATATAATGTAGCCTTGACCTCCCTGAAAAAAGGTGTGTGTGCCTCAAATTAATGCTGACACAGATTTGGAGCATTGCCCTCAATGCTACAAATACTAATCTTAAAAGATGCTAAGATTTGCATCCAAGAATGAAACAGAAACAATTTAGAACATGGTGGAAATTTTTATGAATGTGTACATGTGAGAATTGCACAGTATGAGTCATGAGTTGTTTTTTCATCAGCATGTCACTTAGCACAAACCAAAGTAAAACTAATTTCTTTGGAAAATGGTGTTCCTTGTAGTTGGGAATTATTCTGTAGCATTTGCCTAAAACCCTAGTGTGTCAGTTTTCTTTCTGTTAAGCTAAATGAAAGATATTTTCTTACAGTTAAATATCTTGGAAGTTCTGATACTTGGTATTGAGGTTTTGTTACCAAAATAAAATTGGAGATTAAAAAGTTACCAACAGCTGAAATGTTGAGACATTCTAAAGGCTGATAAACAGAAACAACATCTTGAGGGAGTGAAGTTGTTTTGTTTTGTTTTCATTTTAGTATGAGGGAAAACTAAGAGCACTCCTCTTCTCACTGCTCCCCCATATTAATGATATGCTAAGCTACAGAGGTTTAAGAAGGTCTGAGGGGTTTTTTGTTTCAAAATGTGCTACAAGGCTTCATATTTGTTAGGATGATTGACTATGATTTGTCCTTGTTTGTATTTATACATTTCTGCATTGCTTTGTACTTAACCTAAATCACCACAGAAGCGTTTTTGTTAATGAAACACTGGTTTGTACATAAGTAACTTAGGAATGACCCTCAATTTTGACCTTTATGCTTACATGCATATACCTGTATGAACTTCAGAATTCCCCAGCTGTACCAGCTCCTGGATGTTCACTGTATTGGGATGTGAGAGACTTAGTTGCTGTAACTGGGCTTCCTGTGTGCCCCAGAGAGCCGGCTATGGATCAAGTGCTCCAGCTCTGTGTTTAGCACAGCAGGTCTCAAGTAAGACTGGGAAAGGGCCAGATAATACAGAGTGTATTAGAGCAGGAACAAAAAAAAGTCTAGGACAACCATCTGTTTTTCTATCTGTCTCTGAAGATTCACTTCTCTCTGTCCACTGTGTGAAAATAACACTTGTTTTGGAGTTGGTGGAAGTGGGAGGTGAGAGGAGGTGAAGCATGTGGCTCAGGCTGAGGGATGCTTGTGCGTGTGGTGCTTGGCTGATGGTGCAGGGACTGTCACCTTTTCATCAATGCTTCTTTGCTCTGCATCTCCATTTTTACCATTGTCAGGGCAGAAATGTGCCTGTTGCTCACAGGAAAGCCAAGCTTGCTGCCTGAAGCAAAGGAGGGCAGGCTGTATGGAGCTGGGCTGCAGCAGGAGAGGAAAGGCAGTTTGCCAAAGGGTGTTAGGTAGTTGGGTTACTTAGCTGGCACCTGGAATATGAGGGGTCATGAACGTAGGAAGAGCACATGATAGAAGTTTGGTGCCAGGTTTTGGTAGACAAGATCTGGGCTGTTTGAAGGAGGCAAACCTGGAAATGGTTACCATGACTGTGGCACACCTTGCTGTTGAACTTAGTGACACCTGGGACTTGAGTGCTAAGACAACATGTCCTTTTGGGCTCCTCCTTGGTGCCAGACATCATTGCTCGTGTATAAACTTAGAATTGCTAAAGGTTCTTTTTCTGTGTCTGACTTGGTGGCTTACTTTCAGATGGATAGATTTGTAGACTTGATCTGTCAACAGCTTCTGTTTTGAGAGTACTGTGCTGTAAGGGTATAGTAAATAAAGAAGGAATAAATCTGGGCTTCTGATTTAAATGTATAGAATTCCTAATACAGTTTGCAAAAATTTCTGCTTGGCATTAGGTCTCGAATGTTACAGTCATTATTACTGTAGGAGAAGACCTGAAAGTGAAATAATGTAGGAGGTAATACACTTGTAATTCTGTGATGTACAGGATGTCAGCCTGTCTTAACAAAAAGACTCCCCAAATGAAAATGCCTCTAAAACTTTCAAGATTAGTGATCTACAAGGAAATTGTGTTGATGGTCATATTGGTTTTGTATTCTTCATACTTTGCAGGGCTTAGCTGTCTGCTGGGATAAAACTACCAATTTAATTTTTGAGAGATTGCTTTGGGACAGTGATCACTTTGCCTAGTACAGTATTAATTTTTTAGTTTGGAAAACAAATCGTGAAAGGTTGAAAAAACCTGAAGAAGTCTGTGTAAGGAGTTGATGGCAATCTTGTTGTGTAAACATTGCACTTCTTTTATTTTCATTTCTTTTTTCCTCTTTACAGCATATAATCAAGTTTCACAGGGCTTCTAAAGCAAACAAGAAACCAGTTCAGTTACCTCGGGGAATGGTGAAGTCGCTGTTGTATCAGATCCTAGATGGTATTCACTACCTGCATGCTAACTGGGTGTTACACAGGGATTTGGTAAGTGGATCTGCAATGGGTTTTAGCACTGGGATGATGATTGAGGGCAAGGATTGTTGTTTTTTTTTTAATGGAAAACCACTGGGAAGCAAAAACCTTTGTGCTAAGAGCATGTACTAATACATATTTTTATACTGCAGTAAGACAGCCTTGATTAGTAGAGTGAAGTTTATAAGCTGGCTGTGATCTGATATGCTTATGAGAGCAGGTGTATCAGATGGCTGGTTTTGTTTTTTGATTTTCTAAATAAACTATTTTAAATGGGTTCATTTAAATAACAGGCACATTGAGGTACGGAAAATGCCTCTAGTAGTATCACTGCAGGCAAGATAAATAACTAAATACAGCTTTGGTATAGGTGGGGGAGAATGATTGGCTGTAAGAATGGCTGAAAAAAGGTTTTTTCTGAAATTATCAGTTTAACGTCGGAAAGTAACTTTTGAAAGCCCTGATTTTTCTCCTAATGTTTATAATCTACCAGCAGTATAGCCATGACAACTTAAGATGATTTCTGCAAGTAAACGAATGTTTATCCAAACTACAATGTAAGGAAAACATTTTTAACCTGGGTTAGTGTCTTTAACCAGCAAATTCTTTTCAACTGGTGAATCTCACCAATTCTTATATATTTTCCTTCAAAATATGCCCACAGCTAAGTGGTCTTTTTTGTCTGTTGTCTTGAAATTGGCTAGTTTCCTTGATCCACTTGTCTGTAGTTCCTATTCTTGGATAGCATTCTTTTTTTCAATTTACTTCTGAGTGTACCGCCTATGTACAATATTCTCATGCACGAGTGAAATTTCAGTGATTAGAGGTATCATTCCTATGACCTTTCATTCCTATGAGTCAGTATTACCAATGATATTCCATGTTTGGTGAAATAAGTCTGGCTTCTTTACTGCTCCTCCAGAGTCACCTTTTATCTTTGAAATAGCTTTAATAGTGTTCCTGGAAATGTGGTCAAGGACTACTTATTTGTCATCTATTTTCATGCCTGATAAGTGCTTTTACAGAATGCCAGTGTCTCCATGTAAACTGAAGGAAAAAGGTATACCTCTGATAAATAGCATTTTCAGAACTGAAATGCAAGGAAACTTTGCTTTATTGCAGTGATTTTATGGATGGTTTTAATTTGCTCCTGGTTTTAGAAATAGAACCAAAGCCTCAGCACTGAGGGGAAAAAAATCAAAAAGATTCTGGTGGCTTTGTCATGACTCATGAAGTACTGGAGCTAAACATAATATAAAAATACATAGTGCATGTTACTACTTAGACAACTTTGTTATATTTTTAAGAGGCATACAGGAAGCAAATGATTTGTCATCAAGCATCTAAATTTTTCTGATGTTTTACTTTCTACAGTTTTGGAAAATTTATGAACTTAAAATTACACTTAAAAGAAAATCGTGCATGTTGTTAACTGGATGGCTCAGGAGATTGGTAATTTATTACAGAGCCTTTCACATCTAGGTCTGTAGCTCAAATACAGTTTAAGTTGGCAACTTCAAAAAAAACTACTGCCATCTTATTTTCTCTGAAATGAGTTGGTGGTCTCAGTTCAGCATGAAGTTTTCTTCCAGCAGATAATCCACCCATCACAATTGGCTATCTTTTGATAATCTGAGGAAGAGACCAAAAGCTTGAGGCAGAGAATGAGAGGTCTTTCCACCGGAACCTTGTCAAGCTGTGTCGGTGAGAATCCTGTAAGAGCAGTACAGGGGCTGCCTGTGCCACCTTGTCCATGCAAACCTTCAGACTTGTTGTTCTGAAATGTCCAGTTTGAGCTGAATTCAGAAGGCACATGTTTCATGCAGACCAAATGACAGAATTGTACCTGCCAATGCTTGCTTTCTTTTATCAGGGTCTGGAAATAACCTGGAACAGAAACAGAAGGGATTCTACTTAGTGTTTTGTCTTGGGAAGGGAGGGGCCAATGTGTTAAGCTTGAGAATTGGGACTCCACTAACACATGTATTCTGATTCAAAGCAGAATAACTGACATTAATGCTTAGATATGATTTTCTATTCCAGGATACCTGTAACGTTTTTTGTCAGGAATATCAGTGTTAAATCACCAGTTTTAACTCCAGATTGGATGGCTGGACAGATTTAATATGTTTTTCCTACTGTGCCTTTAAAATGATAGGTATTGCTGTAGTTTCTAGATGTTTTATGTTTTCCTGGATTTAGATACACCCACAAAGCTGCTTAAGTAACATGCTTGCTTTCATGTCATACACTATTATAAGAGTGATGGTGCTTGGGGGTGGTAGGAAGCTAAAGAGTATAGTACTTGGCAGAAAAATCTGTTATTCTCTCATAGGATAAGGATTTTTTAAAATGGGTATGAATTATCTGTATAATTATCTTCCATCTAAGTGCAGTTTTATGGGTTTGGGTTGGTTTCCTGTTGGGATTTTTTTGGTGGTTTTTTTTTAAGATGTCTTAGTGAAGTTAGCTTTCACATAGGTAGTTTTTTGGAGGTTTTTTAGGATTTTGACTTCTCTAACCAGAAACAAAATATGTCATAAAGCAACTCCTTTCCTGTTAGCATCTACAAGCCAGGCAGTAAAATTTGGTGGCTATTAAAATCACATTAACTTAGACTGAAATTTGTCTTCACAATGTTGGAATCAAGGAATCTCAACTCATGTAAGGTTTGTATAAAGTGACTGTATTCTGTATGAAACAGTAAAATCTGTTGGAAGACAATAATTGTCTATTGTGGGTTTTGTAGTCATGGTGAGTCTTTTACAAAGGAAATGTGTGCAAATCTTCTCAGTAACTTAAATACTTGACTCTGTTTGTTTTTCTTTCACTGGGTACATGAAAGCCAATTCACCGTTTCCATCAGAGCAAGGGAGATGTTGATTGTATTTACCTTTGAATACTGCCTTGAATACTACTGTGCTTGAGTAGTTGGCTTTTCCATAAGTCTTTGAAACATACCAGTTAAAGTTTTCAACAAATAAATGCCAGCCCTTTTAAAATTTCTTATTTGACTTGTGTATTCTTCAGCTTTTTAAAATTTCATGGCTGAGAGCAATTGAAAGCAGATTGTTTATTCATACTCTGACTATAGCAGGAAGGAAATAAGAACACTTCATATAATTACTGTAAAGTGCATCAATTATAGTTTTAATAATATTTTGAATTTAGTTATCAAGCATGCTTGAAACATACTGCATTTTGCTGACTTCTTTTCTGAGTATTTTTTTCCACTTTATAATATGCAGCTATTGGACTTCCTCCTTTACTCAAGGTTCTTATTCCACACTAAAAATAAGCATAAGCAGATGATTTGCCATAGATCTGTTTTCATCAATATGCAACCTCAACAGCAAGGGAAAAGACAGGATGCACTTTGCAGCATGCTTTTTCAAGTAACGGGCTTAAAATAGAGGTGCCTTTGCATGGTACAGTAACTTTTAAGCCATGCCTGTTAGCGTTTGGAAGTGCATTTCTATTTAATTTTTTTGGTAGTAGTCCTGTCTACACAGTCAGGATCCAGTCTCAGGTAAGAGATGAGCACCCCTCCGCAGCTTCTGTGTCGTGACAGTAAGAAAGTTAGTCTGCAATTTACATTAATAATGGAGTTGGCATCAAAGCTGTTTAAAATACTTCCATGGTGCAGCAGTGCTTAAAAGCATACCACTGCCACCCCCAAAAAGACCCAAACAAAAAAACCTAGAGGAAATCTCATATGTCTTGTAGTACTGCAGCTGGGACACTAGTATAAAATTATTTTTGTTCCTAAATCTTCAGACTACATTCCCAGGCCCATTTCTTTGTGCATGGCGTGAGTGGGTGTTGAACACATGAATTGACACTTGGCAAGTGAGGTATGGAAGTGGGGAACAGAGTGCTGGGCTTCTGCTTCCCATTCTCCTCCTCCTATCTCTTGCCAAAGGAATTAACAGTCTCCTAGCCTTTGTCAGTAACATCCGTGTCCTAGTTAGTCTGGGATTGTGTCACTGTGTTTGTGAGCATTTGCAGACTGGCACTGGTGCCAGTGCAGTCTGGTGAAGGCGCTTCTAGTGTACAGCTCAGCTAAAGGGCTGCTCTGGGATGAGCACTGGCTTTTAATAAGCTTTGAGGCAGTCAGGCTTTAATACAGTTGGCACATGGCTTTCTGAGATCTGGGCTCTTCCCAAGGATACCTGCTACCAGCTTTGGGATTAGTGAGAACATTAAAGATGTTCTTTTAACAATGAATGAGGAAAAGCCACGGCAAGAGTCTTTTTTTGTAGACAGGATCTTAGTAACTCTCCAGGCTCTGTAAAGTGAATCAATTAAATGTGTGCTTTAGGCAAAGTTAAATATATGGAACTTTTACCTTGGCAATTAACCATGTTCCTCATTAGAACTTCAGAATCCAAGGATGTCTCCCTGTCAATATTTAAGGATTACTTCAGAAATACAGGAATGTCCTTTTGTCTTTGTGTAAAGCTTCCAAAGCTGTGGTCATTTGAAGGAGTGAACCTAAATCCTTGAAAAGAAGAAAGTAGTAGTAGTGCACATTACTAGAAATAAGTTTGCAGCTTTAAAATTCAGGGTGATTTTGTACTTCAAGTAGATCAACAAGTGATAGGTGTTATTTCCCAAAAAGTATTATAATGGCTTGCTGATGATTTGCTTTCAGAGGAGGAAAAAAAAACCCCAGCATTCCAAACCCAATCACTCTTCTGGTTGTCAGCTGTTCCATTTCCCAAGATTTTTGTTTCCAAGGTGTTTTTCATTAGGTGTGTACTTTAATGAGATCACAAAAGAACAGTGTGTCTGGCAGAACTTTATTTTCTTGCATATGCTTATAATTACATGCTTTCCTGTGAGTTGTACTGTACTATAGTTCTAAATATTCCATAGCTAAAAATAATATTATTTAGTGTTTCTTAATGTTTCTATTTACAGGGAGCATGACTACTCCCTTGCCTGCCTTTCTGAGCACTTTCTTAGTGTACTAGATTAAACTTTCAAACCAGTAAGTAATGAAAATGTAGACGTGATCAAAAGAGACTGCAAAATTTTAGTAGGTGGTGCTCATAGCAGTGATAAAAAAAACAAACAATAGCCAAAAAAACCTGAAGAAAACAGCCTGTTAGGTCAAACTTTTGACTGGGTAATGTCTGTCAATTTTGTACAAATGCAGATTTAAAGGTAGAAATAGAGCATATTGTTGCAGTGCTACCAGCCTTCTAGTTAGAAAAGCAGGGAGAGATCTTTGAGTTCACCATAGAGAAGCCTGTAGAGATATATAAAATCACGTGCTTCATATTTATGTATGCAAATAATTGTGAGACCACTCTTTGAAAGGTCATAGCCATCAGGGGACGTTCCTGAGGGGAAGAAAGCAAATGTCACTCCAGCCTTCAAGGACAGTCTGGGAAATTACATTCCAGTTACTCTCACCTCGATCACTGGAAAGGTGATGGATCACATCCTCCTGGAAGACATTTTCAAACATTTGGAAGATACCAAGGTGATTGAGAGTAGTCAGCATGGATTTTTATGAAGGGAATATTGTGCTTGGCCAGCCTGAAAGCCTTCAAAGACTGGTGCGATGGATGGGACAACAGCAGTTGATGTTACCTGCTTTAGTAAGGCTTTCAACTCTGCATCCCATCCATCCTTGTAGACAAGCTAATGAAGTACACACCAGGAAGTGCACAGTGAAGGGGATCGACAACTGGATGAGTTGAAGAGCTAAAAGGATTCTGATCAGTGCCAGAAAGTTAAGCTGGCCACCATTCACTGGTGGAGTGTCCCAAGGGCTGATTCTGAGTTAAGTGCTGTTTTAACATCACCATTGGTAACCTGAACAATGGGACAGAGCACACCCTCAACAAGCTGGCAGATGATTTCCAGCGATGCCTTCCAGCCTCAGCCATTCTGTGAATGTATTGTATCTTCACCATTTGATTTGTCTTGAAAAATTCAATTAATGCTCTTTCAAAGTCTAAAATCCAGCTCATGATGAATCAAGAGATGCCAGGTGCAAGGGGTGCCTATGTGGGAGCAGGTATGAGATGAATATGAAAGATCAAATAGCTCCTAAGGAATAAGGAACAATGTGAAGGAAGCAGTGAAATATCCAATCTTTGAACTGCAGCAGGACATTTTTGCAATGTATCTTGACTGCAGTATGATGAGAGTTATGACATGGTACCATTTTCTTTTCCTGAGGGAAAAGGTGATGTATTCCTGAAAATCTTTTTAGAAGCTGTGTGGTCAAAAAATGAAAGATATACTTCTACTGGATCAT
Source organism: Corvus cornix cornix (assembly GCF_000738735.6). NCBI lineage: Eukaryota > Metazoa > Chordata > Aves > Passeriformes > Corvidae > Corvus > Corvus cornix. The sequence goes on from NC_046332.1 coordinate 46,947,548, forward strand.
CAGTTGTTACAGACTTTGGTATGAAACATTTGTGTCATGGCAATATCTCTAGAAAGAGATACCCAAGCATTAAGATATTAAACTGTCAATTCTATAGGATTAAAATTTTACAGAGATTTGTATTTTTAGACCTCTCTTGGATTAGCCCTATATCTTTTATTCTGTGCTGAAGGTGCTAAGTACTGACATCAAATGGAAAATATAAATTAAAATTCTCAGTCTATTCTTCCAGTTGTATTTGGGCCTTCACTGCAAGACTTCCTGATGATTTTGGAAATTGGCAATCTTTAAAGAAAGTAAAAAGATTTTATTTTTTTTAATTCACAGGCTGTGTCCCTTCAAGCAATTTTTGAATCTGAATGTAATCTTTCATAGCTTTTTACAGTTTGATCATCTGTAATCTTAGGACTTATAAGAAAATGTAAGGCCATTTAACAAGTTTTAAGTAAGGGTTGTGAAAGAATAGTACAGACTCCCAAGATTTATGCAGCCTGTGAGATCAACAGATAACACTTAAAAATTTTTATCCAAGAACTGGTGTTTAGCAAAAATGCTAAATCAGTCCTAAAAGGTATTTGATAATCTTTTACCACATAAATTTAGATTCCAATTTATAACAAGATGGAGTGCTAAATAGGGGAAGATTTGATGGATATTTTTTTGATTGCAAGTGAAAAGCTCATTTATTTTCTTGATATAAATGAAGCTAGGGGTGAAAGGAAAGGTCAGAAATATCTATTCCAGGTACAGGATTTTCAAATCTGTGTCTCAGACTGCTGCCTTTATTTAAAGCCCCATTTGCTTGATTGTCAAGCCCAACCCTATCTGTAATTTTTTTGTTGCCTTTCATTATCTTTGGTAGGTGTTTCCAAAAGGTCTGACTATATCAGTGTGTCTGGGGTACTCACTTATCTTTTGTCTGGTGGAACCTAAATTTAGTTTTTCTTCTTTTTAGTTCAGTATTTCTTTTCCATAAACAATTCTCAAAATAATTAATCCTGTGTAGTCTCACAACCTTCGTGTTTAAAACTGGCAGTAATACTGATGACAATTTTTTTCTCTATTAATGAATATATCTTGTTTTGAAACTAGAGTAAATACAATCTCTGTTCAAAGTTTAAAGGGAAAGTCAAGGTGAACCAATATATGTATAATAAGGGGAGCTTTGCTAATTTACCAAGCCAATAATATGACCAAACTTAGGCACAAGTACTCAGACACTGTTACTGCCTAGAGGAAGTGCAGGTAAAGTTTCTGAAACTGGCATTCTGAAATCATTGTAGACTTCTAAATGAAAGAAGTACAAGGTGCAGAAAATAAATGGAAAAAGTAAGACTGCTTATTGAAGTACCACCAGATATGTTAGGGGCAGACAAGTGCAACACAGAGGAGAATTTGTAGGCATGAAATTGCATTACATGATTATTGATGTTTTAGTGAGATATTTTTGCCTTATCTGCTGCAGAACTGTCAGACACAAGAAGCAATGGAAGCAGACTTTTTTTCCTGACATTTCTACATCATTGTAACATGGAATAATTTTAACCGGCAATCTTGGACCAGTTAACAGGCAGTGAAAACTGTTGCAAAAGGGAAACTCGGATTTTGAATCCAAAAGTAACTTGGAGGTTTTCTTTGTATGGCTACAAATGCTGTAAATGTGAACAGAACTGGTTTTGTTTCCTTTTCTCCTCATTCCCCTGGAGCCCTTCAAATAGAATGTTTCAGAACTGATCTGTATAACCATTTGCATCTTTACCTTACAGGATGTGAAACCAATTCAGGCCTTTTCTGTGCCTTTGGGAAGTTTGTCCTTGTCTGGTGGAATATACATTTAATTACAGCCCCAGAAATACATGTGTCTTCATATTGCATACTGACTTCTAAACTGGAAACAAAGTGGTACTTTAGAGTTGTAGATATGCAAAATGATAGCATGGCTTCTACAGTCTCTAGGAAAAAATAGTTTAAAAAATGCAAGTTGTGTTGCATATTTTACAATTAAAAAAAAAGCTTATGTTGGTCTTTTGATTCTGTGTGGTTGCTTAAGGATACAAAGCTTACCTGGACATGCTGGTTCTTTGCTGGTTTCCTCAAGTAACCTTTGTATCTGTTAGCATTTTTCAGGTACCTTTGGTAAAAAGATGTGGTATCAAAACAGACCATTTCTTTCAATGTCATGAAAAGCGAATGTCAAATAGAGGAGGGCATGTGTTCTGGGAGAAATGTATTGATAGTTCAGCCACGGCCAAATGCTGAAATACTTCTGTTGCCTTTTTCCAAGCTTAGAAATATTTTGACTTTTTAAAAATCCAGGTAATTTAAGTAAATCGATAACTGAAGTAGAATGGTGTAATTTAAGTAATAAATTGAGGAATATAATTTGTAGATGATTACTTATATCTATCTGCATATATCTATATATTGCACACTGGGGGATGAAAATATATCGGCTGATGGGCAGACTATTAGACTTCTTTCTTTTCTGTAGCTATAAATTCGTTCTTTTGTTACTAACTTGTTTTTTCATGTGCTGGCTTTCCAAGATGGCCAGATACCTGATTCTGGTGCTGGAAAGAGTAATGTAAGTAATCCTTCACTGTTTGAAGGCAAACTCGGTCATCTCAGTGCATTGCCCTGCAGTAGTTACACTAAACTGACTGCAGGAACTCTCATATCCATATATGTAAATACAAATAGAGGTAAGAGTTCTACAGAGGAAAGGCATGCTAAAACTTCAGATCTAATTCCTGCCATAAAGGTGATGAGCTGCACTAGTCGGGTGGAAAAAATACCAGCATACTTTGTGATTCTGACCTGAGAGAAGTATGGAGGACCAGAATCTCTTTGATCACAAATGTACCTTTAAAGTAAGTTTAGTCAAGAAAAATCCTGCAGTAGGATTTAGTAAAAACCCTAGGGTATGATTTTGGAAACACTTAAATGCAGTTTGCACTTTAGTTTGTTGGATTTTTTTACTGCTAAATACCTTGTTAGGTTGTGGAAAAGTTATCACAGTATAAAATACTGTGAAAGATAGGAGTATGGATTGTTCAAAATACAGGAAATAGCCATAATAAGTGTTTTCACTCCAGTCTGCTGTACAAAGAAAAGGCTATGTTCTGTATGAATGATCTATATTCATGATGTAGTGGAAAAGATGATAAGAAAACAGGCCTTTGAGTAATTCTTATCTGAGGAGTTATTTTAAAATAAACTTATGAATAGGACACAGTTATCCCGTGTGAAAGCTTGTTCTTTATGAACTCCTGACTTCATCTGTCTTACTCTGAGCATGAGTGACACAAAACAAGGTATTTGGGGTATAGTTTGAAATACTGTATTTGTTCTGTGCACAAAAGTGCTCTAACAGGTAAATACAAGCAAAGCCCATGCAACCACTGGAAAGTGCATAGTAGTAAATTATGTGGGCTTTTCACCTTTGGTACTTCTTCTTAATCCAGAACAGGGAGGAGTTGACAATTAATCCATACAAGTAGGGTGATATGGAAGTACTACTTAAATGAAAAATAACAGCAAAATAGGGCTTTTAAAGGAAATGGCAAGGGTTAGCACAACTGCATGCAAACCAAAGAGTACAGTAAGGCAATTTTCTGCCTTTGTGTGAAAGTTTTGGTATGTATGAGATTACAGTACTGCTGTACTGTACTGCCTGTCACCCTGCGGAAACTGCGCCAACAAAACTACTGAGCAAAAATGGTACTCGGGTTTTTATTACACATTCAAAATCCTTACTTGTGAGGCAGAACTTTGAATTTAAAAGGGAGGTGGAATTATATATGGGATAATATAGTACCTAAAAACCAGTTTCAGAGCTCTCCTCTTGCATTTGATCCTGCTCTGATGTGCCCACAGCATCCAGAGTCATCCTAACCTTTGGACAGGGTACTTGCTGCTGTAGTAAAACCCACAGGAAATCTATTTCTTCAAGACTGTTCGTTTTAATGAATTAAGTTAGTTACTATACTTTTGAATGATGTGTCAATGATATTGGACATGGTAGATTTTCCTGCTATAATAATATTTTTGCCTATGATACTCACCTTTCCTTGCTTGGAGGCTTAGTACAGAAAGTCACACCCTTCAGCTTGTCCCGACGTACATTTTTAGGGAGTGAAAGAGTTGGCCTGGAAAGTGTAGTTAATTTTTTTTATTCAGCTTGAATTCAGTTCCAGTGGAAGTGAGAAAAGTCTGTGTATTAGGCAGTGTGCAAGCCTTTAATAAGTTACATTGCCCCAAGTTGGCAGTAATTGAGAGACAGCAGTGAAAGGAAATTTTTGGAGTGTGTTCAGAGCATAAAAACATAATAGACCAACAGCTTTCATCAGGCTGAAACAGAGATAAAATATGGTTGATGGTAACTAGCAGAAGGCCCCATTGGCATAGATACAGCATCCCTCTATTTTCTATCCTATCCAAATACTTCCTGTACTTTTAAAACTTTTGGACATGTGTGCTTTGATAATTCAGGGGTTTGTTTTTGTTTGGCTGTTACTGGTAATTTTAATGGCTCCTAGTTTTAATGAGAATTTTATTTAGATGCTCAATTTATTTATTTTAAAGAGTGCTGAGATGTTCTTTATAAGAAGATAATTAGCAGGAAGTATTAAATTAAAATAGGCTTTCTTAATTTTCCAGTGCTTGTTACAATTCCTGTGTTTTCTAATCAAAAAGAATATTTTAATGTTTAGATTTAATTCTTGCGTTCTGTGGGGCCATTGTTTTCAACAGTGTTTGTCTTGGTCTTTTGATTATAATATATTTTAAAGCCCTGATCAGTTAGTAGATGCAACAAAAATTGTCTTGATTGTGAATGCACATCTTTGAATTCAAGGAAAGAAGTTAACTTCAGAAAAGTGCTGATACTATCATTTGAATAAGGTTAACTGACACTGCTATTGTGCTGGAGTACTGTTTAGCATTGAAGTAGTCAGTTTTGTTCAAAGTGGAAAGAAAATGGAATTATTTTGGAATGAAAATGCAATTATTTTTTCTAACCATAAAATGTTGCAAAAAGACAGTTCCAGTCCCTGCGAATGCAATAAGGGAGCATCCCACCTTGATAATAAGGAAATGTTTTGATGTAGGTTATGACTGCTTGAAGATCAACAAGGTTGTTAGAGATGTGCCAGAAGAAGCATTAACATTGCATCTTTTGTGAGTCATAGACCTTGACATGGCGTGTGAATTCAAGCCAAGCTGAAGGGCTAGTAGGTTTTGCTGCACAGCTTTTCTTGTTGGAGGACCTAACCTGATAAACCACATCAGGATGTTACAATTTTTACCATTATGCCACGGAAGTGCTCTTCTGAATAGGCTGCAACTTGTTAAGCCCTCGCAGTTGTCTTTCAAAACCTTTTTGTTTGTTCTTTTCTTCAGAGCAAGTGATTTCTATCTTATGTTTCATGCTTCCCAGGCATTTGCTCACATACTGTTGAAGAAGTTCAGTTATGGCTTTGTATGATTGTGGGGTTGTGTTTTTAAATCTGTTCCTATATTGTTTGATATGATACTTTGAAGTCTAAAGAAGTTGTTCACTATAAATCATAATAGAATCATTGTTGAGATCATGGTTGCAAAAGCAAAATAATTTAGGGATAAAAGCCCTTTGCTAAGTATTGTTCTTTTAAAGTTAAACTGCTGTTTTTTTAAAATTGAAAACCAGTGTTACATTCTTATAAATTATCATGGCTCATCACAGGTAGAAATGGATGGCACGGCCAGGTCTGTAATTTGGTGGCACAGACATTAATGATGCACAAATAGCAGTGGCTAGCAATCCCTGTGAATCCTCTACTGAGTAATGTTTTAGGAGCCAAACTCTTGAGTATTGGATTATCCGAATGAAAATTGGTTAGGATTATACTAAAACCTTATTAAAAGGTGCATTAAAAAGGAGGTGTAAAGGGTATGAGTCTGTTCATTATTATACATAGAAATGTTGCAAAAAGTTAATAACATCTGGAGAGGAGGTAGCATCCACATTATAATACCATAATAGGTAATCCAGAGGAGTTTAGATTACTCACTGATACCTATGTTTAAAATCAGTCTTTGAAAACTGGTGATTTCAGAAACAGACTAGGAGTAAAACATATATGGAATAATAGTTCCTGCAGACCTAGTTTGATGCTAAAAGTACTAAGTATCAAAAATTGCAGTGTCTAAGCTGTCTAAAAATGCCCAGTTTGTTCCTCACTGCTTTGGTGAGTAGAGCTTAGTGAAAGGAGGGCCCAACACCAAAATACTTTACCTGGAGCACGAGACAATGTCCTATTATTTCCAGACATCTAGTATACAAACATGAAATAAATAATCGTTTCCTGCTCCTATCAATAACTCGCTCTGAGCAGCAGGAATGACTTTTTTTGTCACATCTCATGAAGACATAGACTGGTATAATTTTCATTTTGTTTGTGGTTTTGCCTTCAAAACAGCAATTCAGATAAGTTCTGAAGTCTAGTTTCCCCTCTGTGAAAGAACACAACATTTTCCGTGTATGTTAAGAAGCCATATGTGACTGCAGTGTTCGTTCAAAGTAGTAGTCCTGCTGAAAAGATGTGAAGAATATGTGTGGCTGGTAACCTTAACATGAATCAATAGCCTTACAGAGTGAGGCAGGATACCATGCTGGGATCATACAAAGTGGAAGATGCTGTGCAAGGCATGTAAAACAATCCCTCCACTGCATTTAGCATTAGTGAAGCCTCAGCAGGAGCAGTGTGTAATTTGGAGCACTTGAGTTCAAAGAAATGGGTGGCCCAAGGCAGAACAGCTAGAGGGAATCAGCAAGAATGATCACAGATGCAGGAAAAAAAATAGCCTACTAGGAAACAGAGCAGGAGAGAGTTTTTGGGGTTTTTTTTAATCCAGGTGATAGGACTGAAGAGAGATGTTTGTCCCAGGAAGTGTAAAGTTCTTGCAGTGGTTTCTGTGCCTTCTGCTGCTGAAGAACAGAAGCGGCAATGGGACTAACCTTGTCTGTTGTGTTAGGAGGAAAGGAAAGACACTGCGATGGAGAAGAATGAAAGAGAGAAGATTGCACGGGAATTGTGCAGCCTTGATCACCAGAGACTTCAGGATCAGAGTGAACACGAGCAGTATTGTGTGAAATCAGGCAGATGGGTGAAGGTGGCTGTCTCAAGTTCTTCACAGATCTGTGAACCTCTCTGGGTTTTTACCTGCCTTGTTGGAAATTAGCCTGCTTTTTAGGATTTCTTTTTGCACTTTGCAAATAATTGTTAAATTAGAAGTGCCTAAAAATATTTCAGTGAGGATCTTTATTCTCTTTTCAACAGTAATAGTGATTAAATGCACAAGATTAGGACTTGTCCAGGAATCATAAGAAGGAGTCCTACAAAGCCAAATATAGGACAAGATAAGATTTAGTGCTGTGCCGTGGTCACAAGGTCATTCTTTCATGAGAATGAATTCTCTCCCTGCCGCTGAGGTGGATTTGGGAGGAGAAGGGTGATTTTTCTTGAAATTAGTTCTACAGAATTGCCAGACACTTTTGTTGGTCTCTGAAATACTCAGCTGTACATCACTGCGTGGTTCTTCACATTTGGTTTAGGATCATAACAGGTTTCTTATTTGCATTTGTCTGGCATGTGCAAATTATTTTAATGAATGGCAAAAGTAATTATGCCTTTATTAGTACAAAAATCAGGGACTTTAAGTTGATAATTTGTAGTTACAAAAAAATATAGCTGCCTTAAAGTAGAGTGTTTTCAGAACACAGTATAAGAACTGCTGAAAGATTTTGCTTCACTTGCTCAGCCCAAGTGATTTGAATAAGCAGTTTCAACTTCAATTTCTTCTGGATAATTAGAATTAAACTGAAAATTAACAAATTAAACTAATGCTTATCCAGATTTCTCCCTTCTGTTTCTAATGACTGCTTTTTTTTTTTTTTTTTTTTTTTTTTTTTTTTTTTTTTTTTTTTTTTTGGGGTTTTTTTTCTCCAGATAGTGGACTTGATTAAAGAATACCTAAGAATAATTCCCGACCTATGTATTGACTTTTGTTAGTGGAGTTCAGTGTTTTTCAGGGATTCTTCAAAATACATATGCTTTAGGTATACCAGTACTATCCCTATACTGATTTCCGGTAGATATCCGCCTATTGAATTTAAATTTCATTGTTTGGAAAGTTTTTTGAACTAAAAACGTTGTTCCAGTCTATGTGTACAATCATTTTAGAAATGGAAGCCTCCAGAATAAGACATCTAATTTAAATTTATTATTTTTTTGAGTTGTGATGTTGTATTTTTACACTGATGTGACTATATAAATATTTTTGTCTGTAGGAAGAATCTTCTGTTCCAAACAGAGCTGTTTCAGTGAAGGGCCTTTGACTTTAGAAAAAGGTGAACTGAGTATTCCACACCGAAGGATTTTTTTTTTTAATTTTGCGGCTTTAGAAGGCTCCTACATAGATTTCTAAATTGTCTCTATTGTTAAATGTGTTCTGTACCTTCTGAAATCTGTGTGTGAATCAAGCTGTTGATACTTACTTTGCTAACTAGTACTGTCTTATTGTGCTTTCTCGTCTCATCTCTACCTGCCTTGAACTTAGGTTAGATGATCTTTGGTGCAGGAATTGTTACCCAGTGCTGTGCTGATTAGTCATCTGGTATAAAGCAGTCTTTGTGAATAGGGCTTCTTGTCCTTACCAAAATCCAAACAGTAAAATATTTCAAGGTGAAAATATCATGAGGGTGTTAAAAGCATTTTTGTAGAATATTATCAACCTGTGAATTTGCAGGGGAAAAATGGTGCTTTATATATTATATCCATGTATTATAATATATCTGAAAAATTTTAGTGCCTGTGTAATGTATTGTTAACGCTACTGAAAACATAATAATTAGGTGTGTAGCTTGTTAACACCCCATATATATTGAAGCAGATTTTGTAAAAGATGTGGATTTGTTCTTTGAGTCACTGTGTAGCAATAGAAAGATTTCTGTGGTGAAATGATGTGGTTTTTATACCTAGCAGATTGAATTGCCATAAAGTTCAGCACTGACTCTGAATTTAAAGATGTATGTTGCTTGTTTATTTTTAGGATTTTTGTAGAAGCAATCTAAATGGAATGCTTTGAGAGCTGTGTGCCCACATACTGCATTTCTTAACGTTGAAGCAATACTTACCTGGAGCGTATGCCTTTATTAAAAAAAAAACCAAAAAAACAAAAAAAAAAACCAAAAAGGGGTGGTGGTGCTATGGGGGACAATTCTGGAAATCACAGCGCTAATACAGCACAAGTTGGATCTGTTCTTACTGCTGTTGGAAAGACAGTGGAATATATCTTAAATTTTGATAACATCCTCTATCCTTAACCTGTTTGCAGAAATGAAACACCTCAGATTCTTTTTACATATTTTGTCCATGGATTGTGGAGTTTCAGAAATCCATTTTGTAGCCTTTTGTAAACAACAGTAATTTAATTTCTCAAGGAAATCTTTTGCTGGATTAGTAATTTTTTTGTACCTTCTTTTACACAATAAGAATTACTTCTAGGTTGATACTGAATTGTGGTCTTCTGCCTCTTTGCATGTGTTTACATTAGAGCCTGATAGATCCAGAAAGGCTTGAGAATATCCTAGAATGTGTTTAAGACATCACATTAAGATATTAGGATTTACTGTGTTAACTTTTAGGTAGTCTAAACTGTTTTGCTGGGGTACTCTTTATCTTCAGATCAATTTAAACTGGAAAAGCAAAGCAAGAGCTGTAACTCAGCCTTATTATAATCTTACAGGTCACAACTGAATAGGAGTCCCTGTTTTGTCCAGGATTTACAGAATGAATGGGTATCTAAATCACTCCATTTGAGAACAAGTCTGGCATACATTATCAGCTTTAGTTGTGAGTTTCTTTACTTTTTTCCCTTAAAATAAGCACTGCAGGTTTCATTATATAAACTGTGTTAGGAATTGAGAAATCCTCTGACTACAGATGCTGAGAATGGACTATGGGAAACAGGACAGCAGAAAATAGAGGATTATGAAGTGTGTTGTCATGTTTCTAACCAGCCGAACTCTAGCTCAGTTCTTTAACTTGCCTCCATAATAAAACATACAAAGGGAAGACAGAAAAATAACATAAAGGCAATGCTTTCCAGTTTTGCAGCTGTGTGAATTGGTAAACACTTGTAAATAGGAGTAATTTAGATGAGTTTTCTCTCCAGTATCAAGTGATAATGATAATGTTTCATCTGTATCTCACTTGTGTATTTTTTATGTACAATGTGTCTGTAAATGTGCTTAATAACCCTGGGGAAAACATGGTGTAGAGCTGGCTTCCCATCCCTGTGTTGGGGGTGGTGGGCAGCAGTGGGACTGCCTCCCACTCCCACTGAAAGGATCTAGGGCAATTTGGATAGAAATCCCAGCGACTCGGTGGCTGCCAGCTCACATGTGTTGAGGACAGACACCAGGGTGTCAGTAGGGAATGTGGTGCTGGAGCACAGCCACGCCGAGAAGAAACGTGAGGAAGATGCAGTCAGGGAGAGCCTGTGTCTGGGTCCTTGCACAGCGTTACTGTGACAGAGAAACTTGTCATTTTTATCAAAACGAAGTTGGTTTAAAACTGGCAAAACAAAGCTTAACTAACTTTTCAGAGACTAATGTTTAGGTTTATCGTGGTATATGTATTGTATATTTATTTTTTTTTCCACAGAAACCTGCTAATATTTTAGTTATGGGTGAAGGTCCTGAGCGAGGAAGAGTAAAAATTGGTATGTTTATATCTTTGATAAGTCCCAGTGTAGCATTTAAGTTAGAATGTTCTGAAGGTGCAGTTGTACCACCTAAAGTAGTCACTGTAATACCAGTATGTGCCTGGGCACATTGCCTAAATGCTGTTTTCTGAGTGACTGGCTTCATCATATTAGCCCCATGTACCAGTTCTGACAATGAAATGCTGTAGCCTCATCAATAAAAAGTGGAAAATGTCATTATATTTTGCTTAAGTGGGTGTTTGTGTGGGATGGGGGATTTTGATGTGGGGTTAAAGATGACAGCTACCTAGGAGGAAAGGAGGAGAAAAATGGGATTTTAAAAGTTCCTCCATTTACCTCTAATGCCATGACATCTTGCTGCTGCTTATAAAAATCTAAATAGGGAACTACTCATTGCTACAAACCTTAAATCTTATAGGAATCAAAGATGGCATTTAGCCTACAAAATATTCTTGAAAGAATAGGCAGATCCCTTGGAGATAAACACAAGGGATCTTTAAAGTCCAGAGAACAAAGAAATCCATCCAAAACGTTGAGTGAGAGCTAGTGCTAAATGCTTAGCCTGAGGTGTACCAGATTAGAAAGAACCCAACACTTCCACACTATTGTAACATTTTCTGGTGGGAGTTACTATTTGCAGTGAGAGGATAATTTGTAGAAGTTCAATTATTTTAAACTAACTACATAAATAAAAATTAACAGTAGTCTAACAATAATAAACTGTACTAGGCTGTGCATTATCATGGCAGTGTTGTAATAGCAGACTACTAATGCACAGCCTGCTTACATTTGTTATGGTAATGCAGCCCCATTTGGAAGGGTTTTTTAAAGCTAGTTCATCTATTTCACTTCCCTCTGGCTTTCTTTTATGAGATTATTCTTCTGCATTGTTGCTCTGTTCTCTTACTGTTTTGTTTATCTGAACTATATTGTTAATCACTAGTATAATGATTCAGGGTAGGATTTTCTTGGAGCATTCGGTGCTGCTCTAGGCCTTCCCTTGCCCTTTGGAATCCAGGGAGCGATGGGCCAAGGTTGAATGCTTCTGCAGATCCTGCTCTGAAAGTTTTTAATGCCTTTCTGAGCTCTAAGGTTGACAGGGATTGAGGTCTGCATAGAAAACAGGTACAGCACGGACAACAGAAGGGAAAATTTCTTCATATTACCTTACTCTTCATGGAGGGTTGCTTCCAAAACAGAGAATGTAGATCATCCTCTGGACTCACTTTTGACAGTGGTGGTGATATTTGCTGTACACGACTACTTGCTAGTAATTGCACACAGACCACCCATTTATTTCTTAATTTATAGTTTTGAATTAATTTGAGAATAACTTAGTAAACAACTAAATTAAATCAGACTCTCTTAATGGACAGGTGAAAGATTCTGTATTGGGCCACCGGTCCTCTGAGCCATCCATTCCCAGTGGGGAAAGAGGGAGGGGAACCTTGGATTTCTAAGTGTATTATCAAAATGTAGATTTTTTTTTTCTTATTTTCTTAAGATTGCCACAGCAGTAAAAGAATGCAGAAGTTATACACATACCAAGGGCTTCCACTTTTCCAGTGTAACTAATTTTTCTAAAAAATACATAACTGGTATTTAACTTAAAATAATTTTTATAGGCTTTCTGTGTAATTTTGGGTCATAAATTCACTTTCTGCCAACAATTTTCCTTACTATTCATAGTTATTAGTGACTTGATCAATTTTGAGTAACTGATACTTTAATGTAGAAAACTGTAAAATGTTTCTCTTTTTAAATGCATTAAAGCAGTCATAAATAGGAATGCATATGAAAAAATAATTAAGGATTGTGTAGTCAAGTTAGAGACCCATATTTACACTGCAGTTTTCCCTCAGTGAGCTATAGCATGTAGGTCCTTTTCACTCAGGGTGGCTATTCATCTCATTTCATTCAAGTCTTTCTCAGCATGTGAATATCCCTAGATGATAGGGTCGCTGTCTTGGGATTTGGGGGTTGCTGGGTCAGAAAAGCAATTTGGGGGGAGAAGCTGCATATTTTAGTCTCTGCCCATTTTTTTCTGTATGACTTATATTTAGTAGTTCAGACAACTTTCTAGGCAGTTGTATACTACCAATTCTAAAAAGCAGTTTTTAATTCTATAATGCCCACAACCAAAACTTTAAAATCTTAGCCTGAATGGTATTTAGTACTGGTATATTGATACTGGAAATGCACCTTGATAGAAAATCAGCAGGGAGGCAGATGCTGTAGGCTTAGTTGCTGTTTTTTGTGTGAAGGAACTCTTGCTACAGCTAACTTCATGAGGAGGGAGCTTTTGTCATGTGCACGTATGTATTATAAATCATTCTAACCTTTGCAGACTCTGCATTTTGCTCACTAAAAATTGCTGCTTTGTGAAAAAACATCCTGTGATAATGGGAGTATTTTACCAGAGAACATCAGGTAAAATGAGTCAGGATTTACCAGTGTCCTGAGGAGTTGATGCACTTCTTCAGAACAATGGTTAATTCTTTGTTGGAAATGACTCATGTTAGCAATGATTTATAATGATATACTTCATAGGTGATGCCATCCAGTAACTTCTACAGAAAGGAAATCTGCTCAGAGAGTTCATATCTGCTACAGTCCGCCTTTGCATTTTACTTAGGATTGATGATAGTGCTAACAAGTAAACTCAATCAGTTTGTTCAAAAAAAAAAAAAAGAAAATTGTTAGTTTCCCTCAAATTTTAAAGCATCTCTCTTTGAATTTTGCAGCTGACATGGGCTTTGCCCGATTATTTAATTCACCTCTGAAGCCTTTAGCAGACTTGGATCCAGTAGTTGTAACCTTCTGGTATCGAGCTCCAGAGTTGCTTCTTGGAGCAAGGCATTATACCAAAGCTATTGGTAAGTAAATTGGACAAAAATGTACTATTTTGTTCTTTATGTAACTGTACCCAAATATTAAAGCTTTGATAAATTTTTCAGAGGACAGTAGCTGAGTTAAAGGTACATTACTTGTTTCTTGAAGAAACATACATCTTTGAAAATTGTTTAGTTTACTGTGGTCTCAGGCTATATATAGAAATGAAATCTATTACTGGGTTTTGGCTCCAAATGCCCTGCATGCAGTCTTAGTTTGTGGCTTTCACACAAGGCTTTCATAAATGCTGTTAGAGGCAATAAAAAATATGGAAGCAGCTTTGAACTGCTAGTAGAATTCATATTAGGATGACTGTGAGGCACAGTGCATTAATTTTATTGCAGAGGTTATTACCTAGTGTAATAAATACATGAAATAAGGAATGTACAGAGTGGAGAATATAGTGGCTGCACTGAAGCTAAGCTGTAAAAGTAAGCTGCATTTTAGCCTCTCTGTGTCTTTTTCAAAGACAGATGACAGATGGCCAGAGCTGTTGTGGGCTGTAGAACAGGGGGAACAGCGCAGCAGTGAACTGGAGGGAGATTCATCTTTACTGGATTGATCAGCTTTGCTATGGAAGGGACAGAGACTGTAGGGAAAAGGACTGGGAGGTTTTTCTCTTGCTGGCTGGTTTAAAAGATGTCTTAGAGGCTGGAAACCAATTTTGGGAGGAAATAACTTCCCCAGCAGCTACTCCACTTGCTTTGCACAGACAGAGAGGTTGTAGGTCAGCATACTGTATTGTTGTTTCTGTAACCTGAAAGGCTTCCTCAGAACTCAATCTTTCTGTTTTCTTGGTTTGTTTTTTTTTTTTAAGATCATATCAGTGTTTCTGTCAGCAGTTCTCATGTTTATGCCTTAAATGTATTCTTGTTTACTTTTCTGTTAATACTGTGTTTCTTTTGTAGATCAGATACATTTTTTATATGTTCCTTTAAACTGCTTAATTTTTTGTATTTGCATCTTCCCTCACTTTACTGGCATTTCTTCTGATTGCAGTGTGTGAAACTGCATGGGCAGTCATTGCCTTTCATACATAATTTTTTCAGTGCAGATAAAAAAATGACTGTGTAAAAACACTGAGTAGTGGGGTTATGCTGTCTGCATTATTTGCTTTTGTCCTTGTTTATGACCTTGTTCATTCAAGGCTCAATCTAGCATTACTTTGAGTTAAAAATTGCATTTGTATATACTAGAAAAAAATTGAGAAAACAGCTGGGAAAATTCAGGCTATCTGATTATAAGATAGGAAAGCAACAGTTAAAAGAAAGGTGGTGGGGTTTTGGTTTTTTTTTTTTTTCAATAAATGTTATGAAAAAGTTGTGAGGTATGTGGGCTTCAAGCAATTTGCTTGTTCCTCTCTTTTAGGGTATTATAGATAGCATTTGGTTTATTCCAATACCACTACTTTTCAATTTGTATTTTTTGGGGTCATTTAATACTACTTAAACTTGGCTGATCAGCAGTTGCACATTTCTTTGTCAGGACAGTGTGGCAGCAAATGAGCAAGATGCTGGTTGGCTTTTCTTTGTGTTTTGTGCGTTGACAGTCACCCCAATAGTTTTCTTCACTTTTTTTCTTAACCAAATAACTTTTTTACAATGTTAAATGGTAGCTACACTTAAAAACCCCACAAAAACTTGTATGATACTGTCTCAGCTCCTGTGTAGTTACTGAATTGGGTACCTCAATCCATAGCTAATAGAAAAAGTTGACAAGTACTGCACTTCTACAATAGAAACTTGAAGTTTTCAATGCAGGGACCTTATCTCTTGATAAGCTAAACACTGACATTCTACCTCATCCAGATGCTTTTGGAAAGATTCATTTGTTGTTTTGTTTTGTTTTTTTTTATTTCTGTTCTCCTTTTTTTAAAGATATTTGGGCCATAGGGTGTATATTTGCAGAGCTGCTAACATCAGAGCCAATATTCCATTGTCGACAAGAAGATATCAAAACTAGTAATCCTTATCACCATGACCAGCTGGACAGAATATTCAATGTAATGGGATTTCCTGCAGGTACATTCTGTATTTTTTATCACCGCTGTTCAAAGAAAGATATCTGTATTGCTTTCTTTGCATATGAAGGTAGCAGCTGATCAAAGCAACAAAGCTGTTCAAACACAATCTTTATTTCATGAGTTACAAATCTAGAATCTAGTGGTCAAATTAGATATTTGCCCTTTTATTAATGATAGGGTTATCTTTGTGTATATGTGTACCAATGCTTTATTATTTTAAAAGATTGTATTTAATGGTGGATGATTAAAAATGAGAAGGACTATTTCAGCATTTCATCAGTACTGATTATTGATTTGGAAGGCGACTGATGATTTATGAAACCAAGCAAAACTATATACTTTTAGTGAATATTATGCATTTGTTTAACTCATGCTAAATTAAACACAGCATTTGGAAGTAATAGAGGGTATTGAATTTTTTTCCCCCCTGGTGGAAGGCTGGTGGTATAGAGAAAATTTCTTTATTCTAAACCGGAAGAAAGAACTGCTTGCATGAACCAAAACAAATTACCGTGTGGACATCACCTGCTGCATTTTCCCTTCAGTGTTGATCATATCTTGTTTTTCTGCAAGCTGCCTTGCTTCAGTTAATACTTTGTCTTCTAGTGTTCACATGATCGCAGGAGTCGGAGTCAAAGGGGCCTTATTTTTACTTTTTATTTATCTTTCTCCTCACTGCTTGTGTTCCTGCTGTTGTCCATTCACTGTTAATTATGTTTTCCTTTATTGTTTTTCTGGACTTGCCTCTTCCTTTCACACTAATTTTGTGGTCTGTATGTTTGTGTGGTTCTAGAATTCTGTTATTAAACATGCTCTTATTTTTGCCTTTGACTGTTTTTTGTGTGTATGTACTTCATCGCTTCTGTACTGTTGTATGAGATTCACGGAAATGTTGCCTTTGCATATTGTGTCCTTAGTTTTGCTTCTTTAAGCAGTACTGTCCTCATCTGCTTTTGAACTAGAATTTTACCCTTTTATGCTGTTCTTACTTCATTTGGGTTTTACATTGGTTTTTTACAGCTTACATAAAAAGATCATAGTCTTATTTTGGTTTTCTGATTGGTTTAATGAATCCTTTCTGATGGTCTGCATTTGACCTTTGGAGATCTTAGGTTCTTACCAAGGAATACTTTTCATTCAATTAGAGCGATATTTTTTGCATTTTAATTGACACTTGCCATATCTGAAACAGTTTCACATGTCTCTGGGATAGGAAAGAGGAGAATATTTTGCTTAACTAAGTAACAATTAAATAATTATCTCTGATTTATTTCTTTGTTTATTTAATGCTTTTAAACTCAGTGTTCTGCAGTTGTGATCAGACTTAGTAAAGATTTGAATTGAACCAAATTACTTGCCCACAGAGCCTTTTCAAGAGTTAGAGCTTAAGACATTCGAGGCTAGGTGCTGGGAGTGAGATTTTTGTTTTATTTTTAAATCCATTTCAGCCTTGGTCTACATTGAGATGAATTATTCTTTAATTTGATCATGCAGACTTTACTTTTTCTTAACTTTTTGTTGGCTAGCAGTATTTCTCACTTTGCAGAAGTATCTGTGGGCATTTTTCTGTAACTAAAAGTGCTGTGAGCACAGAGAATCCCTTAGGAGGAAACAGGGTTTGCTGGAGTCTTGTGTACTCCTGTCCTGAGATCACAGCTGTGTCTAAATAAATTAAATAACGGTCCTTATGGGTTCAGGCACAAGGCCTGATGTGTTTTTCTTCGGCGTTGTTTAGTGGGCACTGTAGCTAGAATCTGTTTTTTCAAGTTCTTGAGTTAATCAGCACACAGCTGGAACCTCTGAGGTGTTGGTATGATTTATTGTGAGGAGGTGATGAAGGAATAGGAACCAAAGAGTACAAAGACCTAAGTAACTGCAAGGTTGGAGAAGCAGAATTAAAAAAGAATAAAAATCAAGGCTGTGGAGATACTTGGAAATGCTTTGTTTTACTCAGAGAGAAAGGGAAAAAAATAATTAATACTGCTTTGCAGATAAAGACTGGGAAGACATAAAAAAGATGCCTGAACATTCAACCTTAATGAAAGATTTCCGGAGAAACACGTAAGTCTCAGATGAGCTTGCTTAAGCAAGCATATTTTATATCTCTTTCCTACTCTTAAGTTTTTTGTAGTTCAGATTGTTTTTTATGTAGATGCCAAACAAGGACCAGGAAATCGTTATGACTTAAGATTGTGCAAAATGAAAAACAAAGTTGTTTCCGTGTGGTGAACTTGGCCTGTTGAGGTGATGTGGCTCAGAAGAGTAGCCAGAGAGCCTGTAAAGGGTAAGGTAGCAGGTGTGAAACAGGTGATGCCAGTGAGACCCCACGCAGCTCTGAAGTTTGCAAAGCACAGTGTGTTAAAGCACAGCTGTTCCCAAACCTGTGGTACTGGCAGTGATATTCTGTAATAGCTGCATGAAAGGGGTCTGGTAACCTTACACCATTTCCAGCAAACAGTGGGTATAATTGTCAGGTTTGGTGTCTAGGGTAGCTTATGACGACTAAAGAAGAAAATACCCTTCAGCTTTGCTGTCACATTTCCACAGGCTAATACGTGCACTTAAAATGCCACCCTGTTGCGTGATTTCTGTGCTGTACAGTTACATACCTTTCTTGCACCTGCCATGCTATTGTAACCATTCAGAAACCTTTTTTTTTTTAAGTTTCTCTTCCAAAAAAGTAAATTCATGAATGCTTTTGTAGCAAACTGGAGGTTGCAGGAGAGTGTTCAGATGGGCTCAGTATTTATCTCTACTGTCATGAGAAATATACAGAATCAAACAGTGTAATAGTAAAATTGCTAACAGGCAGTTCAGATCCAGTTGATAGTTTACTGTCTGCATGTGGGTTAAAAGTGTGCTTTTTGTGTGAATGTGATGTGCTTTTATAAGGATATGAGGGAAACATGCCTTTCTGCAGTTCTGATTTTCAAGCAGTCTCTGGTGTTGGTAGTTGTAGTTTTTCCCTTCTTACTGGATTTGCAGGGAGACTAAGCTGTTCTTATTAATATGTTTTGTGGCTACTAAGGAAGTTTTACAGTATCAATGATTTGCATATTAGAAATAAAATTTTTGTTTCCTTTTCTAGGTATACCAACTGCAGCCTTATCAAATATATGGAAAAACATAAAGTTAAACCAGATAGTAAGGCATTCCACTTGGTAAGTTTGTGCATACATAAAAAATCGAATCCCTTGTATAAGTTACGGATGTTTGAAGTAAGAGTTGAGCTGATGTCAAGTCCACTGTAACTAACTTTACTTCATAAATAAAGTTAGGAATAACTGAACTCCGCAATCGGAAAATTGCAAAAATCACTTTACCTTCTCACATTGATGAAATGATTCTGAGTGTCATTCACTGGATTAGGTTCAGTATCAAGTAATTGTGAAGTTTTTGTGTTTAGGTCATGTTAGCCTGTAGTTATATTTGCAGTTTTGCTGCAACCCGTAGCTATTTTGCTGCTTTGCATACTTTCAATAGCTTATTTTTTTACTTTTAAAAAATTCCTATATGCCTGATTTTTTTTTTTTTTTTTTTTTTAATATTCATTTTTAAGCTTTTGAAGAGACCTTAGAGCAGACTTTCAATATGTAAAGGGAGCATTCGTAGAAACTTGTTGCAAGGACAAGCAGTGATAAGACATGGGGTAATGGATTTGAGCTGAAAGGAGGTAGAGTTGGATTGTATATTAGGAAGAAATTATTGACTGTGAGGATAGTGACGCACTTGGGACAGGTTGCACAGAGAAGTTCTGGATGCCCCATCCCTGGAAGAGTTTAAAGACCAGGTTGGATGGGACTTGGACCAGCCGGGAAGGTGCTCCTGCCCACTGCAGGGGTGTTGGAACAAGATGGTCATTAAGGTACCTTCCAACCCAAACCATGCTATGATACGATACAAGTTTGCATCTTACAGACTTAAAAAGAAAATTGACTTAAGACTTGGACATGTAGTTTGGAAAATTTTAAAAGTCTTCCTAGTTCACTAATCCTTTGTAGCTTTCTTATGAATACTTCGTAGAACCCTTACAACAATTTTTTTCTCTCTAGAATGTGTAACATTTTTTATGAAGACTCCAGTAAAAATTATGCACTAGTTCAGCCCTGGAAGTGCTTGTCTTTTGTTGTTTCAGAAATTACAGTACTGAGCCTTTTTGTCCGTGTTTTAAAGAACATTTAAGTTGCTACAAGACAGCCTATATATGTATTTATGTATGAAGAAGAAAGAATTTAAGGGTGTCTAGTCTTTCTGAATGTTCATCCTCCTTATCCTGATGTTTCCTACTCAGATTAAATGTTTTCAGGCTCGAATGATAAAGTAAATAGATTATTTGGGAGGTCGATGGGAGTGAGGGAGGAAAAGGAGAAGATTTTTCTTCTTGGAGGTGAGAAGAACAAATTGGAAATAAGGGAGAAGATGGTGGAGAGGCCTGGGTGTCTGAGGGCCACGTGGCTTTTGCTCAAGTCTTCGGAAGCTGTACCTTCCCAGATGATCAGACACAAGGGGTTTTTAAGCTGCTCTCTCTTTTCTATTCCATACTCTTCCCTCCATATAAATTCTGGAATTTATCCTTCAGTCAGACCAGATCTGATGCAGTATTTTTCTTGTGGCATACTGCTTGAGGATGGGGGTTTTCAAGCAGATAAGTTATACTTCAGCCAGTCTAAAATAGAGCATATATTTAAGGTTCGGATTAAACCCCAAAGTACAACCAGCTGAATCAGGTAATGATTGCAGCTGTACTGTTCGGCGTCATTTACTGTGAAGTGTCTCTGCTCTCTGAAGTTAAAAGTTGGTGAAATTAACTAGAGATGTTTACATAAGCAAGGAGACCAATCCTCTCTGAGGGAGGCCCATAGTAAGACTTTCCCTGAATGAACTAGCTTCTCATACAAGCTGTGTATGCTCTGTCCAAACCAATCTGAAATTTCTCATGTGTTCTCTGTCTTGCAAGATTAGAAATTGTTTTCAATGGAGCAACAAAACTAGACATAAGATAGTCAGATGAAAATAGTTTGAAACACTTACTGCAGCATTTTCTCTTCTCTCTGTAGCACAAGGGGATTGTAACTGTGTGAACGTGTTCAGCATGTTTGTACCAAAAAGCAGTGGTTGCACTAAAATGCAGAGTCAAGGAATGCTGTCCTTTACCAGACCACTGGCACACTTCCATCCTTGGTTACATCTGTTAGTGCTGAACAACAGGATCAGAAGGGGAGTGTGGATGTGGACCCCAGACTGAACATATTCCTCAACTGGTACTTCACCCACCTTCACTCAACACAGCTGATGGCAAGAGAGGGAGCTTTGTGCAATTTGGATGGTGTCAGTCAGTGTCAAGGGAGCTAAAAAGCAGTCAGGGTATTCAGTAGTGTGGATGTAGCTGTGTTCTTTTGTACCTCCCATAGATCTGGATGTGAGAGAAGTACTGTGAAGTTCATTAGCTGTAATAGAATTTTCTCAGTTTTCTGCTCACTGCTGTCTGTCAGAACAGTTCACTGGATCCTATTTAAAAAACCTGAGCTTCCCAGAAGAACATCTTAAAATACTGTTCATGAGCTGCCAAAATTTGAATGTGCCTTAGGTTTCTGCTCTTGTTGTTTGCGGCTAAACTCAACTGCAGATGAATGCCTTGGGCCTCTACAGCAAAGTCTGAACAAGTTCAGTGAATTTCTTGGTTACCAGTTCTTCCAGAGGTGTTCCAAGATCTTACCCTTTCACAACTATTAAGATACAAGTATCTTTTCCTCTTACTCTCTGCATCAGAACAGATTAAAACGCTGTTTATAATCTACTGTCTTAAAATATATAAATCAGAGATTGTTGTCAGTGACAAAAATAAAATGCTTTGATTTCCCAACTTGAATGAACCAGGTTTTTTTCTCCTCTTTACAGACATTCATGTACATGGTCCCTTTTCACATGCAGTACTGATGTGTTAAGAAAACTTTGGCTCCTTCCTGCTTTTGCAGCTTACTATTTTCCCACTTCCACATTCTTGATTTTTTTTCGTACTTACTTACACCCTAGAGAATGGAAAACAGCTGCTGTTTCTGGTTAATTTAGTGATTCTTGATCTTCCACGTGGTTAGTTCGGTCCATATGAACTGTAGTGATTGTCCCATTCATTGATGATGTTTGAAGTTTACTGCATTTTTATTGTGTCATTTAGCCAGGTGATCTTTACATCAAGCAGTTTTTAAAATAGAAAATATTTGTAATAATAAGAGGAAGGTTCACTTCTGTGTGGCACCTGTACAAGGGGGCAGAACCAAAGTTTTGATCCCCTGGGTGGATAATGGTTGCACAATTATTTGTGATTTCTTTTTTGTGTGGCTGATAAGGACCAAGTCTTGTCAGCATGTGATGGACAGCTCTAGAATCCAGGCACCAGAAATTATGCTAGAATCTTGCAGTGCTTTTTATTTGTGTTTTTCAGTGTGTTGGCAGTTCTTTGTCATGTTTTGCCTTTTCTGGCTCATTCAGCGTGCTATTCTATAAAAACTTCACATAGACTCAAAGAGCTGAAATAACTTACTGTGAGTCCTTGTGGATGATTTGAAAAACAAAACTGTACTGATGGTGGTAATCATAGTTACCACGTTCTTAACCATGCCGTCAAAATAGAAGGCTGAGGGGGGAAATGTACTTTCTTAACTTCAGCTTTTGAAGTGTGGAGATTTGCACTGTGGTTATGAATGCTCACTTAATAGCTAGTGAAAGGAGATGACCAGTTCAGACTTAGATCATGACACTGGATCTTTTTAAAAAGGTGAATGTATGAATCCTGTAAAAAGTATGAACAGGAAATTTAAATTAATATTATTTACATATGTAGTTTCTTGTTAGATCCACAATTTTAAAAAACCCCACTACAGGTTGAAAGTGAAGCATTTCTTTTAAAGACCATTGTCTCTGACAGTATGTCATGGTGTAGTTTTGCCTTGGGCACTGTGTTGTATTGGTGAAACATGAAAACTCACAGGTTATCTCATGTTGCTTGTCCAGCACAGCTGCATTCCACACAGCTGCTGGAGAGAAGTATATGCATGTACACCAGACTTTTTGAATGAGAAACACATAGTTTAAGAATGCATCACTGCAGCTCAGCACTAGAGCTAAATAAAATCCTTGTGGTCTGCTGTTCCTAGTTCACAAGACCCCACCTGGGATGCTGTGTCCAGAGGAGGGCCATAAAGGTGCTTAGAGGTCTGGAGCACCGCTGCTCTAAAGACAGGCTGAGAGAGCAGGGTTTGTTCAGCCTGGAGAAGAGAAGGCTCCCAGGAGACCTTAGAGCACCTTTCAGTACTTGGAAGGGGGTCTCCAGGAAAGCTGGAGAGGAGCATTTTTTTGATAGAACAAGAGAGAATGGCTTTATTAATCGAAGAAGGTAGATTTAGATTGGATATTAGGAAGAAATTCTTTATTCAGAGAGTGGTGAGGCACTGGAACAGCTTACACAAAGTTCTGGATGCCCCTTCATTGGAAATGTTCAAGGTCAGGCTGGACAGGGCTTTGAGTAACCTGGTCTAGTTAAAGGTGTCCCTGCCCATGGCAGGTGGTTGGGCTGACTGACCTTGAAAAGGCCCTTCCAGCCCAAATTATTTCCTGAGTAAAGTTGCTAGTACATTGTGGAAACTTTCCGAATGTTTTGATACAACACTTGTGACTGGAACTGAGTGTCCTGAGCTTTGCAAGTGAAAATAGGTGTTCTTTGATAGGAAATGAAGTTGCTATTTTAACAGGGAAGAAGAGTGTGGTTATGCCATTTATGGTTAGGCTTTTGAGTTCAGACACATTTGTATCGTCTTGTCTTCCAGGAATACAGTGAAGTTTCTATAAATGATTTTGGTAATGTAAAGGTTTTTACCTTCTTTTTTTTTCAGCTTCAGAAATTGCTCACTATGGATCCAATAAAGAGAATTACCTCAGAACAGGCTATGCAGGATCCTTACTTCTTGGAAGATCCTCTTCCCACATCTGAGTAAGTGGTCAGTTTATTAACCTATCGGTGCATTCAGAGACGCTTTAGAACTGTGCTTTCTCTCTGCCCTAAGTATGTTTGTGAATATTGAGCTAAATACTGTCTAACAACCGAAGAAAGCTATAACCAGTAAAATGCCATTCGTGGTTTTTAAAATTAAGTAGTATTTTTATTAATTCTCTTGCTTTATGGAACTTTGATCCTATTAGTTGCAGCACTAATCTTGTTACTCACTGACAGGTTGATTATGCATGCTACAGATCTTGGTAGACGACTGCTAAGTGCCCGCAGGTCCACTTCTCTGCTCCAGAATGCCAGATGACAGTCTCTAATTAGTTTACATTTTTGTCTTAGCCTTTGTTGTAAATTCAGTGGGTGGGGAAAGTCAACTCTGTGTCTCTGTGCTGTCATCCTTAACAACTTAAATCCATTTTCTGTAGACACTCCTCTTTTTTGTTTGCACAGGCAGATTTACAAAAGGGAGAAAATGTATGGACAATGAATGATTTCATTAAAAATTAAGCCCCTCTTCCAAAAGACTAGGCCAAGAGCATGACTGTACACCCTTTTAGGAAAGCTATTAGTACATCCTGTGTGTGATTTTCTACCCTTCTGTAGGGAAGAATTTATAAAATATGTATACTTATAAGGAATTAATTAAAAATGAAATTATTTCACTAAAACCCACGGAATTATTTATAGCATCTCCTGACCTGTCTCTGTGATTTAAAGTCAGGTGAATGATTGTTGCAGAAACTGCTTTTAGAATGGTGTTTGGCTTTTTTCCTCAAGTTTAGGTTGACATTTTAATGTGAATACACAATGAGTATTGCTAACCGGTGTACAGAGACTTTATTACAAATACATTCTACTGATGAAGGGCAGGTAAATATTAGCTTTCACTAGCAGTAGTGAATCCATGTAGACCGTGAGATATGAATTGACAGGTGAAATTTCTAGTTACTTTTAAATTTTTCTTCCAGGTGGTTTTATTAATAGTCAGTGAAGTTTCCAGGAATACTTTTAGTTAATCCTGAGATTGTGAATTACACAATAGCTGTAGTGAGATAGCTCTTTGTGCCCTTGCAGATACCTAGCAGGTGATGTACCTTTCTAACCAACAAAAAATTTATTTTTTTTATAAGCTTAAGTTAGTGTATAAGAGTCAACTGAACATTAAAATTGAATGTGAGTATGTTTTTACTAAGCTTAGAATATGGTGATAGTCAGACAGGGAAAGCTTCTCCATTAGTTACAGGTATTAAGTGATGGCTCAGGCAACTTGAAACTAGCATGGGTGAAGTGGGAATCTTACAGGTCTAACCCTTCTGTTCTAATACGGTGATAAATAGACTTTTTTGGGGGACAGTGTTTTTGCAGGTTGTCAAATCCCTTACCCAAAACGAGAATTTTTAACAGAAGAAGAACCAGATGATAAAGGAGACAAAGTAAGTACTAGAAGAACAGTATCATCATGTTTCACTGGCTTTTACACTATTTCCTGATTTCATGTTCTATCATGTACTGCTTTTGAGTTGAAATTTTTCTTTGTGTTTAAACAATTGAGAAGAACCAGCAGCAGCAGCAGGGCAATAACCATACTAATGGAACTGGTCATCCAGGGAACCAAGACAACAGTCACACACAGGGACCCCCACTGAAAAAAGTGAGAGTTGTTCCTCCTACCACTACCTCAGGTGGACTTATTATGACCTCAGACTATCAGGTATTTTGTTTTATTCACATATTGTGTATTTGTTTTTCATGTTTAGAGCACTGTTTCTTCAAACTAAAAAAGTAATTTTGTAAATGTCACTGTATTAACAGTTACTTTTTGGCATCTTTTGAATTTTCTTTCAGATTCATTTAGTTGATGGTTTGTTGATATCCTGATGCTCTTTAGGTTAGCAGTAAGGAAATTAAGATGAGACATTATTAGAGTTACTAATTATTACCTTCATATTAGGGAATGCTAATGGTTATTAGGAGCCTGTCATGCTGTGCTCTGTATCACCTGAAAATGCCATTTCTTGCTTGAACAAGCCTGTAATTGTAGGAGGTAGAGGATATTGCAGTAAAAAAGCTGTGAAATAAGAATCTGAACAAGTATTTTAGTTGGGTAAATGGATGTGGAAACAGTATTTTGGATGACAAAGACTTGGCATGATGCTGTCATAATGTTTCTTTTGAAGACCAAGGGAGATTCCAGGTTGAGTAAGCCAAATATTACAGATCTGAAGATAGGTGAAGTGGTGGCAGTGAATTCATGAGGAAGATGAGGAGACACGTTGGGAAAAGAAACTTGAGGAAAACATGAAAACTTCCCACATTTGCGCTTGTGGTCAGACGTTAAAAAATCAGAGCCTGGAGTATAAGAATATCTTAGTCATCCCAAGGAATGATACCTGAGGTTTTGGGTTTGGATGAGGCTACTACTGGAGACTGGGGCGGAGAGAGTTAAGGACAGAAGCTTTAGTTAATACAAGCTAAGAAATTACAGAAGAGGAGCAGGGGAGACTTCAAATGATTCACAGGAGCAGTTAGAGAATGGCAGATTTTTGGAAGCGTAAGGAATAGAAGATTTCAAGAGGAGGCATGCTGCTGGAAATGTTAGCCTGCAGGAGCTATTGCATACTGATTCACATGGAATGCACAGTACAGGCAGCCAGTTGGCAGACAGTCTTGGATGAAATCAAAAAGATGGGGAAGTTGGAAACTACTGGCAATGTTTTCAGTTAATTTAAAGATTAATATCTAAATGTGAGACCCTGATAATGGAAACCCACTTAGCTGGGCTTATGTAGCAAAACGTAGGGAGAGTTAAGAAACTGAGTAAAGCTGCTGCTGCCAACTTGCCTTTCAGTTTGATACAGCTTCTCCATGAACCACCAGTGGGCTTTGAAGTCTTGCATTTCAGAGTTTGTTCCTCAGAGTACCAGATAGCCTCAGAAGCTGCCTGGAGGCATTACACTCATCCTTACCTAAATCTGTGTAGTCTCAGCATTGGCCAAAACTTGAAAGCACCATGAAAATGTAAAATAAGATCATTTTCAAGAGCTTTATTGTGAGCTCCTTCATATAGTCCCCAAGTGCCTTTGTTCAGTTTTTCCCAGGACATCAATAACACATCAGTTTGCAAGTCATTCTCCTTGAACAAGATACATTTTTAGAGCTGTTTGAGACAGTGGTGAGCCTTAACTACAGTTCTGCAGGGTGGGGTGCCTCTAAGTATAAATGTCATCTTTCTTTTAGTAGGATTATCCATCACAAGCACTCTTAGAGGAGTTTCATCCCTTTCAATTTGGCAAGCTGCAGTCGATTGCTGTTTTGGCCTTTTAATTGGCTCTTTCTACCACTTCTTAAAAACACACACACAGAGCAGAAGGCAAATGCAGCTGTAGCTTTCTTAATCTTGCCCTCCGGTGGAGTCACACATCTAAGGAGGTTGATGCCAGAGGTTGTGTGTACTGTGTCAGGGAGCCCCATTTACGTGCCCTATTTGCATGCCCTTCACCTCATTTTGCTGCTGCATCGTGGCATTTGGAACAAACTTCACCTTGTAGTTCTGTGAGCCAGAGCTGAAGTTTGCTGGCTGTCTAATCAGAGGACTCAAATTGCTCAGCTGGAGTTGTTTGTTTTCAGCTCATGCTCATCAAAATTTTTGTACTCTCAGATATCCATCCTGGAATTACAGCTGGGGGCAGCCCTTGTTGACAAACATAATTTCAGAATACTTTTCCCTTAAGATAATGACAACTGCTGCTTTTCTGTCTCAGGAGCTCTTACTGGTAACTTGACTGCTTTTGACCAATCTTTTTGCTGTCTCTCCAGGAGGGGAAATACCTGGTTTTCAAAGAAAAAATATCTTCTTCCTCCTACCCTTGCAAAGAGGCAGTCAGTAGATTTTTTCTGATTTAGGTGTCTGGAAAACATGATAATCAAAGAGAGGAGACCTGAACTTGCTAGCACTAGAACAAAAGCAGTTAAGAGTTTCCTACTGATGGTTTCAGGTCTCCCTGAAAAAAATTCCTCACATTTTTTGCTTCTGATCCAGCCGTTTGAGGAGACGGCAAACAAACATTACAATACAGCCTTCTGTTTTAATCAAACACCTGTTCCTTTGTTCTTCATTTGATTTGCTCAAATTCCCCATATAAGGCTTGTGAAGAAGGATTGCCATCTCCTGGGCAAGGCACACTAAGACAGTTTCTACATTCACTCAGAAGTCAAATTACTCTCTGCAGGGCACATTGACCTTGTATCCTTTTCTGCCATGCATAAAAATAGTAGGCACATGGCACACAGACTTCCTTGCCTCCTTGTTTAAATCTGCAATGTGACACTCCCAAAGGCAGTGTGATTAAACAGGCTGGAGCAATTCCACTACTCTGAGCTTTTGCTTGTGATAACCCTCTGGGTGCTTAATGGTATTTAGAAAGGATTGGATATTTACTTTTGTTCTTAAACAAAAGCCATTTGTTGCTTTGGGTGTCATGAAAGAAACTGATTTTTCATTGCCTCTGTCTTAAAATAAGATCTGTTTTAGAAGTCAGGATGCAGAGAGTGCTTTACTACTGAAATGAATGGTCAGTTTTAAGTGGTTAAACTTGTGATGGCTTCCTACATACAGGAGCCACACATGGGCAAAACCAACATTCAAGATTTTTGCCCTCTGAAGTACATCCTGTGTTTGTAACATGGAGAAGGGTGACCCAGAGCTGTGACCCTTCTGTTGATGAGTGACTTAGTCTTTCTCTGAGGGCTGAAGGCAAATGTCACAAAGTTCAGTCACTGTGCTAATGGTGCCATTCAGCAGTGCTGGTTTGTTCGTACTGATATTAAGTGCTGGTCCAGCCATTTCTGCCTCTTTTCTCTAGATGTGTTAGCTCAGTCTTATGAGTGTGTTAACAAGTAGAGTATGCCTTTTTTATTTCTGCCATCATCTCAGCATCCTGGGTATAGCTTCTCTTCTAAGTGCTGTACAGCAAGAAAAAAAAAGGGGTTTTTTGTTTTATATTGTCACTTAATATTTTACTTTCTCAGGGTGTTGGTTCACCACAATTTTTCCTATTCAGGTCTCAGTAGCAATACCCTAGTCCTGGAATAGTCACTTTAGAGAAGTTTCCAGAACTTTTCTAGAAGTTTTCCTAAAAACCATAATATGTCCTGTGATACCAAGAATTCAGAAGCTACACAGTTTCTAAATACTGCCAAGTTTGTGAGGGCATGTAAACCTTAACATGAATGTAAACCAGCACACTAATGCACTGAAACCGTGTTAATTTAATGACATTTGATGCTACTAAGAGGTCAGATACTTAGATTGCAAATCTCATAGGCAGTCCTTCTTTCCTTTATAACACATGATCAGTAAATAATAACTTCCAGGTTAAGATTGAAGTAGGCAGTTGCTGGTTTGCTGAGAGCTTCTTGTAATGATGAATGCTCCACTCAATAAATAATTGTGGGAGTTCTGGTTGAAAGGGACCTCTAGAAACCATCTAGCTCAGTCTCCCACTGGGAGCAGGGCTGTTGCTAGTTCTGACTCACTCGGGTTAGCATGGCTTTGTTCAGCTGAGTCTTAAAAACCTTCATAAACAGAGACCTCACAGACTCTATGGGCAGATTCTTCCAGTGCTGTACTGGTCCCTTAGTGGTCCCTTCTCCAGTGTCCCACCTGAACCTCCCAAGCCACAATCTAAGGACATTTTTCCCTGAAATATATGGTTCCACTGAGGAACATGTTGCTGTTGTCTTTAAACTCTCCTTCAAGTATTTAATGCTGCTGATAGATGACCCCTTAGCCCAGTCACAGTGCTCTCAGCCTGTACTCCTAGGTCACACAAAAGGGTGGCAAGTATATCCTCTACGTGTGAAAATCTCCAGAATAAGGCAGAGTGGCTCATCAGCAGTAATGCCTTGTCTGGACCTCCACCCCAGCCTACCCTCTTGGTAGGAGAAGGGAGCAAGTGGAGAAGACCACTGCCATGAGTGATGGTAGCCCAGTGTCATGTGCAGGTGCATTGTAGCCATCTGGAGGGTTGGCTGGAGGTATGACTGTGATGGGTGAAGATTCACAGGAGGCCATTAGAGTGGATAACAGAAGGCTGGCAGCTGTCACTTTCTGGTCTGCTATTCCTGATGCCGGTTACCTGCTGTAAACAGAGTAAGTGAAACGAAGCCTGGAAGTGCAGCTGCTTTGAGGCCGTGTGCGCTGGGTGCCTCGTGAAGAAACGAGTCAGTAGGTGCAGTTGTCTCGCGATGTCCGTGTTACAAAGGGTCATGTGTCTGTGCTTTCCTCCCTGCAGCGTTCCAACCCCCATGCTGCCTACCCCAACCCTGGACCAAGCACATCGCAGCCACAGAGCAGCATGGGATACTCAGCTACCTCCCAGCAGCCGCCGCAGTACTCGCACCAGACGCACCGGTACTGAGCTGCACCCAGTGCCGTCGCTGCGCCGTCGCTAATGCTGCAGGACCGGCCGCACGGCTGCGTGCCAGGAGCCCGGCTTGGGCCAGAGAATGTACTGTACAACCACACCTCCCACCTGTCCGACCGCCACGACCCATCCCCTGCCACAGGGCCGAGTGGGGGCTCCCACGTTGTACCTGGTTTTGGGGTTAGACTTGAAAAGAAAGTTGCTAGCACAGTTTGTGTTGTGGATATGCTACTTCTGTAGTTTACTTGACATGGTTCAGACTGACCGATGCATTTTTTTCAGTGACAGTCTGTAGCAGTTGAAGCTGTGAAATGTGCTAGGGGCAAGCATTTTTGTTGTCGTATGTGGTGAATTCTCTTGATGTAACAACTTTATCTGACCAATAGTACACGACATCTTTGAACTGGTACTTGAAACATACAGTATATGTTACCATGGCAAAAAAGCAAACTAACCATCTCTCAGACAGTTTTGATAGACGTTTATTTTTAGTGACTTTTGTGGGTTGGTTCATTTTCCACCTAGATCAATGTTTCATGACCGACACGATTGCTACGATGAGATTTTTTTAAGAACATGAAAGTGTTTGCATTTTTTCCCCAGCAATTACAAATGTCCCAAAGATTTGTTTCCAACGTAAGTTTTTGTTTTTGTTTTGAAATCTATGACTTGACTGGTATTAAAGCTGCTATTTGATAGTAAAATAAGTATGTTGTCATTGATATAAACATGTTTGGTTCAGCAAACAAACTAAAATGATTGTCATAGACAGTGTTTTATTTTTTTCCTGTTGGTGTTAATGATTTGTGAGCATGCTTTGGGATTAAAAAAGCATGAATGATATTTCCTAAAAAGGTGCGGCATCCATTCAGATATTTTGTCATGATTTTTGAGAACCAGCTTGGTGTAGTGGATTTTAAATTTTGTTCAGTTAATTTTTTTTTTTTTTAATGTTCGCACGTTGTTTAGGGGTGCCATTCCTACTGCAGAGGAACAAGGTGTTAGGAGAGCCTTAGAATTTATGAGAAAAAACTTACATACAATGTACTGTATCAAACTATTTTACATGAATGACACAAGTATTCTGAGTAAAAAAAAATCAAACATTGTTAAAACAAGGTGTTATGTAATAAATTTATTTTTCATAAATCTGCATATGACTTTTGCCTGTATTCCTTTTTATCAGTGAAAACACCCTGCTCCCCCATCCATACATCTGTATCAGGTTGTGTCCTGAGAAACAGCATCCAACGGGAATTTTTCTTGCAAGGCAGGCTTCTGTTAACTGGTGAGAAGGATAATTTTTCCTTTAAACAGCAGAAAAAATGTCATTACTCTTATTCTGTCCATGTAGCTGATCAGCTGGAGATACTTTAAAAGTGGGTTTACTACTAGCAACATTCCCTAGATCAGACAACTCCTCTTCATCTACAAAATCCAGAGGCATTCCTGTCTGGATAGTTCTTCTGAGGTTTCTGTAGCTCATTCTTATTTTGGAGGGTAGTACCACACCATGATTTTGACATAAATATATGTAATACACGCAGGACTTTTTTTCTGCAGGTGCTTCATGTAGTGTGAATATCAACTGGTGTGGTTCATCCAAATGCACTGAGATGCCGATGGAGGGCAAAACAAAAACCAAATTGTTAGCCAGCTGAGAGGCAAACCATGTTTGAGGTGAAGATAAAACCATCTGAGTGGATGGAGCACAGGTTCAAGTATTCAGGGGACTTTAAACTAAAGAAGAAACTCTTGAGTGCAGAATTTATGCTGCTTTTATGATACTGTATGATGCCCTCTTTATTTTGACGTAAGAGGTGTCAAAATCTGTCTTTCCTTGGTTTCTGGAACAAATGAATATACACGTGGGAGTGCCTTAAACTTCATGGTTTGCTTTTCAAGTGAAAGCATTTTTAGTTTTTATCCTTAATTTATATATAGGCTTTACGCTTGCCTGTTCAGTATCTCCACACTGTTCCCAGGTACTCACATGGTGCCAAGAGTAACTTTTTTTTTTTTTTTTCTAAATTGCTCTTGGCCCAGATTTTTGTTTCCTATTGATGCATATTCATATTAATGCATAATAGATAATACTATTCATGTGAAAGCAGACTTTTATTTGATACCACTATATTGTGATGTCTCCAGTTGAAAAGTAGCAGGCTTGCTTTAATTTCATTTTTGCAAAAGGAAATGCATCCAGCTGACAAAAGGTGCTCTTGACATTAGTTTATGCTTGAATTTAATTTTCTTATTAAGAATATATTTGAGATTAAGAGGCAGCTTATCAACTAATTACAATAAAACTAAATTATATTCTGCATTTAGTTTTGAATAGCCTACTACTCTCAATGTCATTCACTCGTATTTTTGTTTTTAGTAGCTGTATTGCAGGCTACATCAACATACAGATCCTACAGGGAAGTCATATCTTAATATTTGACTTGTACTGATGTCTCAGTCAGCTGGCCATTTGTTGGGAGGTACTTGAGGTTTCTTCCTCTAGGACTTCGGAAAGAAAAAGTTTTTCAATGCTTGGTATAACCTCTACTACCTTCAAGACAGGGTATGATTCTGTATTGCAGATAAGGTCAATCACATCATATGCATGATAATTATAAGAGATCTTCTGCATCAGACAAGCTTTTTAATACCGACTTTAGGAATACTGAGGGCAAGGCTCTAAATTACTTGCCTGAACTGTATAAAATAACATTAATCCTGTTATGCTTTTGATAGGGCTTCTACATGAGGGTTACAGAGAGGGGAGGAAGAAGAAAGCACCTTTGAGAAGGGTTTAATAGAAGAGTTACAAATTCCTTTGAGGAGATGGCAGCAGCAGCTGGCGTGCGAGCCATGCTTCTTTCCTCGCATGGCTCAGCTTTTGTTACTGGATTCAAGAACTTCAAAGCTTTTCCTTATTCACCAACAATTATCTGGACCCATCTGAGTTAATTTAAAATAGCTGGAGTCTGGGAGCCTTTGTTGCTGTGATTAAAGGACAAATTGTTTTGCTAGAGTAGGCTTATGTTGGAAATGGGCTACAAGCTTAACTTGATTGTGAGGATAAATATGCAGTTGCACCTTAACCTTGGCGCTCTCAGCAAGCCTGGCCTGTGGCAGCTCTGCATTTAACGTACCAAATAAAGACCCAGCTGCTTTAAGAAGAAATAAATAACTTTTGCACTGATCCCTTTTGAAGAGGGTTTCAGTATTAGTGGTGGGAGGAGCAGTCCCACCTTCCTAGAGGGAAGAACCAGAAGACTGGTTCTGTCCTGTTCTTCCCTGTGTGTGTATAAATAGGAAAATGCTCAGTGCATTCACTGAGTTTGCCCATGGCAGTGCCCAAGCAAAGCCCAGCTGAGGGGTAGGCCAGTGTTCAGGTTTTCTTCTAGATTCTTTTTTTCAGGGGATGTTTAGGCTGGATAACTTTACCCAGAGGGTGGCTGGACAGTGGAACAGGCTCCCCAGGGAAATGGCCATGGCACCAAGCCTGCCAGAGTTCAAGCACTTAGGTAATGCTCTTAGTCATGTTCTGGGATTTTTGTTACCCTGTACAGGGCCAGGAGTTGCACTTCGATGATCCTTGTGAGCCCCTTCCAACTCAGGATATTCTATGATTCCTTCATTCTGAAGCCACTGCTGGACAAACTCTTCTGGCTTCACTGAAAGGCAAGCTGTGATCTCTGCTTTTCATGTGTGGTGGCTGTTGATGATTTTATGGGCAGGGTTAGGCAGTTCGGCTGCAGCCAAGTGCGGTAATGGAGCCTGCAGGAGCTCATAGTGATGCCTGAGGTGGCCACCTAAAACAGAGACTAGACAAGAATAAGAGAATAATAGTAGGTATTTATTTGAAGGGCCTTCAAAGGTACACCCTGGGCAGTCAAAAGGCTACACCCAAGATGGACCCTGGGTCACGGGTTCTTCACCCTTTAACAAGTTTGGTTCATTTGCATATCAGGGTTAATTCTCCAGTTAAAACTTCAGTTAATGGTGTAACTGCCCCAAGTTTGCCCCCCTCTTAGTTTACACATTTTGGGCCTAGGACAATCTGGTTGTCCTTGGAGAGCAAGCTTGGAGAGGCTTTGTTATGTCTACCTAGCATGAGACAACAGCAGTTAACAGGCTACAAGAAACTTCAGAGTTACACACTCGGTGTGGGGTATGCCCAGCCCCTGCCCTGGAGGGAGGCCTGCTGAGATAAGGAGATTGCATAACCTCCCAGCAGAATCCCCTGGAAAGGCAGCCACTTTTCAGTTATGGTGAGAAGAAGGCAGACCCAGAATCCTCTGGGAGACCCTATGCAGATCCTTTGTAACCCACTGGCCTTTACCCTCTGACACCCACCCCTGTATCCCTATAAAAGCTAGCCCTCTGCCCCTGCGAGGGCAGAGAGCTGCCCGCCCCTGGTGTCCCCTTCACGGGGTGCAGACTGATGAAGCTGCCCCATGTGGAACTGCTACACGGGTCTCTTCGTCTCTCTCCTCCTGGTCTGGCCTGGAGGGTGCCCCGCAGAGCAGGAGCTGAAATCACGAGCTGGAATCACTAAAGAGCTGACAGCCTCTGCATGGGCACTCCGGCTACGGCTGAGGGAAGACACCGGGCCCTGGGAAGACAGTTCCTCACGGGACCATCTCTCTGGACTGGTCACAGCTTCCTGGGTCAGAGCTACTGACCCCACACCAGCTGCCTCAACTAGGCAGTACAGGATTTGAAAAATACAAAAGTTAAAACCTAAGGCATCAGTAGGCCTTACTGTGTATCAGGAACAAAAGACATGGAGTATTTCTTGGAGCCAGTGGTGAAGTCGCAGACCTACCATTTGGAGTAAATATTGTTGCCATGGTTAAAATGAGCCTCATTTCTGGAGAAGGAATGAGTAATGTGGTGTTCCCTATACCCTATTTTAGTTCCTCCCCTGAATAGCTCAGCCTTTTTTTGTTGAGAAGGGCAGCTATCCCAGCATCCTCCTTCAGGCTGAGTGGTGGCAGTGCTTCAGGCTGCTTCTGAGTGCTTCTGAGACAGTTTAGTATCTAGTGTCCCTGGAGACCAAGGTAGATGAGCCTGATTCAGTGTAATTTGCTTGTCACAGCTATGGATAAAGAGCACTGTGAAATAACTTGTCAGACATCTGAATGATGGGATGTACAAACTGCTCCAGCAGTAGGATAGAGTGAGAAAAAGGTGCTTACCCTTTGAAAGCAAAACAGAAACAAAGCTGCTGCTGTTTCCACCAGGTCTCCTGTGATAAGTTCCTCCTCAAGGATTTCAGGCAGGCTTTCAGTGATGGCAGGAGCTGTCTCCAGGGAACTGTATTTGCAGGGATGCTGTGCTGGAGAGCTGGGCACTGGCACTGATGTTAATGAAGCCATTGCTCTGAGGTGATGGACACGAGCTCCAGCCCAGGATGGGAATCTGGATGAGTTCCATCACTGCTCTGAAAGCTCCCATGTCACAAGATGTTGAAAAGTACTTTTCAGCCTGCCAGAATTAGGGTGCCTTTCGTTGGCTCTCATGGAGTTTAATTATCCCTGAGTTTAACTATCCCTTTGCATTTCTGCTCCTGCATAGGTGGACTGGGTAGTCCCCCAAGCCATGTGAACAGGTGAAAGGGCTATTACTTAAGCTGCTCAGCACATCTTGGCACATAGCCCTGAGCCCACGGAACACCAAGGACAGCCTTTAAGGCATGGCTTTTGGGAAGTGTTTCCGTTTGCTCAGCTGGGGATGTGGGAAGGCTGCCATATCCTTGGAGCAAGCCTTTGTTTAATGTTTGTGGGAGCTTTGAATCTGTACAGTGTGTCACCCACGGTGTGTGAAGAGCAGCAGCCTCTCTGACACCCCATTAGGTGCATATGGGAGGCAGCTGGCTGACCGAGGGAGGGAGATGAAGTAGGGATTTGTGTATGGACAGTGCTTACAGGAGTGCTGAGATAGAGGTGAAAAGCCCTTGTGTAGATGCTTATGAAGGACCGTGGTTACACCTGTCCCAAAGGCACTCTATGAGAAGGCCAAGAGGGATTGTCTTGCCCTGAGGTGTAAAGAGCATCCCTGTCTTTCATGGGAGCTCATTCCTTCCCTGTCCTGCTGTGCCAAAATCTGACCATGTCCTACATTTGTCTATGCAGAGTTGCCTTTAGTATTTGGCTGGTCTTCCCAC
This sequence comes from Corvus cornix cornix, assembly GCF_000738735.6. Classification (NCBI taxonomy): domain Eukaryota; kingdom Metazoa; phylum Chordata; class Aves; order Passeriformes; family Corvidae; genus Corvus; species Corvus cornix. The sequence goes on from NC_046332.1 coordinate 46,983,820, forward strand.
AAGATGCTGGCCAGGTGTGCTAAGAGCTGCTCTTATTGATCAGCTTTTAAAATTAAATTTCTGTTTCTGTTTATGGTGTTTCTCAAGTATACTTAGGGACCTGTGAAGCTTCCTACAACAGCCAAGCTCCACCATAGTGAATTCGTGCCCTTACCTGGGCAGGGGAGACAGTAGGATGTATTGCTTGGCATGCTTCACACCTGCTTCAGCCATGTGCTCCTGTAGATTAGAATATGGAGATACCCAGCAAACTGTGGAGAAGGATTCTTTGGGGATAAATCCTGCATTTGGGTGCCAACAATGATCACGGGGAGGGGGAGGGGGGTGGTGTGCCTCGAGCTCAGCTCAGTGCAGTGCTCAGCTCAGTGCAGACAGCTTGTACACAGCTTGGGCACTCCTAATGTCCTCTGCACAGGCTTCAGGCTTTGCTCTGGCTCTCTGCCTCACCTTGCTTTCAGATCAAGAACAGATGAAGGGAGTATGATGTCCCAGCCCAGGAAAGGCCTGTATAAACTCCTAAAGTATGTTCCACTCCTACCAGCCATGCAGGTATGTAATACAGCCGTGCAATTTACTTGCACACCAGACAAAACCAGCTGGCTTGAAAATCCCCTCAGGGTCTTTGGAGACCTTGCTGGGAGAGCCCTGCAGGGACTTCTGACACAGAGCAGCCTGTGCCTCCAGAGTGATGGGCAGAGGAGGCCTGGGGCTGATGAGCAGCTGCTTGATCAGATCTCATCCAGCCCTCGCTCCATGGGTGAAGAGGTGAGGCTGTCACTTGCAATCACACGCTTCTCCAGCTCCCCAGGAGGCTCAGGCAGTGCTGGACCTGTCTGAGGGGAGGAGGGAGGGTGGTGGCTGCAGGCAGCAAGGTGCTGGTCAGTCAGGCTGGCTGGTCTGTGCCCTGGGGCTCAGCAGGACATGGATAGCTCGAGATGCTGAGGGGACCCACTGTCAGAAAGGACAATCTGCTGGAAAAACATCTTTTCTCTGACGGAAAAGTTGCAGAGTGTGTGGGCACTCTAAGACAGTTCTAATGGGCTGAAGGGGAGACCAGCTCATGGCCTGAAGCTGCCTCACACAGCACCTGTTGCTCACAGTGCTTCGAGTGTCTGCTGGGATCTGCAATCCTGCCTCCAGCCCCTGGGGATTTATTGCTGTGCCCTTGCCCACAAAATTTCAATGAGTGCAGCACCCCAAGTGTGTGAACAATGAACACAGTCACGGGGGAAGTTGGTGACACAGGTGCCAAGCCACTGCTCTAATGAAAAACACGCTGGGTTGTGTTTACAGGAGATGGATCATTTTGGTTTAAATATTAGAGAGCGGGAGATGGCTCTAAGAGTGATTTTAGCTTCCACCAGGAAAGAAGGCAGGGAAAACGGATCAACATAGAACATTATCAAGAAAGCTTGTCTGTCATTATGTCTATTTGTTTGTTTGGGGTTTTTTTTAACAGAATAAAAAGTATGGAATCCAGTTCACTGGGAACAAGAAGGAATGGTATCCCAGAGGTTTGTGTTTTAATAGAGTAAGCTGTGCTGCACCATGCGGTGTCCATAAACCAGCAACATGCACATACCTCAAAGGAATGAGGAAAAACCAAACTGGAGTCTGGATTTGGAAGACAAAGTGGGTATAACAAACCTGCAGTTGGAACAAAAGGCCATGAAATGGGAGTTCCCCCCTGGTGTGGTTCCAGCACGTTGTACACACGTGCCCACAGGCAGTGACTGATCCCACTGAGCACGGCCCAGGGGTGCTGCAGCCACAAGTGCTGCTCGTGGGGTTCAGTGCATTTGAGGGGGGTCCTGAAGGGTGCAGGGCCACAGGCAGGGGGAGGGATGGTGCAGCTTTTGTCTCCACTGTGTTTTTTTACAGAATGTTGCAAAATGGGACAGAAAAGCACCCCTGTCCTCCCCAGAGGACACTGGAATGTAGAGATGTCATCACTGTTACTGAATCTGCAGTTTATTCCTTAACTAAAGGCATTTCCAGGGAAAAGGGTTAAACATCCACACTGCAAAACATTTTCACTGGCTGGAAACCTCATTAGTTGATTGTAAAAATTACTTTCCTTGAGAGCAGTACCTTAAACAGTAATATTTAAACAGGGTGGTTTATGCTCCATGAGGTTACAAGTACACCTTTGTTGATCCTTAACATTCCTTGTGTAATTCTTAATAATGCCAGGAATTAAAATATTGATTATGCTAATTATTTATAAAATGTTAATTAATATCCAAGAGCTATTCAGAACAAAATCCTGTGCATAAGGAGCAACGATGCAGAGCATGGCCTGTCCTGAGAGGTTACTGATCTTCATGGTGATGTATCAGGGCAGATTATTGTATATATGTATATATTTTTTTTTTCCTTCTTGGTATTTCAGTCAATCTTTTGATCTGAAAATCTTGCAGCATCAATGGCTTGGAGCAGATGCAGTCAGGGATAAGGATCTCCCAAATAAACCATCACCACACCGCCTCAGGCTTCCAAGTCAGATAGGGAAGGGGAAAAACCCGCAAAAAAACCAGAGACATGTCAAACCACAAAGCAGGGAAGGATAGACATGCATATGTCGTGGACTGTGAAAATACCAAAGCTGAGGCCAGGGTAAGAGAAGTTAAGAGGTGTCCAGAATGAAAACTACTGAGAGAGAAAAGCAAACCAATGTTCTGGAGATACTTTGGAGCGGCATGAATGCGAGGGTGCTGCAGGGTAGGCGAGCAGTGGTGTGGTTTGGGGCTGGGCAGTTCCAGGACCTGCTGCTCACCCGCCATGCCAGGGGCTGAGCCCACAGCTGAGTCCCCTTTCCATTCCCACATGGCATCAGCGTTTCCAAGTGCTGCTCCTGCCCAAATCAAGCTCCACTCTCTCGAAGAAGACAAAATGTCCTCGAGCTGGTGATTTGCTGGTGCCTGGCAGGAGCACATTGGGGAGCGAGCCCAGGGAGGGCCCTGTCCCTGCTGTGCCAGGGGCTGGGCAGAGGTGGATGTCATGGCTAGGTGGTGGCCAGCGTCATGTCCGCTTAGTGCCACGTTGCATGGAAGAGAATCTGATAGGAATCAGAGCAAATGCAGCTCTCAGGCTCTTACTGTTCAAGCCTCACATAGAGGGTGCTATTTCAAATAAATATTTTAGGCAGTAAAACATCCTTCAGAGAGGGCTGCTACATTCCCGTTGTGTGCCTTCTTGCTGGGAGAAGCCTGCCTTAGCTGCTTCAAATATTCAAATGCTTGATATATAGTAACTGTTTTATGGAAAAATGCCTCTGGGTGAGATGTGTTTAATAGAGAGAGGCTAATATGTGAGTGATTTATCTCATTTTGCTAAGTTGATGCCTGTAATTCAATAACCCCATGAGCTACACTTAACTGTATTCAATAAAGATGATCTACAGGAGATGTTCATGCAGGTGAAGGATTCAAGAACTGGAGGAAAGGTTGTTATAAATAAATGAGTTTGAAGTAAACAGGGAGCTCAGGCAGAACTGTCCCCTAGGATAAATGTCTTGAGCATCATTAAACCAGTACAAATGGCTCTGTGAGCTGCAAAGATTTCTTCCTCTGAAAGGAAAAAGCTGTGAGAGAGACTTTCATTAGGGAGAAAATGCCACCTCGTGCTCCGGCCGTGACCCAAATCCTGCAGCAATCCTTCGCAAGCTGTCATCTTGGGGAGCATCCCCAGCAGAGCGTGCCGGATCCTCTGGCAATGAGGTGGTGTTAGGAAGGGCACAGGAAGGTGGTTTTACAAGCAGACAGAGGAAAGAGGTGTGACAGCCCAGGGCTTTATTCTCCATCTGCTTTAGAAAACCTTCAGACACGTGCTTGGGTGTGCGAAGTGCTTTACAGACAGTGCTGCGTGCAGACTCTGACAGCATGACAAGGAAAGGTGGTCTCTAAATAGCTGTTCAGAGCTGTAATTGCCCAGTTTGATGTAAAACTAAAGTAAACAGCACTGGCAGCTGAGTCACCCAATTGCAGACCTGAAGCACATCTAAGTTAGCTCTAAAAATATCTTGTGTGCTACTAAGTTACTGGCTGTATGGAGAAGAAAAGGGCACTGAGAAATAAAGGGATCACAGCATTGACAGTGACTGCACAAAGGGTTTTGGGATGAGGTGTGAGTGTTGTCCCTGGCCTGGCACTGTGGCCAGCACGGCTGTGTGGCAGCCCAGCACTGGAGGCTCGCTGTGTGCAGATCCAGGTGCCAGCCTGGGCCAGGAACGGGCTCTCAGCCTCTGCCCCCCAGCCCGCCCCAGACAGCCAGGGACTGTTCCTAGTTGAAAGTGTAGAGCAGTTGCAATAGCAGGGAAAATGTGGTGGTTTTCAGCCAAAAAGGTGATAGAAGAGGCCTGGGAACAGCAAATAGGCCATGGCCATCCATCGCCTTTTCCCAGCCAACACCTTGGAGGCATGAAGCAAAAGCAGGAGGCAGCAGCTTCAAAACAGAGAGGCGCTTTCACACCGCATGTCATTATGCAGTGGGGCTCTGCCATGGGAGCCAGCCACAGCTTCAAAACGTGGCAGGAAAAAGTCACAGGAAGGAAAATAATTTAAACTCTTGCCTACAGAGACACTAACCGTGGCCCAGGAGGTCCCTTGGATTCCCAGGGCTGGGGAGGAGAGGTTGGGAAGGTGCTACAGTGGGTTCAGCCTGTCCTCACCCTCCTCCCATGGCATCTGCGGCTGGTAGGGACAAAGCTGTGGGGTCAGATGGACATTTGGTCTGACCGAGGGTGACTGCTTCTCTACGACAAGCAGTCTCACACAGTGGGGGCAGCTGTCCCTGAGCCACCACATGAAGGTCACTCTGTGGCTGCAGCCTGGCAAACATGCTGTGCTCAGCCCCCTCAATCCTGCAGCGTGGCCACTTGCCCAGCACAGCTGGAGCCTTTTGATATGGAGTGCATTTGCCTGGTCATCGCCTGACAGTCAAAGCCCAAAATCTTCAAAAATTTGAAAATCAGCCCTGGAGCAAAGTGAGAGGAGACACTGAGCTGGCAGGGTTAGAGGAGGAGATGAGAGAGAAAGGTGCCAGAACCCCTGGGGCACCTGCTGCTGCTACCACAGCTCCTGGTGCTGGTACCACCAAGATCTCGGGCATTGCTGGAGGGAGTGGGAAGGGCCTAGGGAGCTGTAGAATAGTTGGCAGAGACAGAAAGGAGAGCAGATGGAGGAAAGGACAAACATGAGCAGTGGGAGCACCCCAATCTGTGCAACCCACTGTGGTACACATGCTACTAGCTCCTGTTTTTGACTTCTCTTCCCAGTAATTATTGCACTGGAATAAACAAACCAGCTCTTACCCCCTGCAGACACCCTGTTTCTGGTGCCCACAGTCCTCTTCAAAGACCTAGCAGCCAGCACAGGAAGGGAGCTATAGATCTTGATTCTATCCTGACACATCATTGCCACAGATGGGGCTGGCAGCAGCAGCCTGGGCTGAGGCACGGCCAGCTGCTCAGCTTGTCTGGGATGGAGCTTGGGATGACTGGAGCACTGGAAGGGATTTTCCAAAGCATGTGTCACAAAGCTGACAGGTTTTGGGTTTCCTGCTACTTTCAGAAGGGACTTTGCTTGGTATGAGCTCATCTGTTTGTAAGGTTTGGCAGGGGCAGCCAAAGCACTCACCCTGCGTGGGCTGCACGCAGCCTCACAGCACCTCTCTTGGTCCTTGCCAGGGCTGAAGGAGATGCCTGACCCTGGCATCCCACACCTCCCATTCCAGCCAGTCCATTGGGCCAAGTGGCTCAGCAAGAAGCTACATATACTCAAGTCTGTGGGGTGAAAGTTTGGAGGGACATGTTAAAGCAGAGCAGCTACATCTGAGGAAACAAGTCTGTCTGGGCCTTGAGTCCAGGACAACCTCCAAGGGTTTCTTTAGGTCAGTCACTCTTGTGCCTTTCCAAGTGTTTAGGAAAGCTCATTTTTTCCAGCTGGTTCAAACAAAGACTAATGTTGATGTTTTTCCAAAAGCTTTCCAAATAGGTTTTTGAGCAAAGCTGTACAGGCCAGGAGTGGGAATAACAGGAATGTGCAAAGGCCCTGGAGAGCAGAAAAACTTCTCTTCTGGGTTGTATTTGTTCCTCAGTCTTTTCATAAAGTAGCTAATTGAGCTGCTTTTTTTTCCCCTTTGGTTGTCATTCTTTTTGGCTGTTGATATGTTTGTAGCTGCTATTTATGTAAAACATCCTGCTAAAATTTGTCCCAGTCATCTTTTCACTCAGAAGCCACAGAAATATGATGTATTAGGCATCGATCTACCACCTCAGTGATCTCCTTCCTTCACATACTTTGCAGTTCTCTGTTTAGCATCTCTGCTTGCTGTGTTGCTTGCACACACTGTAACTATTTTGCATCCCATCTGCCCTCAACAGTGGTACCCTGGTCACCTGCACCAGCATCCATGGAGGGAAAAGTCTGGGGTAATCTGAAAGACACAGTAAAAATAGCAAATCTCTCTTTCTCCCCCCCCCCTCTCTCTCTGGATCTGAATAAGCCAACCCTCATAAATATGCAGAGTAATAAAACCCTTAATGCAGTGTGATTAAAAAGTTACGGTTCCCCCAGCAACCCGAAGGCGGCTGCCTCGCGCGTGCCGAGGGTCTGAGATGGCTTTGCTGGGAAATTAATGCCTTCATCTGCCTCCGTGCGACACAGCCGGGCTGGGGTTGCCATGGGAATGGGAGGTCAGGTTCTGCCTGGTGCGAACGTGGAGAAACTCTCTGCTCCCCTGCCCTGCCCCGCTCTCCTGTGCCTCGGTGACTGGCAGCTGCCTCATCCAGCTGCCTGCTCCCAGCACGGTGCCTGAGAGCAGCTTCCTGGCCTTCAATCCAGCCCCACACCTGGCACAGATGTCTCCCCCCACCTGGCACCTCTGTTTCAAACCCCTTTTCTTCATCTTTCCCTCAGCACCCAGTGCATCCCAAAATGTGTTCTTTTTTTAGTTGTTTCTTTCAGTCCTCAGTCCTCAGTCCCCTGTGAGGTTCGTCACACTGCCACCGGCCTTCTCCTTAATCAGCTCTGGGTCAGTCCTCTCAGCTCACCCTCTCCTTCTTGCTTTTCCCTGTGCGCCCTTGCTGGGGACACAAGCACCTGCTGAGCCCTTTCAGATGAGGACTCAGGGAACTGTTTGTGTAAAATATATGTGATAAATGTCCTGAATACTTTGGGTGGGTGATCCCAGGGCCCATGCCCCTTGTTTGCTCACGGCAATTTGTGAGTCTAGTCCATGAACAGCATTGGTCTCCAAGGCTGTCAGTCATCAGTACAATGAAATATGAAGTTTGGTTTTTGGAGGGGAGCCCAGGAAGTAATGCAGGTAAGGAACCCTGTGGGCAGCAGCAAACCCAAAGCAAGAATAAGGTATGAATTCTGTGAGGGTAATTAGCCTTTAGGAGCTCTCAGCCGGGATTTATGACACACATCAGGATTTTAATGAAGACAGAGTGTCTTTCTCACAGATTCACTCCTGCTCGGGTACAAATTGCCAGGCTGGATGCAGGAGCTCCTGGCTGCGGTTTTATGGCCACTTGTACAGGAGGTTGGGCAGCTGATGGCAACGGCCCCTTGGCCTTCCAGTTATGACTCTGTGAATTTCAAACTGCTCATTCACTTGTAGTAAGTGTAATTTAACATGGAATGAAATGCCACCCAGACAGTGGCCGGGAGCAATGCCATGTGGCTGCTGCCACAGCCCGAGGCGGCCAGCGCTGGGAGTGGCAGCTTGCCACTGGCAGCCCCAGCGTGCCACATGCAGCTTCCGTCACGGCAGCTCGTTAAAAGCCCACTGGGGAGGAGTTGGTCACACAAGGAAACCTTAATAATCCAAATGCTCCCTCCAGATGTGACAGGGACCTCCCATACATCTGTGCACTGGGAGCACGAATAGGTCATTGGCTGTGAACAAAACAAACACTTGGTGATTTTCACAAATCTCTCTACAGATGTTTTTCTTCCCTCTCCATCACCACCTCCCCTAGCAGTAGGTATCCTTCCTGCTCTTCTTTTTCCCTCCACTTTCCATGCTAAATTACAACTTCAGTAGGACATGTCTACCTCTGTTTGCCATACCATGATTATTCATTCAATTCCATAATCTCTTGTTTTATTTTCACCCATTTTATCTGGAGGTAGCATTACTTGGAGACTGTTACTCCAGAATACCAAATAAATTTTCCGATTTTTTTTTCCATTTTCCCTGTAATTTCAGTGTTATTAAAGATGTACCCTGTTAAACCAAAATAGACGAGAGGCTAATGAGAGGTCCTGTTTTAACTCCACGTGAAGGGCAGGCAGGGAATAGTAGGTTGCAAGGGATCTTTCTCCTGCAGGACACATGCTGCAGTGATTGTTGGTCTTTTATTGAGCAGAACTGGGAGCCTGGAGAAATCCTTGAAAACGAGGATCCAGGGTTTACAGACACCTATCTCCTGCTTTCTGCCTTGGTTTTGTGGGGATCAGCAGGTCTCTGGGTCCAGGGATTTCACCTAGAGAGCAACATGACTGGTGCAGCAGCACTGTCTACATGCGGTGTCTCCTGGCAGAACTAGAGGGAAGGTACCTGGGCAGATTGGAAGTGAGTTATATCCCACCCACTCCCTGTGTTAGTGGGAAGTTGGAAGCTAGGCTGCTATTCCTAGCCTCTAAATTCATGCCATTACATCAGAACTGCAGCTTTCATTTTTGCAAAAAGTGGGAAAACTCGTAAATAGAAGACCTCATGTGTATTGGAATTCACCTTGAGATTCATTAGCTTCATTGCTGATTTGTTGAGCAAGGAGCCTTCACACTTAAGAATGTACCCAACAAAATGAACAGCACTTAGGCACTTGGCCACTCTTCAGGATTGTGAAGGGATGAGCAAAGCCAAAATATAAACCCAGGTTCAACTGTGTTTGGCTTTCCCCCTTAACTCCTGCTGCAGTGCATCAAGATGATTTAATCCACAGGCAAAATAGACAAGGACTGGGCCCAGGAACAGCCTGTGAAATCCAGCCCCAGCCAGCAGCACTGCTTGGAAGCAGAAGCAACCCCTGGATACCTCTCAGATCCATCTTAAAGGATGAGCACCTGGCTGTTAAGTGTATTTAACGAGTGTCAGATTAGCTGAGCTGTGGGAGATGTGGTTGGGATGTTGCAAGCAGAGAGTAGCTCTGTGGAGGGGCAGTGCCTCTGTCATGGGCTGTAATGAGGATGTGCCCCACATGGGTGAGGCCCTGGCGCCTGTGTGTGGCACCTGCCCCTGGAGTGCTGCTGAGCACCACGCTTGAGCTACATCTGTGAGTGGAGCACCATGCTTGAACTACATTTTTGAGTGCTGCTTGTGTCAGCTGGACACAGTCTAGCTTAAAAGTAATCAGTCAAGCCCTGGAGAGGTCTATGAAAATCACAGAGTGTGAAGAGCAAACGGGACAGCTTGGTTTTTAAATTAATGTAACCAGTTTCACTGTGAATTCTTGTTAACCTCGGTTGGCTTTTCTCTCTGAATATTCATAATTAAGTGAGTTCTCAGTTGCCCTGAGCTCTGCAAACAACACAGTCACCTGAACACAGGGAAGATCTTGCATTCCTCTTTGAAGACTGATGCACGGACAGAGCAGCAATTGTTCCATGAAGGTTTCCTGACACTTTATTGTGCCATAAATTGAGTCTCTCCTGATGGGAGAGAATTTGCTGAAAGTCCTTGCAAGGAGTTTAAAAGATAAAGCGAGGCGTCTTCTGTAGTTTCAATGCTTCCAGATAGTTGTTTATTAAGTCTTATCAGAGGAACTGAGCCACTAGCGTGAGCCAGGTACAGCATAGAAAGAGGCAAAGTAGGAGTGAGAGCGAGAAAAGCCTGATTATCAAGATTTACACAGCCTTTTAAAGACATTTTAACCAATAATTACTAAAAACATACATTATTTTCACTTTCTTACCAATTATTCAGTAACATGACTAGGAACTGCGGAATTTTCTATCCAATCAATCCAAACTGCTTTTACTGTAGAATATGGAGTGTTAGAAGAAGGAGAAGAAGGTCTAGAGAGCAACAGCAATCCTCCATTTTGATATTTTTTACTCTAATCTATTTACTACAAAGAGAAGCCTAAAACCTCTAAATCTTTCACCCTATGACAATCTTACATAGTAGTCTATCACCTAATTCACACCACTGCATTTTCTAGTTGTTGTCTGACTGTTGGTAATTTTTTCCAAGGTTTAAAGCTATACCAGTGTTGTCCAGGGGGGTAAAAACCCTTAAAAACAGGCAGAGAAATATTCTCGTCACTCTGGGTTCCTACAGTTTCCCATTTATCAGATTGATAGTGGAAACCAGGATCAGCCTCTGTGCCTGACTGGTCTGGGACTGCTCTGCTGGAGGCTCTGGGCTTGCATCTTCAGAGCACACGGGCAGCCCTGTCTTTTGGGAAAGGAGCCCTAGGCAGAACCCGGGCACAGGCCAGCTTCCCTCCAGGTGGTGCAGGAGGAGAGCTGCTTTCCTGGCCAGCAGGGAGCTGCTGTGCTTCCCGGACAGGCAGATGCCTCTCCATGGGCCAGCGCTGACCCAGCCTTCCTGACATTCCCTGCAGCTACAAGGATTGTTCTGGCAAGCTTAGTTGACTTCTTCCCTGCACAGGCATCAGATGGAGATGTGCAAGGTCTGCCTTGGTGATCACGGCGGGGCAGAGCGGGGCTGTGAGCTGGGACTGCGGGCACAGCAGCCTCCCTGGCTCCTGCCCTCCCTGATCCCAGCCACAGCCCCCCTTCCAGAGAGAGCCTTGCAAGCTCTGCCAGGTAGAGCAGCTCTGCCGAGAAGAGATGTACGGAAATTGTGAGAGTTTAGATGGGCTGGTGAAGGCAATGCCTCCAGCCTTACCACCGAGTGCTGCCAGGTGAGCGCTCCCCTGTCCGATGGGCAACCAGGCCTGTGCCTCTCCCTTACCTGTGAGGAGCGACCTCATGCCCCAGCGCAGCCTTCGGGGCAAAGGAATACTTTTAGATTTGGTGTGGAACGGACCGTCTGGGAGCTCTGCATCTCTGGTTCCGTCCTCAGCAGCCGCGGGCGATCACCTCCTCCCATTTCCCTCAGAGTCTGGTCAACCTCGTCATCACCTTCCTGTCCTCGTTTTCCTCCCCTAGCAGTTATCCCCTCTTCCAGCTTCCAGACCATCCTCATGTTAGATCACTCTTGCTATGGTTTTCTTGCCATGTCTCCTGCTTGGTCCCCCTGCCCGCTCCAGCAAACACCGAGGAGCTGGAAGAGGCGTACCCAAGTGTAGTACGGGATCGCACCATAAGAGGGAGATGATTCCCTGTGGATTTTCTGGGAGACCTGTAGCCCCGTCCTGAGTAGTGGGCGCCAGTGGAAAAGATGGGCCATGGTGGGCACAGAGCTCTGGCAGAGAAGAGAAGGGGACATCTCAGGATCCTGCACCTCGGGACTGTGGTGTCCTTTCCATGGGTTTATCCCGGGAGGTTGTCAATAGGTTTTGGAAAGGCTGCTGTAACCGAAGGATAATTTCAGGTATTCCAGTGTGTTGCAACACAAAAAGGGCTGCGATCTCTTCTAGCCAAACTGTTTAAATACTGTTCTCTGTAAAGTCAGTTTCTAGCCCCACAGAAGAAAAATACTAATTTTGTTGCAAAACCAGCCTTCCTTCTCCAAGGGAAGAAAGTTTTTTCCCAAGGTCTGAAGTGCAAACTTAGACCTTTTGAACCATGCTTTTTGAACTTCAACAAAAGAAGGGAAAACCCACATCAACCAAAACATATGTACCAGTGTGGGTATCTTGCATTATCACCCTGGCTGCCTAGAAAACAGCACCACGCTCCTTGGTGTTCATTTCTGGAAGAGATTTGAATTCAGGGACAAGGTGCGAGACATTTTGAAAAGTCTTCATTAAAGTGCTGAGATATTTCCCACCTCCTCCTCCTCTTCCCATCACACCTTTTTTTTCCTTCCTTCCTTCTCTCCAAGCCTTGTCACAGGAGGTTAAGGAGCAGAATTACATTAACTGCCTCTTTCTTCCAGTCCACAGCGATCTCCCTAGCGGCAGACATTGTTTTTGCCAAGACTGTTTGAAGCTGGAAAGGGCCTGAACTGTGCCAAGTTCAGAAGTTCCTGTGATGGCCGAAGAACAGACTGAAGTGTCCAACACTACTTCTCTACTCCTCCTGCATCCTGGTGCTTCCAGCAAATGCTTTCAAGCCACAAAAAATCTTGCTTGAGGTTGCTGTTGGCTGCTTGGCTCCACAGAACGTGCATGGCCTCCCAAGGCATTAGGGAGAGGGCAGAGGGAAGAGAGCAGCCTGCTAGGAGAGGCTAGGTGGAATCCCCTCAGCATCTTTGCTGAGCCAGAGGTTTTGGGCTGCCAGGCTTTTGTGGGAGGCAGATGGACCACAGGGACTCAAGAGATGCCAGAGGAAGTCAACGGGCATGTACCAAGCCAGAAAATCTCTTGCCAGGGTAAAGCCTGTGGGTTGGTCTCCAGCAAGAGGGATGGGAGCAGGGAAACACTCGAGGGTGGGACTGTGAGAAGAGAGTGGAGCAGGTCTCTGGTAGCTTTGGTCTCCCCCACATTCCCGTCCCAAGAATCTTGTGTTGGTAGGTTATAGCATGCAGCAGGTCCTGGACAGTGAGAGATGTGGCAGTGATAATGTTGCAGCCCTTCAGTTTAACATCGAGCACTGGCAGGAGAGAGAAGGATCCCCTCTCCCAGATCTCTGAGGGCATCACGTCGAAGCACAAAGTGGAGATCGCTGCACCAAAACTGGTAGCAGAATTGCTCAGGGGAGTGAAGGCAAATTTATAGATTTCTTGCCTTCCCTTTATGGCCAGGAAGTCAGAGTTGTGAGCACCTGTTCTCTAGAGCTGAAAGCCATAAGCACCAAGGCAGCTCCATTCCTAGTTTGCTGCTAGATAAAGTGGCTGAGTGAGCAGCCTACCAGTTTCCAAAAGGTAGGATCACCCTGTTCCTCTGGTGAGCACCTACCTAGGTCAGAACTGCTTTATGTTAGACATTTTACCAAAGGACAATAGCTTTTCTGAAGAGCTTGTATTAACATAATCTTCTGCTTTCTTCTTGTATTTCTTTTTGTATTTCTTTCTAGGGTAGCTTCTGAAACAAACAAAAAAAAAAACAAAAAACACCCCAAAACAAAACCAAACCCCCAAGCAAACAATCAAAAAAACCCCCAACAAACAACAAAACCCAAAAACCCCAAACCAAGCTACCCTAAACATCATCCTGCGAAATTCTGTACAAATATCAAATGAAGAGTTGTTCCCCACGGTAAGGTGCTGCAGTCAGTGCACATGAAAGCAGCAACCACATGGATGTGTCCAAGGGGCTCACCGAAGAGCCAGGAGAACATGAGACATGGCTAGGGCTATTTGGGAGCTGACAGCAGCTCCACATTTCTCTCCCAGAAACCCATTGTTTTCCAAGGCACGTGGCCAAGATGGAACTACTGTTCCAAACCCTGTAAAGGACTGGCCCAGAGCAGCATGCATCAGTAAGGGGCAGCAGAGCCTGCTTTTGAGCAGGCCCTGCTTTGTCTTTTTGCAGAAAGTTGAATCATTTTAATGGAGGACAAGAGGGTGATTGAGCCTTTGGTGCAGGCAGGCAGAGCACTCATGTAGATCCCCTCTCCCTCTGACAAAGAAGGAGAAGGAGGACCTCCACAATACCCACACAGATAAAAAAACCAAACAAAACAAAACAAAACACCAAAATTCAACATCATTGCCTTTGGACATTGAACTTCTTATTAGATGCACATTAATTTCCAGTGATGTTTTGAGCCCAAATAAATTAATTTTCTTTTAATGAAAATATTTTCCTTGTAACTTCCAGAGGACTATCCATTGAGTATCTCTTTTCCAAGAAAAAAATAGGATTGGGTGACAAATGTCTACCCAGAAATAAAAGAGAAAGAGAAATCAATACTTCCTCACCAAGCTGTAGTGCTCCAATTCCCCTTCCAAGCTGTGCCCTTGGTCCAATTAAGGAATGATGGGAGGTGCTCAATAGTCTATCAGCTGGACTGGGGCTCTGGTGACCCTGGGCTTCATCACATCTCCATGAGGAAACAGTCAGCTCTGCACTTGCTCGAGATCCAAGAAGTTCATGAGGGCTTAAATCCATCCTCACCTCATCTGCCACTGCCACCCTGACCAGGTTCTCCTTTAATGTCCTGGTCAGACTTCATCGATCAGACTTTGGGGCTGTTGCTCAGGAAGAACAGAGCATCACCTTCTCGGAGGGAAACAGCTGCTTTGTCAAGCTTTGAAATTTGACAATTGTTTGATTGCCTGAAGCTCCCCCTAAATTATAGAGAAGGATCCTGGGAGGAGTGTTTTGGATGTTCTCAGGATCCATGGGAAGCTCCATGGAGCTGATCAGGAGACTAATTTTTTCTAAAGGTCACTTGTGGTCCAAATCAGAACAACAGCATAGACACATCCTTCGCATCCTTTGCCAAGCATCCAACATACCTAAGCCAATGTCTGCTTTAAGAGAAGTAAAATTGTCCTCAAAAGCCAGAGACTGCCTTGACTATAAAGGCAGGTTTACTTCTCCTTTTGTGCACCCACAGCTTTCACCCAGAATATACCAAAGCTGTGTGTCTGCAGGGATGAAAGATCAGAATCAAGCACACTCTTCAACCTTCAAAAGGCACAACTCTGTGCCTGTGCAAGGCCACTGGACTCCTTCCAGATGAGCTGAGCTCGCTGGGATGGAGAAAAACTCCCCATGGCCCTTTTTTGCCATACAGCTATTTTACTCTGTTTATGTGCTGGCTGTTCATCTGCAAATGCAATGCAGAATTGGCCCCTAAAAGAGAGTTCAAGTCAGCGAGGGAAACGTTTTTACTTAAATGAGCTTGTAGACAAAGACAAACAAAAGAGACTCTCTGGAGTCCATTAATTAACAGCATTATGTCATCTACAAGACTGCAGTAGGTAAGTACTGTCCAAGTGTTCTCAGCATTTCAGCCTCAGAGCACTGTAATTCTGGTTTGGTTAAGAAAAAGCTGTCTTTCTAGGGTTGCTTTCTGTTAATAAGGCTCCTGCTACTGCACAAATTTGGGCAATCTAATTATGCATGCCTTTTGTTTGAAAGTTTATGTAACTAGCAAGTCAGAGCTTCTTTTCAGAGTGTTTGAATGGTATCTCTTCAAGAGGTCAAAGGAGGAAATGTGAGATAATAGAGCAAAAAACAAATCAGAATCAGCTGCTTTCAAGTGCATCCAGGGGTTACAGTGGTTTCAGCCTGATTTGGGAACCAAGGAATTTCTCAGTAGCCTGAAACCGATGTAGTAAAAGAGACAAAGATATGGGAGGGAGCTTATGAATAGAAATAATAGGTGCTGCAGTGGCTGCTGATAATATCTTTGCAGAATTAGGACTTTATTCTTCCTGGTGCTCAAAGCTCATGTGTTTTGTTTTTTGGTTTAGTTTTGTTGTTGTTGTTTTTCTGGAGAAGGTTTCCTGTGTCTTTTTTCACTTAAGGTTACATCTTTGCTGCTGAAGTGGGCTTTCTGGTATCCCTCTAGCTCCATCCAGGAGTATAACATAACATACAGCCCATGTAGCCTCTTTCTTTAGCTGACATGGAGGTAAACAATTGAGTGCTTTTAAATTGTGGACGTAGTGCTCAAACAAGGAGCTGGGAGGGAATTTCACATCCATTAGCCAGCCTACTGAAACCAAAGCAGTAAAACTTACCCAAACACTCACAGCCTGTAATTCTCCAAGTGGCATGTTATCCAAGGGAATTTACACACATTTACCAGGGAGGTGTCAGTCAGGAAATTTATTGTGTCTCTTAAATCCAGCCTTTTCAAAATACAATTATTCCTCTCTGTCGACTGTGCAGAGAACTGGGGTGCAGTAGGATGGTGCTGCAGGAGCTCACCGTGGCTGCAACAACGCTCTGCTCCTTTTCTGCCCCCTCTCTGTCCTCCCTGAGCATGGTTTGTCCCCATCCTTCTTTCCACAGGCTCCATCACTCCCCTCTGTCCCCCCCCCCGAGCCCATTAACTCCAGTGGGTCAACAGGAAAACATTCCCTGCTTGCTTTGTCTGTGAAGACTGACTTTAGGGCCCGGAAAATGGGGAGCCAAGGCCTGAATATCTGACCCATTTCATACTGTCATTTTCAGCCAAAGTGACCTAGAGATTTCACCCTGAGGTGATAGCCAAAGCTGATCCATGTTTATTCAACTGGCTTAATTCTCCTCCCTCGTGAAACTTTCTAGCCACAGCCCCATTGATGTTATTTGCGTTACTTCATGCTCTCAGAGGAAAACAAGGCCTTCAGAAGCTCTGTTGTGATGATTGTGACATTTGCCGGAGGGAGAAGGATAGAAATAAGGAAGTACTTAAATGGGCATCTGGGCTGCAAGTAGACAGCAAAATATATGAGTTTCACCATTTTTTCCCCCTGTGATCAGTTATAGGACATATGATGTTATAGCAATGTATTACATTATCTTGTCTTGAGAGCAGGGAAAAGACACTGTGTGTATATTTAAGGTAGTCCTTAGTCTGACTCCTAAATATCCTTCTCAGCATTTGCTTTTTTACCTCCAACTCCAGTCCTAAGGTCTATAAACAGCTCCACACTGGGGAAGAGGTCTCTGCTTCTGGATGGCAGAGCTCGACACTGTGATGGTGGGATGGTGCCTTCAGCCCTTTCTTCTGAGAGCAGTGATATGTTTTAGGTAAGACAGCCTAAGCAAACAGACACATTGTGTTGCAGGGCTGAGATTAAAACTCTATTTATGCTTTGCTGGCAATTTAGTTTGCAGTCATCTAACAAAAACCTGAACTTATCTCTTGGTGGGTAAATGGGGCTTTGTCTTACCAGCAGTGTCTGTGTTTACTCTTGGGGTGGGCTCAGAGGGGCCTGATGAGGGTGACTTGCTAATCTGCAGGTATCAGAAACACATTAACAAGGAGAGGAGAGATGTGAGGGAGTCTTCTCCCCGAGATGCAATCAGGTCCCTAAGAACTCACATAATATCTGGAAAAGGCTACTCTTAGGGCTGGTATCTTAATGCTGAGTTCTGGTGGTAAACTGTCCTCAGCAAGCAGAAGCAACATCTTTCCCAGCCTCTCTTCTCCTCTAGGGACTAGTCACTGAAATGTCTCCCACTGTTAACAGCCAGCCTGAAGTATCACCCCATCTAATTGTGCTCGCTCGCAGAGGAGATGGAAGTCACAGCTTGCTGGTCAGACTGCATGTGGCCAGCCATTCAGAGATGACATTAATTATTCTGCAACTGGTGTTCAATGTGTTGTTCATGTAGGTTTCATGACGTCTTCTGGGGTTCTCTGCTGCTATGGAGCTCTTTGTTAACTGAGGAAATCTGGGCAATACCTAGAATATAAGGGCTGCCAAGACAGACTTTGCTGCCCAAAGATGCGTCATACCTACACAGCTGCATGTGCCACCAACCCCTGAAAACCAAAGGTACCACCTCCTGTAGAAATCAAAGTTCTGTGTTACGATATGCTAGAGGTACAGGAAAGCATATTGTACATAAGAAATTGCTTTAGTAGGCAAATATTCATACTAAAAGAGGAAAAAATTATACAGAGGACACTTCTTACTTCTGTTACATTGCAATGAGTCAGAGCCTGGGTAAAACTTCTGCCAGATTTACTCCTGATGAATCACACAAAAATCACTGGCAGAGGCTACAGATTTCTGTAAGAAGTCAGAAAGCAAAGGAAGCATTTTCTGTCTGTAGATTTTTTTCAGCCCTCTCACAATGCAGTCTTGTAGTTTCTTTTTTCTGCAGCTGAATTTCTCATCTTGTCAGAACAAGACAGTATTTTGAAAAAATGCTTTTTGAAATTTTGAAAAAAATTTTGCATTTTGAAAAAAAAAAATCCAAAGAATTGCTCTGAAAATATGACTTTTTCTCAACCAATCTTACTTGTACTTTTACTTAAAACCATATATGATGATCTATCCACCAAAGCATTTGGAGATCTTTATAATATTGATTAACTATGAACTACCTGCTAATTATATCACCTCTACATTTAACTTCATTAGGGATACATTAGCTTTACAAAACCTGACAAAATTTGGTCTTGAAAAATAAATCTAAATTGGCAAATACCATATCAACTTGACTGCCTAGTCTGAGTTCATTCCACTCAAAGAAATTATCTGACTACAAAACTTTATTTACCTGGTGTTCAATTAAACCTAGCTAATGATTGGTAGGAAAAAGGTGGTTCATTCACATTCCTGTTTCTGTTTTCTTTTGACGTATATTACCAGAGTCAGAAAAACTTTTCTTGACTGAACATAGGCCATGTTTTGGTTCAGTTCCCCATGGAGTAGATGAAGATCTTGCTTGCATGATTCCCTCTTTCTCATCATATTAAGATCAAAAGGAAGACATGGGATATAAGGCAGTGGGTTTTCAGCTATGGTATAAAGTGGGTTTATAAACAAGGGAAACCAGAGACTCCTCAAAAGGCACTGGATATGATTTCTCTAGAGGAAATGTATATCCTGGTTGGGGAAAAGAAAAAATCATACTGGAACACAGAAGAGGAAAAGCTTAGCCATTTAACTGTAGCACTCAAGAGGATGCATTGGGTAGTGATATAATGCAGAATAATCTGTGAGCCAAGTGCAGTGTCACAGATCCTGGGCAATTGCATGTGGTCTGTGAATGGTGGCTCTGCAGCAGAGGGCCTCGGGATGCCCATGGTGACACCAGCTAATGTGTCTGGAGAGAGTCATTGATGGGAAAACTCAACTAGACCAATATCACACATCAAAATAAATTTGGGGTTCACCAATCTGAATCCTATGTGGATTTGACCAGTATCATAATTCGAAGCTAACCAAAGCTTTAACCTGAAGAAAGAGCAAATCTGTCTGCTTTGAATGTTGCCTGTGTGATTCTGTGCAGTGGTTCTCTGTGCACACCCACACCCCTCCTTAGAGGCAAGAGATGATGCTTTTCTTGCCTGGGAAAGCAGTAAAATGCAAATTCTTTACCAGAGAAATGGCCTGGTGTGGGGCAAAGGTGCACCTCCCCAGTCCATCCAGGGCTGACACAGATTATACACTCCTGGCTGAGCCTCAGACTGCTTTGAGTAAAGCCCATCCATTTAATTCAGATCATCTTCAGTTTTATCAGGAAAAAGATCAGATATCTGGAATGGAAAAGTGTGTTTGGAAGCAATAAATTGCAGGTGTCTCTTTTGCTTGCTAAAGCTATTTATATCGTTACTTGAAAGATGGCATACAACAGGTTCGAGTCATTGCTGAACAGCTGAATTATAAAATTACTAATCCAAGGGCTAATTGCATTGACGGTTTATTATGTCAAGTTGTATTATACATGTGGGGTTTATTTGTTGCCTGACACAAACAAGGACAATTTTTCCTGGCACCACCCACTCATACCTTGTACTTACTGCCACAAGGGACTTGGGAAAAAAGCTGCAGTAATAAAATTTTAAATATTCTTACTGTAATCTCTTGCTTGAGGGGCTAATGCTGCTAAACACAGAAAGCTTTGTAAAGCGTTGTGTGTAATGAAGGATGAGCTATGAGAACAGACTTGAAGGAACAATACCATTATCACAAATTGCAAACTTCTTCAGAGTGATGCTTGGCAGTAAATTACAGGCTGTCTGCGACTTCCTTTCTGCAGCTGTGAGACATTTACCATCAGAACAGGCAACCTTAAATTAAAGGGCAGAAAGAAAGTTGGAAAACACAGGGAAAATGCGTGCACATTGTAAAGGCATATACACTGTGCATAGGGGATTGATCTCCTGACCCAAGCACAGTCCTTTTCCCACTCAGATTCCTTTTTAATTCACTTTTTCTGCAAAGGATTTAGCATAAATCCTTTAGCATAAATTTAGAATAATTTGCCAATGAAAACTTTTTTTGTACATATTCATAATTAGAATTTTTGTTTCTCAAAAGCAACCTAAAAACCTATACAGCCGCCAGATTGGACAGCCTTTTCTCCAGGGAATGTCACATCTCTCAGAAAATTATTCTTCCATTTCTTTCACCAATATCCTCTGCAGTTTGTCTTCAGCCTCTGGTTTTGTTCATTTTTGGACTCGCAGAGGCACTGAATTCCCACTGGAGCTGCTGATATTGAGTGAGATTTGCAGGTAGCAGCTTTGGAAATTCAGTGGATTATCTCAGTGATTATAGAAGGAAATGCTGGCATTTTGTCTCCTAAATTCATCAATTTCACCAGAGATCTGGAAATTTTTATCAAATGTTGGAAGGGCTGAAATAACCAGGGGAAAAACTATTCCAAGTAGTCAGTAGTAGAGGGAGGAGTATCACGAGGAGTGTGGGCTATTTTCAGCAAGGTTATACTTGTATCTAGATGCTCAAATCCTTTTGAAACTCCAGGTCACTGGCCTCATTTCTTGGTGATGCTGCACCTGCTTTAAATTGCTCTCCTCAGGCAAAATGACCATAAAACCAGAACAGTTAAGAGCTGAGTCTGCCTCTGTGGGCAAGGAACAGGGATAATGGATCCTACACAGCCCATTCAGCTGGGAATTTCTTCTGCTCTGTGGTGCTTGGCTAAAAACCATCTCAATACGGTGTTACCTTTGCTACAGTGCAAAACCAAAGGTACTGGGGATGATCTCACAGTTTTCAGGACCTTGTTCTGTCATACTCAGAAAAGCACATTAAAACACATAGCATAGAGCTGTTAGGAGCTGATGGGAATTATCTGCATGCACTGCACAGCCATGGGAAAAAGTAAGGTTTCTTACAGGAATTAGAAATCCCTTGTAGGAGGGAGGTTTTGTAGGGCCTCAGTGAAACTGCTACTCCAGCTGAGTGACCATAATGGATGCTCTGCAACTGCTGAGCATCTCTTTCCCACTCTTACTCACATTGCTCTGGGAAAATGGTGAGAATATTAGTGCCTTCAGGTCCCTGGTGTGTGTAGCTGTTAACAGAGAGAGAAATCAGTAATTCCCTCAGTCCCCAAAGTATCGGGGATTTATTGAACGTGTTAAGCTCAAAATCTTGTTATGGACAGCTAAAATGGTTATATCCACTCCTAGTGTCTGGTCCTTCTTCCAGTGTTTTGCAACCCCTCCCACTGCCCTTCTGGGTGCTCAGATTGATGGCTTCATACCAAGGGGATAAGGGGCAACAGCACCCCTATGTACATGTCAGGTTGATAGTGTCTTCCTCCTCCTCTTAGGAGCCAATTGGGATTATTTCTGTAAATTTGCTGATTTGGTTCACACCTTGATTTGCTGCTCTACATTGCAACTGTATCTTACTTATGTTAGATACTTGTTCTTTGCTGTTTGCTACCCCTGAAATGTGCAGCTCCCAGATGATTTCTGTAACTGACCATTGGTGAGTTGTTTACAGCCCTGGGCTCTTCCATGTCAGACTCTGCCCTTTTTCTTATCATCCTGCCTTCCTCTACACCACTTCACTGTGTTTAGACATGAAAGCTTCATTCTGCATGGAAGAGCTCTTTGTTGCTACTGTCAATGTAAACATCATGGTTATAGCCGGCAAAGACAAGCAAAAGGAAAACTAATCAAGCATAGCCGCCTGGTCATTAGGGAAAAAAAAAAAAAAAAGCAGATACAGCTAACCGTGTTTGAAAGGAAGCTCTAGGCAGATTAAGGAAAGTTCAGACGAAAAAGGGCTAGTGAACCTCAGCCCTGAGACCTTGGAAACTCAGCACTGCACGTAAGGGCCCATTATGAGCAGCGGCAGTGCTGTGGTTACAGGGTTATGGGTGCTTGTGCTTGAAATGTTTAAGCCTCTCAGCGAAGCTTAGCACTTGTGACTCATCCTTCATCCCGTCTGTCGTGCTTTGTGACAAATAGGGCAAGCTCTTCACCCCTCAGCACGTGCACATTCGCCTTCTGCCACGATCTGCTGCCTCCAGCCTTACTGGACACGTTATTCCTTTGGTACTACGAAGCTCACCTCCCTGGCTGTCCCCCTTTTCACCTGGCTGACTCCATGGCTCACCCACCTCCCCTTGCTGATGTCAGCCTCTGCTCCCCATGGTGGCCCCTGATACCCCAAAGAACCTTCTGTGATTGCTGAAGTCATTTCCATATGAACAGCATCCACAGCCATCCCAAACCCAGGCTTCCTGCAGAGTCAAGAAAAGTAGAAAGAGCTCAGATCACATGTGGAGTTGAAAGACCCCCCTTACTCCATGCAGTTATGGGTGGGGACTGGAAGGGTGGGGGGGGGGGGGGAACACTGCAGAGTAGAAAGGCTGTTGCAGATTGTGGCCAGGAAAAGTTAGAGAAGAAAATAAAAATGGGGGCTGAGCTGCTTTGACACCATCACTCTCATGTTGTGTTGATGTCTTCCCAGCAAAAGACGACCATCAAGATCAGCCAGCTGCAAAAACAGCTCTACCCCACATACATAACAGACAGCTAACAATAACATATTAATAAGGAAGAATCTTGTTGCTATATACTGAAGAACCCAAGAAATCTTTCCACGATAAAAACATGATCATTAACAATATATAAAAAAATCTAAAGAGCAAGAAATAAGAAGTGGGCTAATCATTAGAGTGCTGAAAGTGTAGAAAATACAAGAAAAAAGAAAGATTTCTTACTAACATAAAAAGTAGTTAAGGAACACAAGTGAGAAAAGGTTATTATCCATTGATTTGCATTTCTGAAGCAGCTAGCTCAAAATTTTCTCAGTGCTTGGATGTAGGAGTGAGGACAGCACCACTGGAGTTCTCAAGGTGGAAAGTGCCCAGGAGGTATAGACCAGCAGAACAGTCTAGGATAGTCTCAGAGAGCTCAGGTCAGACGAGCTCTTCTGCAACATGTGCAGAAATGGCAGCAAAGAAGGTTAGAAAAATTCTGATCCAAAAGCTGCATTTAAAATTCATGGGACCTCCAGGGCTGACTGAAGACAGACATTATGCAGGTGAAGAAAGGCTCCTGGGAACCTCCACACTGAATGAGTGTTAGAGCTTAGAGTATGACCTTTTATTCAAGTTACTTGCAGAAACCTGTCTCAGTAAAACCCAGTACTTGGAGGGGCTGGCTGAAACACAAACAGTTCCACTTCTCAGCTGGTTGTGTAATTCTTGGTGACAGAATAGGTTAAGCTTTGTGAGTGTTGTGTTGGCCAAGTAGAAACTGCCAGATGCTGCGGGATCACTCCAGGTTTTAGGAGTTGGCAGTCAGCTGTGCTGCACCATAGAGCTGGACTTTCTTCCTCATACTTCATGCTGGCAATTTTGGAAATATTTTTGGGCACAGCTGGGTAAGTGCACCTTGTGCTTCTGCCCATGACAATCTGCAGCACAGCCAGGCCACATTTGTGGTGTGGGAAAGGAAGCTCTGTTCATCCCTTTCTGAAGGATACTGGCAGTGAAGAGAGGACTTGGGCAGCAGGGTAGGAGACACTCAGCTGAAGACAAAAATAAGTATTGAAAGAGAAGGCAATTATGAAGCTGAACCAGTAGGAGTGATCTGGGCCTGCGTTGTGCTGTCTTGGAAAACTTTCAAAGCCTTTTTAAGCAATTGGCATGAAGCTTTCTGCTGGCTATAAAAATGCCTTTTGAGAATCATCTCCCATTTGTACTTTTGCAATTCATGCTTTTAATATCAAAAGTGCAAGATTGCTTGACAGCCTGAGATAATGGAGTTCAGTCCAGGCAACATCAGTAGTATCTCAGCATTATTCCTGCCCTGCAAGTCTCAACTCTGCCTCAGAGAGAAGTGTTTTGGGGTGAAAAAGCAGGTCTGTTGGTAAGGCTGCTCCCATCCTTTGTGTGGATGAATCTGGGTTGTTGTAGTGGCTCTGATCCTGGTATCTGTTGAGAAGGAGCTGCCTACAGCCAATAGGTGAATTTCACACTGGCACACTAAGGTTAGATAACTCTCCTTCTTGGCTGGGTTGAAGCCAGCAGCCACCACCATGAGGCAGGGAGTAATTTCACTGGGAAAGCATTGTGTGTAATGGTACACTTTACACAAGTTTCTGCTCCACTGAAGTGGAAGGTAGTTCAGCATACAAATGAGAACTCCTCTGAATAAAGATGGATTTCGATGCCTAGTTCTGTACTCCTGAAATTGGAAATGTAGCTATGCAAGACTATAGACTTCAACCTCTATTTCTTTCTTGATGCTCTGCATCACTTAGAATTTGGAAAGTTGTCTTCATGAGTCATCACTAGAACTATCTACATCCTGGAGCTGAGGAAAGGAGTCAGGACCCTCCATGCTGGCACCACAGCATGAGCACGGGGCTTCCCTGTGCTGCAGCAGTCCCAGGGTATCAATTTGACTCCTGAGACAGCTGAAACTACATCAGAGTAGGCCTGAGGCTCTGCTCAACTTCAATGATCTTTTCAGGTAGTGAGGCTCCTTCCGTACTCAGCAGAGAAAGAGTAGGACAGTAAGTGAGCCCCTGCTCTGTCTCAGTCACAGGAGATCCCTGTGTTTCGCCATTCCCAATAGCAGGACTCTAATCAGACATGCCAACTGATTGTCTTGCCTAAAACTGTGGTGTCAGCATCCCTCCTGTGCACCCAGATGTGCTCTTGTGCCAAGCCCAGCTTGAATAATCTGGACCTCTGTATTCCATTAGCAGTCCTTTAAGTTCTCCAGTCTTCTCTTTTGAATGAAGCCTGTGAGCATTTTTAATACTGCAAACATGAGTGTGTAATTCAGTGCATACGTTTTGGGAGTGGGGAGTCTATGAGAAGGCCAAGCAAATCAATAAAGGTTTAGCACATCGTTATTCATTGTGGCAATGCCATGAGGTATTTTGTATGCCCTTTAGTAGGGAGGGGGGAAAAAAGGGGAAAGCTGTTACATGTGTAGTAAAATTTGATTTGAGAGGAAGAGTTTGCATCTGAATTGCATGAAGTCTATTAAAATTTTGGTCTTCCTCAGACTAATAGGATTATGCCATTCCCAAACTGATTGTTTCCAAGCAACGACGCAGATCCTAGTACGTGTTTGCTTATCTCTTTAGTTTGCTGCTAACCAGAGAAGCTTCCAAAGATAGCTGCAAAACTGATGATATCAGGTGTTACACATAATTTTGAAGACATTGTTTTGAAAAGATGGTCCATTTATCTTCTCTTTGGAAGCTGGAAGAGTGGACCGGGACTTGTGTAAGGCAGCTGGAAAGTGATTTTTATTTAATCTTTTTAACAAAGGAAATGACCTGCACTGTCACCAGCATGGAATGCTCCAGTATGCCATTTCCATTTGTACACAAACACTTTACTGTGTTCAGGGGTAACTGCTCTCTCTGAGGAACAATCCCTAAGCGGTAGCTGCGAATAGCATCGCAAGGCTTCAGAAACTGCAGTTCCACAAGGCTCTTCAAATGCCCTCAAGCGTGGCTGTCTAAAGGGCCAAATCTTCCCTACTTTACTAATTAAAAGCTTCCTTCATGTATTATAAAGGAATGCACAGCTATATAGACTGTATACTAAATAATAAATAGCCAGTTGCAAATGAAGTCGCCATTTTATATTCAGAACTGTCCAAGTTGTGTGGAGATTTTGAAAGGTGCGTGAAGAGGAGATTACAGTATTTTCTCTCTTTTCTGAATGCTTTTGGATTTGATGACATAATGGGTTAAATATCATTTAGGAATCCTTCTATGCAGAATACTCTTCTGGCATTCAAAAAGGCTTCTTAAGTAACTCTGTTGCTTAACATCATTCATGCATTTTCTTTATAGTAAAAAAAACTGTGCATTTATACATAATTTAATATTAAGAAATTACTTTTTACAGTTCTCTGACAGCTGCATAAAGAACATAGTGCAGCTGAGTCTCCATAGAAAGCAATTGATCACCTCAGAAGAGAAATACATCAGCTATTTAGTGGTATAAAGCAACAAAGCACAAAGTTTAGGACAGGAAGTGAAAAATACTACTATTGATAGAAATTTTAGAAGGAATTTATTGTGGCAGAATGTAATTACCCAACTGGATGGAGTGCTGTGATTTATGTTTGTGCCCATGTGAAGTGTTTCAGATGATTAATAACTGGCTCAATCCTTTGTACTCATAACAACACTTCCGGCACAATAGCACTGTAGTGATCTGTCACTCCAGCTATTGTGTTATTGGATATATAAGACCCCTGCATTAGGCAAGCATGGGGTCTTGGGGCTGGTGAGCAGGCAGATCCAGCCCCCTTCCAATTTACATTGTAGGCTTACCAGGGATCTAATAAGGGCTCAGAGCCCTGGTGGGCCAGATGCTGAGCAGTACTTGAAATGAAAGATGGCTTTCCCTTTCAGAGTTCACAATTTAATTATGTGATGGGAATCAATAGATAGAGCAGAAAAGGAGGGCTGCATCACAGGAGTTGTTGCACTTCATATAATAAACACCAGCCAGAGTCCATCATCTGTCTGCATCTCTTACAAGACACACTATTTGATGGAAAATGAAATTATCTTGTGTACAAGTTAAAGGCAGATAATTTCTTTTCATTTGTACTTCAGGAGTAGCCAAAGATAACTGAGATTGTACTGTTCAGGGTTTGACTGCCCAATGATTTGCAGTCAAAGAAAGCAAAATATAAGAGAGAGACCCTGAAAACATCATGTATGATGTGATGGTATCCCCCTTAATTTGGCTCCCTGGCTTTTTGAAGGATGTAGAGCAGCGAGGAAATAGCAGTGAGGCTGAAACATTTTCTCTTCCTTGGCTGGTTTAATGGTGGTGCACAATGACTAAAAAGAAAAACAAAGTGACAGAGATGATGCACAGAAGTGAGAATATGGTGGAGGAGAGGGAGGCAGAGATTGATGTAAAGAGAGTGAGGCTAAAATAGAGACTTTGCAGGGGATTGTGAGGAGCCTGTGAGCAGAGATTGATGATCGCAAGGGAAAATAGCAGTGTAATGATACCTAGTGTCTGATAGCCTTTGAAGACTGTTTCTTGCAGCTGTTTAAGCCAACCTGGCTGCCTTGGCCCTGAAGCTGGCACCTTCCATACTGAACAACAGGACTTGACATTTGCAAGCAAAATTACATGGTTTCTGAAAGAAGTGATAATGTGCTCAGGATTTCCACCATGCCAGTGAAAGAAAATAATATTTGTCAGATAAAGGAACAATACAGAAGAAGAAGCCGATTTTAATGAAATGACCAGGGTCAAATTTGCACTCTCTGGCACTTGTAAAGAAAAAACATTTATATTGAAAGAGACGCCTGGATTTACACCAGTGTCAATGAGGAATATTTGACTGATGTTCTCTCCCTCAGGAAGGCTGTGGTTTTGAGTAGCTGTGTGGTTAGAATGGTCCAGAACTTGTTTTATTTTGTGCATAATATTGGTGGATGCTTCCTCTCTTGGCTGAAGCACACACTGCTCTATTTCTCCTCCTTATTTTTGTGCTTTGCTTGCATTGAGGTCTACTCTTCCCTTCTCCTCCTCCTCCTTTGCAAAACTGCCAGGTTCCGAGATATGCAGCAGTAAAAAACCAACCAACCAAACAAACAAAAAAAAAAAAAACCAGAAAGAAAACCGACAACCAATTTCACATTGCCCTTTTCCAAAGGACATGACAAGTTATAGAAAATACAGCAGAGCGCTGGCGATAAACGCATGCAGCAAAGAAAGACGCCTCACCAACGCTGCTGCCCCTCCCGGCCGGCTGCCAGGGGGCCTGGTGGGGATGGGAAGGCAGTCTCGGGGGTCCGCGGGGAGGGCAGCCCCTCTCCCGGCCTTCCTGTCCCGCTCCCTGCTTGCCCGTCCCGCTGCCTGCCTGTCCCCTGGCTGCCGTTCCTCCGCGCCCCGTCCCTGCCGGCGCGCCCTGTCCATGGTGCTGAGCGGCGGCTCCAGCCCTCGCCCCGCGCCCGCACCACGAGAAGCATTTTTCCTTCAGGTTCCGTAGGCATCCATAGGCTTGCTGCTGCCTCCCTGGTGCAACAGATGTCTTCCAGCCTGGATTTTCCTCTTTTAGCCCCTCTAAGAAGGCAGGGAGATTAATTAAAGCCAGAGTCCCCATAGGTGAATTAGCTCTCCACGCGCTCAGGGGGCTCTCTCACTTTCCCCGGTTGTATCTTCATCAGTTGCTGGCATAGTAGAGAGGATTAGATCAACACTGAAAACGCCTTCTGCGTTGATTTGTTTGTGTGTTTACTTTTAATTTTTAGGATATCTGCAGAAATAATGAGAAACAGCAGGGAACGAGAAACTGATTGAGATTGATCGTTTTGTGTATTTGGCTTGTGATGACCTTTGGGGAAAGCGGGTATTTAATTTTTACTGATGTTGTAAAGGCACAGACAAAGTCCTGACCTTTCTGATCCGGGGTGACCACTATGAGCATCCCACTGAGAATTAATTACAATTGCCTGGAGCAGCTCCAAGCAGCATTTATTAGAGCACTATAAATGTGGTAAAAGCGATCAGTATGCCTGGGAGAAGCCATTCCATGTGCCTGCTGCGATATCAAAGAGAAGCTCAGACTTGTCGGTTTGTAGCATTGTTTTGCTGTTCATTAACAAGACTGAAATAGGAGAGACAGCATTAGAACTCGAGGGCAAACATTTCCCACCATTCTGCTCTCCACACAGATACTTTTGTATTAGATTAAGGCACAGTAGATAGAACCAAGCAGAACAGAAATCAAATGCCTCCCTGAGAGACCAGACATGGTGAAATTCTCTGATTGTGCAAAGCACAGTACAACAGCTTCTAGCAATCTCCTAGAGATGTAAAGTGGAAGTGAACAGAATGCTCCACACAAGAACTCTGTACAAGGAAGTACTTAACACTCAAGGTATGCTATGATGCCATTGTACTTCAGCATCTAGCACAAAGCTGGGACTATTAATCCCATGGGACCTTAAGCCCTTTCCCCCAGAGATCTGCCTAAAAATGGAAGATCAGTTACATGTTCAAAGTTTAGGCAGAACTATTTTCTATAAGATATGATGATTTTGTCTGATACTCTGCCAAAGGAACTGGAATTGAATAAGAAGGTTTAAATACAAATTGTAAACCCATCAATTTTTTGAGAAAGATTTAATTGGGAATGATGATGAAAAAGCCAGAAATGTGTATTAACCTAAAAATGAAAGGGCAGCCAAGTTACAGCAGATGGCTTTTTCTTGTTCTTTGAGTGCCTCATAATGAGGAAAATATGCTATGTAATGACAGTTGTTTCTAAACTGACTTTTTTTTTCAGTTGGGGGAGCATGTGTGAGATGTGGTTTCCCATGCAGCATTGGTTGAAAAAGGAGAATAAAAAAGACATAGCTGCAGACAGCCTGTATTGAACTGTTTTTGTTGCGGAGTTCCGGAGCTTGGTTTGATGTATGATAGGAAAGACAGCCATCTCCCACTTCAGCTAAAACAGAGTGAGCAAATAGCCTCTATTTCTCCTTGCTGCCTCGCCTCCCTGAGCATCTACATAAAGGCTCTGCCACTCTCTTTCTGCAACAGAGCCTCCCAACAGCCCTCTCTGTGGGTTGACCAAGATTTCTTTATTCTGACAGGTTTTTGTTCTGTCTTGTTGTGGTTGCTGTTATTTCCTTCCAGTATCAGTTAAGAATTCCTCTTGTAATGCTGTTATCCAAACAAAACATTTTCCTACAACTGAAAAACTGCTGCTAAGAATTATTAAAATCTCCCCCTCATTCCATTTTTTTATTCCTTCCTATCCAAAATGGGGTTGAGAGGGGGAGGGAGTGAAAGAAAATGGAAGAGGCAGCCTACTCTATATGACATATGCTCGATTTCCCAGCAAGGCTTAATTACCATTGGGAGTAAGGACTCTTGTTCCTTTTGACACAGCGAGCACTCAGAGTGCAGCCAATGCCTCTTGCCTATGCCAGTTTGCATGCACATGGATAAGATTTGATTGTGCACTGGGGCACGTGTATATGAATTGTATATGAGAAAGGAGAGCGTAGGCATGTCCCCTGAAGACTGTAGATATCCATGCAGCTTTCAGGCAGATGTAAAACCCAGAGAAAATTATACTTTTTGTGCTCTTTCCATATCAGGTTTCATCTTGCAAAGAAATGAGTGTGCTGACCCAGAAAGTACAGGTGAAATTTTGAAACCCCCATGGAACTCAGGCAGAAGGGCCTACGATAACGCAAGGGCAAGGGAGCCTTGCAGGACTGAGCTCATGACTGATATCTGAAGGGACTCGTGCTTCATGCTTCATGGGTACACAGGTCTAATTGGAGACAACAGGAGACTTAGGATATAATGTGCAAGATGGAAACCTATCATGGTGATTGCTCTTCAACTTTGCATAATGACATGTGCATTGTGCTTTGAGGAAGAACATGATTTCCCTTGCTTTTGAGTCTAAAATGTAGCAAAATTGTACTAGCTCTAGCCAAAAAGAATAAAAGGTAGAGAATTCGCATGCTGAAGCTACGTTGTTAAGGACAATAAAGAATAAGCTTCAAGAAAGGAATCCAATAAATATAGAACTCTAAAACTTCATTACAAAGAAAATTGTCATTTTCAAGATCAATCATAGTGATGTTGACCTTCAGTCATGTGAGCAAACACTCAAATACATATTACTTACTGATGCTCAAAATCTAAGGACCGTCTATGAGTGAAAATTCAACTTTTGCCTGTCTGGTATCCAAAATGCCCAGCTTTTACTGTCTATTCTGAAATACGGTTTTATGTCTCTTATGCAAATACTTAGTGTTCCATACTAGAAACAAGAGATAAGTAATCAAATTTAATATACTCATGAATTTTAAGGAAATTTTTAAGTTCAGCTCCCTTTAAAACATTGATATACAGAGTGGTTTTTAACTTGGTTAGATGTTCTTTTAAGAAGTTGGAAAAGATTGTTTGGAAAGCAATAATCAGGTAATAGTAAGCAAAGGTTCGCTACTACAATGGAAAACTGTTGCCTGACATTCTCCAGGGACGTGTCCTGAGTTTGGTAATGTTTTGTATTTACTTCAGGGACCTGGATGATGAAGTAGAAAGTATGTTTAGCACATTTGCAGATGTCACAAAGCTGGTGGAGTAGCAATCAAAGTGATCCTGACAAATGGGACAGATGGCCAAAAATTCTAGGATGAACTTACTTCAAAGAAGAGAATGCAAGGTCTGCACTTAATCTGGAAAAATTAAGTGCATTAACACAGAATGGGAAACAGCTGACTAGGCAGAAGTTTTGCTGAAAAAGATGTTGAGGTTACAGTGACTCACAATTGGGATATGTATCAACAATGTCATAGTATTACAGTAAAAGCAAACATGAGGCTTTGCTATTGAGAGCTGCATGTCCAGTTCTGTGCAGTCAACTTCAGCAAATGTGGAGGCAATTCAAAAGAAAGAAAGGAAAATGACCAGAGAATTAGAAAACGTCCAATGAGGCAAGAATGAAAGAGCTAGGGGTTTAATTTATTGAATGAATGACTAGAGAGATGTGAGAAGCTTTCAAATAATCACACATTGTCATCTGTTCTACATATTCCATTGTGGATATCAAGAGAAAAGAATGTGCTAAAATTACATCATTGAAGAGTTACATTAGATATTAGCAAAAAGTTTTCGACGATAGACACTAGGCAAGAATGCATGAGGAAATGGTGAAATTCTCTGCTTTAGATTAAATACCCTAAAATAATACAGCAGACATCAGTCCATAACCATATCTCTCTCATCTATGCACACTTGGCACAGGAAGGTGGATTAAGATAGCCCTTTCTGCCATTTTGGCTCCATTTTCCATGTCTCTATCACTACCCTTCCAATTTAATTCTAGTGTGAACTTTTCTAATTGCAGTTAATTTACATATATTTTTGAAAGGTGGTCTCAGTAAAACTTCATCTCACTTCTATGATTCATACATTTGATTTTCTTCTGGTGCTCTCTAACTTCTACCTCCACACCTTAATCCTTTACAACTCAACTTCTTCCACTCCGGGACACCAGATGCCAAGTCCATTGGGCAAGTCTAACTGGTGATCCAACTGCGTCTAGCAGCTGGGGTCAGGGAGTTGGAGAGTGGCATCTCAACTGGAAAATACACTCCTTTGTCATGCTGCTGGAAGGAGACAGTCTCACTGGCCTTGTGTCACTCCCCTGTCACATAACAGGATACAACAGTGCACTTGTCACAGGACTCCTAAGAGGAAGCCGTGTACAATGGGCCAGGGAAGGTTCAGAAGAATTTTGTACTCACTGTTGTGCATCCTTGTACACACATTTGGTCCCTGCCATCTAAATGGCTGTGCATACAGAGAATAGATTCTTGTGAGGTAGACTCTGAGATTAGTAGTTAGGGTGCTCCCATGACTGCTTTATTCCCATGAGATATGTATGGTTAAAAGCGAGGTTTTTAATATTTTTTATATTTTTATTCATTTTGTACCATACTCCTCATGTTCGTTTGCTATGTAATATGCCTCCTTACAATTCCAGGATATGCCAGGAGCATATTTTTTATTGGAACCCACTATGATTTTTATAATTGAATGAAAAAATGAAAAATAATTTAATGTAACTAATCCTTTCATCACAGACACCTCCTCCATTATTCCTAGGTCACCTTATCTCACATACTAGGCTGCAGCTATTGCCTGTCCAAAGAGGTGGGATGCTGCTGGGACATTCCAAGCTCTTGAACAAGCTTGGGTTTGGCCCTGCAATTTTGGGCATCCATGTGTCATTCAAAGTACTTTCATGTCTAAGGCAAATCACAGGGGTTCAAATATTAGCCAAAGTCACTTCTTGTTCTGATAGCTTATTTTCACTCGGTCTCCTTGACTTTCCCAAAGTCAGAGATGGTAATGGAGGACAACACTGAGGCACTCAGTCTTTTCTGTGGATGAGAAGAGAGATTTCTAAGGGGCCCTAAAGGACCTAGATGATAACCTCTTGCTGAAAGTCAGTGGGAAATGGATGGTTGCAATCTGTGCTGGTAAACTTTACCCTTGAGAGAGACAAGAGAGACAGACAAATCAGATGGAGTGAGGCTACCAGCAACTATTGGACATCAGGCTGGGAGCAATCCAACATAGTTATCATGAATCTTTCAATAACCATGTCTGTTTATGGGCTTAGTAGAGTGAGAAAGCAGCTAGGGACTTCCCAGAACACTGAATAAATCCTTTGACACTGAACAACATGTTGTTATTTCTTACCCTTTTATATTTCTCCAGGAAAGCCTATTTTTACCTATATAAGAGATTTTTTCTCTCTTGACATTACACCCATGTTACAATTGGTGGCCATAATACAAAGAGGCACAGAAGTTTAGGAAAGGACTGCTGGGTTTGTAAAAAGCTATAGTGAATCCAGCCAGGGGAAAAAAATTAGCTAAAAAATTAGCTCATCCTTAGCTGATGGGAAAGTGTTTGTTACAGTACTCTTTGAAACATTCACACTGTCCTGTCTGCAGAAACCCAATTATTCTAGTCCTTCCCTTCCCTTCCCTTCCCTTCCCTTCCCTTCCCTTCCCTTCCCTTCCCTTCCCCTAGATATTCACCCTGGTTCCCAATTTTTAGCTTCATCCCATTAGTCCTAGCTGTGCCCTGCACCACACTAAATCAAGTGTACTACTAACTACAGCTTTCTGTATATAATTTTTAAATCCCTCAGGGAACTTGGAATCATGTCTTTCCTGTGTTTCTTTTTATAAATGGAGCTTGTTCAACTGGCCACGCTGTAAAACCATTAAGAGAGTCTGTCCACTCCCGCTACAGATCACCAGTCCTTCCTTCATAGGATATCCTGCTACACTGCCCTCCCAAAATGTCAGGACCAGCAAAGAAAAAATAAGTTCTTTGCGTAGCAAATAGTTTTTATGACTTACAGTTAATGGACCTTACTATTAATTGGCAGAATTACAACTCCTGTTTAGTTGATGAAAGTAGCTGTCTTGAAAAGTTATTAGGCTTCCTTTTGTTCTTGCTTCCCTGTATTTTTTTCCCCTGAAGATTGATTACACAGTGACTCTTTGAACTTATATTGAATGTTTCCTTTGAGGATCTGCTTGCATCTTGGTTTCATATTCTTTGCTAGTCTTTCAGTATTCCAGCAATCCAGGGATAGCAGAAGGAAAACAATAAAGAAAAAGCAAATAACTAATAGTCTCAGGAAAATATTCCTGAAAAATATGACTCATATGGTAATATCAGTAATGCTGAAAATATGAGTAGTATGAGAAATACGGACGCAGCCTTATCAAGGCTAAACAGTTCTGTGATAAAGGAAAATAAACTCCATTAACAGAGATGGAGTAATTCATAGAGCATCTTAGGCTGTGCAGTGTCTGTATCTGCTGGCTATCCTAAATCAATTCCATCAGTCAAGACATGGTTCCCCTTTCTCTGGGGTGCGGCTGCGGATGGAGGGAAAGCAATTTATTTCAAAAGCTGATTCAGCAAGAAACTCTGCAGGGGCCTATCAATGTACCATTAATAATCAGAGATGCTGTAATGATTATCAGTGGTGTTGTAAATAATTTGTGCAACAATATTTATTTTAACATTATTCAGCAATTCTGTGTTTCCTGGAAGACAAAAAAGTTTTCATATCATGAAATACGCCCTTCAACAGGAAGCAACAAGATATATAACAGGCTTTCAAAATATTGTTTCTTCTTATGCTGTATCTTTTTTTTTTTTTGGTGAAATTAACTATTCAAGAAAAGGAGGTCCTTATAAATTTGGTCTAAACCAGTGATATTACAAGCAGACATTAAGAAAATGTCATGCTCACTCCCACTAACTCATCTTGGTTTTAGTATCCAATAACCCTCCCTTTTCATTACCCTCTGAAGTCTGGTTCTTCCTTCAAGTGAAATTAATAGAAGATCAGTCCTGGATATCTTTTGGTGTGCCAGTCTAAACCTCCATTTACTGCCTTCAGAAGGCTTTTCTGAAGCAAGATTTAACTTAAAAATAATATTGGTTCATACAAATGCTGATTCAATTATTCCTTGCATTTAATTTAACCACCTTTCTTTTTCTCTTAATGAAAACTCAATACAAATTCAACGCAAATTGTTTGGCAGATTTACCTTATTTGCAAATTCAAAAGCAAGGTCAAAGCAGCAGTAATAAAGCTGTGCCTGACTTCCTTTTTTACAAGATCTAGATGTTATTAGAAATGGCATTAAAAATGTCATGAATACAGAGCAGAAAAATGAAAGCTAAGAAGTAATCCAGGAGACTGGGAAGCAGCTGGAACGAAATAAATGTTAATTAATACCTTGCATCACAGAGACTACTTACTTGTATTGATGGAGCAGAAAAAAAGTAGGGATAAGAGATAGGACTGTTTGAAATTAATATTTTTCAAACCGCAAGATCCCATTTTCAGCATGAAAAAAGGACCACTGAATGAGCATGAATGCAGCTGTATTTTAACAATAGCAAGTCATTTTCCCTCTGTTTTATTTTACAGTCTCTGAAGTGTTTCCACTTGCTGCATATGTGTTTTAGGAAAAATACCCTTTTTTTTTGGATAGAGAACGAATTTTTCTGAAAACCTTGAGACTATTTTGTTCTTAGGATTTTTGTCCCACTAAACCCTTTTGCTGAGTAAAAAGCCTGCTGCTTCCTTCTTTTAGGGTTCTGTTACTTAAAGACTTCTTTTATGTTTGTTTTGCTAGTGATCATAAAACTGTCACCATCAGCAGTTCAAAGCTGGCTTGCTGCTTTTTGCTGTGTAACCTGGAGTGATTACAGCAGTGGTTCTCAGCTGCTGCTTCTTACCCTGACTGATACCAGTATCAAATACAAATAATTTTTCTGAAAATTATAGCAATCCCATATATTGTTTTGTTTGGTTTTTGTGGTTTTTTGTTTTTTGTTTTTTTTTTTTTTGAGAAAAGAAGGTGCTTGTGAGCCTGCAACTTTGCTGTAAGGCAAGATGTGGGTAACTGAAGTGGTACAATTGGGTTTGAGTTCAGTAAACTTTTGGTTGCCAGTTGACTGGAGATGGTGTTTTAAAAACTCTTTTAACTGTTTAAAACTTTCAGTTGTGATTATTTTTATTGACTAAATAGTATTTATTCAAAGCTATTACCGAGACAGCGGCTGCCCCTTCAGCTTTCCATAGCCTGAAACACCACTTCCTCACTGCTCCTTGGAGTCCAAGTGACTGCAGCAGAGCAGCCTGAGCCTCCATGGATGAGGGCAGGTTGCTGAGCTGGTTAGACTGGCTGCCCATCATCGCGGCGGGCTATTGCCTGGTCCTCTTCTGTAGAGCATTATTCCCAGTCATGATAACGGTGGCGTTCCTGACCTCTTCGTCCCATATAAAGGCCAAGCAGAGACTCACTGTCGATCTGGACAGCCTGCTGAAATGGGCAGAGCAGCTGGTCGTCATCTTCACAAGCTTGCTGGTTTTGGATGCACTGTGTTAGTTATCATTAGGTATTGAAGCCCCCCCGGCCATTAAAATCCATCTAGCAGTTGTTCTACCCCCCCTGCCCCTCCAAAATCTGATTCACTTGATACACTCCCACCTACTTTTTTCCTAGAGGTTTTGCGGCGCGCAACAAAAGCCCCCGCTCCAGGGATAACCACAAAGGACAGCAACTCAGGCAAAGCTGGAAGGGGCACATTGTAGGGGCTGGGTCGGCAGCTGCAGCCCTCGCAAGGCACCTGCCCAGCGGGACAAGGGCCCCGCCGGCGGCAGAGTCCGCCGGTATACACATGGATCTCTTGGGGGCCCAGATGACCAGGAGCTGGATTCAGCAGGAATTGGGTCGCAAGGGCAAGGAAAGGGCAGGGGAGGGGTGGGTGTGCCTGTGGCAGTCAGGATTGAGGGCAGGAGCGCCGCAGAGGCCTCTTGCGGGCAGAAAAGGGGCCAGGGAGGTGGGAGCGTGACAGCACAGACCCCGCGAGCGACGTGGGGGAGATGCCCGATGGTCCCGTGGGCTGCGAGGGACTGGCCACCGCTGTCCCGCAGCCGGGGCCGGGCGGGGAAGGGGCGGCTCGGGCACCGGGGCTGGAGGCGGCTGCTCCCGGTGGGCACATGGGTCTCGGGGACCGTCTGGGAGCCCCAGGGCAGCCGCCACACCCTGGGGGCTTGAGCGGCCGCACGGGACGAGGCGGGACTCAAGCCGGGGCTGGCAGGGGTCCAAGCGGCGGGGACGGCCGAGGCGGCCGCAGGAGAGACGAAGGGCTGAAGGGATGGAGGGATGGATGGATGGAGGGATGGATGGAGGGATGGAGGGATGGAGGGATGGAGGGATGGAGGGATGGAGGGATGGAGGGATGGAGGGATGGAGGGATGGAGGGATGGAGGGATGGAGGGATGGAGGGATGGAGGGATGGAGGGAGGGAGGGAACTGCCATGCCCGCGCCCGACCGCTCGCAAGCCCCAGGTACGGCCGCTGATTGACAGCTCGCCCCGCCCCCCGGAGCCCTCATTGGCCGCTCCCCACGCCGATCGGCGCTCGGCGCCGCGGGGCGCTGCTCCCCATTGGCGGGCGCCGCCCCGCCCCCCGCGCGCGGGCCAAAAGGGCGGTAAGGGGCGGGGCCGGCGGCTCAGGGGGCGGGGTCGGCCGCGGCTTAGCCCGCGAAGGCGGCGGTGGCTGGAGCGGTGGAACGGCGGCGGCGGCTGGAGCGGGATGGGACGGAACGCGGTGCCAGGTGGGTGCGGGGCTCCACTCCAGCCCCCCACAGCCGCCGTGCAGGGAGGGCAGGAGGGTGGGCGGCTGCGCTCAGGAGGTTCTTTCCCGCCTGGGAGGAGCGCGGAGGGGGAGCAGACGCTTTTTAGCGGTCTTCAGCCCGTGGGGATAATCCCGGCGCTGCCCTGCGGGAGCCCCCTTTCTCCTCCCGGTCGCGGCGGGGGCGCCGGTGGGTCGCTCCGGAGCTGCTGGCTGTGCTCCGCTGGCCCGGGCTGAGCTGCCCGTCCTCGGGCCCTCTCGCCTCAGCTTTGTTCCGAGTCCTCCCGCTGGCCTCGGCCTCTCGCCGGTCCCCGGAGCCGCGGGGCGCGTTCCCCTTCCCCCCGCCGCTCTCGGGGGAGGCTCCGGAGCCCTCCGTGCGCGGGGTCGGGGACAGGCCCCCGAACTGTTCCCCGTGTTTCCCACGGCCCCGGAGCGCTCCGTCCGGCAGCGGGAACACGGCGCCCATTCCCGGGAGCCGCCCGCCCGGGCTCGTTCCCCGCTCGTGTTCGCCCCCCGAGAGCGGCCCCCGCGGCGTGGCACCGGCAAGGCTTTCTCATGTCCAGCGCTCTTCAAGTACTTAGAAATAATCGTCTTTGGCTTTGAAGGGCGCTGGGAGTCCTTGACAGCTCGGGAACTTTTAAACCCTTCCCCGCCCCACCACGTTTTTTGTCTTTTGGGTTTTTTTGTGGGTTAATTTTATTTTTTTACTTGGTTCTTGAGTAAATGTGTCGCTGCGAAGAAGCTGGGAGTCTGAGTGAGTGCAGGCGTGGGAAGACAGGGATGTATCTCAGCTGCTGAATGTCTAACACTGACCTAAAAGCAGTTAAGAAATGCTTTGTTTATTCTCCTTCTTTCTGATACAGTTCTGTAATCGCTGCAGATAACAGGAGAAGGGCTGATAGTTTTAGGTTGAGCAGTAATCTCTGAAGAGGGGCCAGTACTTGAGTGATGGGTTATTGGATACAGTTGTGAGATTCCTTGATAGAAAATGCTTCAAAAGACAAATGGTTTAGTGTGTGTAGTTCTTTGTGCCCCTTTTGTAAACTACAGGGAATGAGAGGACAGTATTCCTATTAGAAAAAAATGGGGGCAAATTATGAAAGCAGCCAGGAACTTCAAGAAACTTTACATCTGGGGATGAGGAGGTTGTTTTGTCTTGCCTATCATGCAAGACTGGCCTTCTTTTTAAAACTTTACATCGGGAATCAAAAAATGTTACATTTAGAGGAGACAGACTGTTGTTTTGACTTTGGCTGACACAGTATTTTCCATAAACTAATAGTGAGTGAACTTGAGAGGAATGAAGTAATGGAATAAGGCTGCAGTTGTTATCCTTCAGTATGCTGTGCCACACTACTGTGATCTGTAGTTCAGATGCTAAGTTATGTGGCCTCTAATATATGGGGGCTGACACAATATGCAATAATCATGCTAGAGTAGTGCTCAGGCTGGAAAGCTGTTAAAGTTACGGGTTACGGTGCTTGCAAACTTCAAGGATTCAGGATTAAGCCTTGTGTTTGAGCCATGGAACTGAGCTTTGTTAGTTGTTATGCTACAGCTTCTTGCCTTTAAGTTCTCATCAGAAGAAAATATGCTAAGATGGAAGGACAGTTATCTGCCCACAGGCCCCAAGTCATTCTTAGTAAGAATTAGGATGTTTTATCTGCAGCTATTCATTTGAGACCAGGACCATACTATGTTTCCCTTAAATGATGTGGAAACTTGATTTGTTTCCAGCCAAATTCTGGGGATGAGTTGTGCAAAGCAAACTTCTTCTGTCCCTTGCTGGAAGATTAGTTTTGTGTTTATATAGCTAGCGGCAGTATGAATGGAGTTATTAGGCAGTGAACACAGAGGTTTTGTTGTATGTGAAATAATGTATAATTGAGCCAGTCCTCTTCTCATTTTCCATGGCTATTTTCCTCAAATAAGGAGAAAACAGAAAACATTTTTTTTAAGCAGATACTGAAACAATAGTCTTGATTATACTCAATAGTTACAGAAATTGAATAGTCTTTGTTAATCTTTCCATTTGCCCATGGAAATATTAAAAATTATTTTACATGTCAGAAATAGCATTGCTGGTGCTTTAAAAAGGTATTTTCATAGCAGGAATAAGTTATCACCACTGCATGTTTGATTTATATGGTATAACACGTGTGACATTTCATAGTTAATAGCAGTATAAACCTGTTTTGTTTCTCAGTATATGCCTTTTCTGTAAAACATGCCTCAAGGGATTATGATTTTAGGAGTAGCAATATAAACTCCTTGCACATCAGCCACTCTTTGGTGTGCCTGCTTTAGCTCAGGTTTATTTACTTTATTCTTTAGTGAGAAGGTATATGCCATTTATTTTTCTGAAACAAGAATAACACAGTCTGTGGGCAGTATTTCTGTATGGAGGAAAGAGAAAGAAAAGCCATCATCTGACAGATGATAGAGTATTTTGAAGTGTCTTACACAGTGATGAGGACAGGGTTACTGAAAACCTAACCAAATCAGAGCAGATACTTTGGTGAAGAA
This sequence comes from Corvus cornix cornix, assembly GCF_000738735.6. Lineage (NCBI taxonomy): Eukaryota > Metazoa > Chordata > Aves > Passeriformes > Corvidae > Corvus > Corvus cornix. The sequence continues at coordinate 47,023,978 of NC_046332.1, forward strand.
TTCCAGAAGAGCTGATGGTAGCTGAGTGTTTCAGTCACTGTATCAGTGTCACCTGGACAGTGAATTAGCTTTCATGCCTTTGCAAGTCTTCCTTTTGGGATTAAACTTCCTGCATGGACAGTCACATCTTTGTGTACTTGTTTTGAGCAGTCCCAGAGCACTGTCTTCCAGAGTTCTCTTGACTGCTTTCTGTGAGGAAGGAGCAAAATATGTCGTTGCAGTTAGTTTCAGTCTGCTCTTGCAGGCTTGTCTTTAGGTGATTTGTACTTAATGTTGTCTTGTAACTGCACTTGAATCTGATACAGGTTGTATAATACAACTCTTCTTGGACTTATCAATTCAAATGTGATGTGTTATTACTTCCTGGTTCACGTGTGGCTCCAGTTAAAATTTTTGGACAAATCGTGGTCATTACTTTTGACTTGTTTTTATTTTATTTTTGCTTGCATAGGTTCCTGAGCTACAGGCAGTGAATCACTTGAATTGCACTACGGGTATAAATTACTGACCAGGTTGTGCATGTCCAGTGGCTTATGATACTAAGTTTTGTATCTCAATAGCAGAAATACAGTCGTATACAGTACTGATGGGGAGCAATTGATTTTGTCAGGCTAATTTCTTAGTTCTCTAATCTTAATGGCATTCATATATGGAAACCACTGATAGGATCAGATTACAAATGTCTTCCAGTGTAGGATATAACTACTTTGCCTGCAGAAGCTTCCCTGTACAAGGAGTATGATGAGTTGCAGGCTGCCACTGCTTCTTCTCTTAAAAGGTGGAGGTAGAGGGTGGCTATTAACCTCTCCATATGGAAGACTTGCATACAGAATACCTGTAATCTAAGAAAAATTAGTGTCTCGACTGAGAATTAAATTGAGGCACCTCGAGCCTTAGCTCAGTAGCAGAACTGCCATAGAACTTATATTCTCTCCTGAGGACTTAGTCTCCCATTAGAGATAGTAATGAAAATAACCTCAAGTTACACCAGATTTATTTGTTCAATTTTAACCAAATGTTTTCCTTCACATTAAACTATTGCTTAGATCCAAGCTAACCTTTGGTAAAAGCTGTTGAAATGTTGCATTGGGTTGTTTTCTTAACTGGTAAAGCACGGTTGTTTTTCAACCCTCTTTTGAAAATTCAAATAATTGAAATATTTTTAGCTACTCAGATGTAATTTGTTCTGTCACAAGAGAAACCGAAACATTTGGGAAGAAATTAAGAAGTTTGTTTGTACAGACAGCTGGAGATCAAAATGGCACCCTTTGTGCTGATTTAGCTGCAAACTTGAAGCTTATCTTTGGTTTCTTTGTTTTTGGCAGGTGAAGTAGCTGGAGAATTATTTTGAAGGCTTCTAAGAACGGTAAATATTTGTTGGATTTGGTAGTTTTTATTTGTATTAAGGATTTATAGGTGTCTGGAATTTCAACACATTGTGAATTAGTTTTTCCTTTCACATACTGAAATATTCTGCCATTGAACTGATGGTGTTTTCTGGGTCTAGAAATGACCCAGAATGTATGGGGATGATTTTTTTTTTTTGTGGACTTCTCAATTCAGCAGAATTTTAGTTACTCCTTCAAGATTCTTGGTGCCCCTTCCTATCTGTTACTAACAAATAAGATCTCTTTATTCTAACAGAGATTTGGTAGCCAAATTCAGTGATTGGGACAGCGTGTGTTTCTATTGAGTGTAAAGCATAGTATGCCAGATTTAATAAATATTTTGGGTTTGAATATTCATTATACTTGTGCCACTTGAATGCTTGAACTGATTTACTCTTTTATATTTTCAAGTATATGTTCTAGAAGCAGAAAAATTGAGTGTTATTCAGTACTTCAGCTGATCCCAGGTTTCTTGGGCATATTCACAATGGCAAACCACTTTTACAGCTTGTGTATGTAATGGGTGATGCATAATACATCAAAACATGTTAATAGTATCCAGTGAATGTTGGAATTGATTTCTTGATGTTTGTTTTGAAATCCCGTAGTTGAAAAGGTCAGTATCAAGTGATGCTGAGGAAAACCTTTCATCTGCTATGGACTTGGCTTTGTCCTAACAGAGCAACAGGCAGCTGTGGGGACTAATGTGCTAGAAGACGAGGCCTGCAAAGCTTGTTTTATTTTGAAACTTCAAACAGCCTTTGGAAACACTTCTTTGAGAAGTTCTTCTGCCTCATTACATGTGAATGAATAAATGAAGTTTGAACTTGTGAATTAGAAGGCGGGGGCTTTAGTGGCAATGTGGCTTTTTAGTTCATTTTTCTGCGGCAGTTAAATCTTGCTGATGAGTTTTCTATAGAATGTTGAAATTCTCTGGAACTTATATCAGTACAGGTGTACTGCAGAGTTATTTCCAGGGAAAGTAGTTTTTCTTTTTAAAGCTTGGCTGCTGCTTTGAATGCTTAAACAGCTATAAACGTGGACAAGAATACATCACTTCAAATGAAGCCTTTTATTTCATGCCGGATTTGAAGGCATTCTTGTATCAATGTTTTTTACACGTGGAATATTGACATTTATTCTCACCTCTGCCTGCCAACTCAAGCTGGAGTGGGCCTGCAATTAAATCTTAAGTCATGTTTAAAGAGGATGTCCTGGTACAGTTATACAAGTGGTTTGGTCACAGTTTCAGGTTATTTAACTGACTAGTAGGAGAAGGGTATTTGCATTTCTAGACAAGCAGATGTGCAAGTCATGTGCTTTCTATCCACCCTTCTTTTGGCAGAAGGAACCAGGAACTAGCATTTTAGTGACTTTCTTTTTTTTCCCCTAGATGGAGGAGATCCTGTCTCCTCCTGCTCGGCCAGCTTGCTTCTGTTGAAGCTTTCCCTTCAAATCCTACAGGTCTTGTACATCTTCACTGTAGCAATCACTGTATGGTTATAGCAAGTGAAGAGTTGCAAAGCTTGGGCATGGTAAGTGTGATATACCTGAATGTTGAAACGAGGAGCTACAAATGCCTTCCAGAGGAATGTCTGAGAATGCACCAAGGTATCATCTTTCAGCCCTTGCGTGAAATGTTGCTGTTGTAACATTTCCCTCTGTCATCAAGTGCTGCTCATGCCCTTGTAGACTATCCTGAAATTTCAGGTATCCTTTGATTCAGAGCGGATAGCTCCACACAAGCACGAAGTGAACATTAGGAGCTATACCTAGTTATAGCTCAAGCTATTAATGCTGGAAAGACAGACCTTCGTGTCTAGTGGCTGAATTTCTGTACTGGATTTGCACTGGTAATGACACGAGAAGCTTCCATGTTGGCAGACTAATAAGTGGTTAAGTTTTTAACCTTAAGGATTTTTCTTATCCTGAAATAGCTGCATCTGAACTACCACTGTGACATCTTTGGGATTCTGTTCTTTTTTTCTAGACTAGTTTCTAGCTTACTGGGGAAGATGTGTGCTTTGCAAAATGTTGTTCTGGTTGCTGTACCAACAATTCTGAGGGCCTTGAAGCTTGCATGGATCTGCAGCTTGCTGTTATGCTTGGTCACTCAGCTGGCTGAAGCATTGTCTGACTAGTTTGCTTGATGCTGGAGCAAGTTTAGCAGGCTTCAGTAATTTCTCTAGTTTGGAGGGTGATGGCTAGTTTCTATTCAGTGAGATTTAGAACTCTTATTTGCAAAAACTGGGGAGAGGCAGGTAATACTCCACAGCTGGGGAAAACTTCAGAATTTCTGTTGTCTTAGCTGCTTGAAATGGACTAAATATTTTACATTACTTGGTAAATTGGTACAGTTACTATTTCTGTGAGTTACTAATGAAGGACAGACTCAAATATTGTAGCAGATTGAACCCTCATCTTAAAATTGTGGCTTTCTGAAGTGTACAGAAATAAGTCTTACGTAGTATGTAATCCAACTTGCATGCTTCTATTAGCCATTTTGTCTCTCAATCTAAAGCTATTGAGGCAGCAGTGAAATAACCACCTTTATTGGGTATGTAGTATTACTGCTGCCTGTGACAACAGCTGCTGAAACCTCAAATCCATTGCCTTCTCTCCCTGTTCCATGCTTTAAAATGAAGCTGTTAATGTTTTGTGTGCCACTTCCTCATTTGCATTTTCTGTTCCACTTCCTCTTGCTGCAAACTCTCGCTGATGCATTTTTTCTGAAGTCTTTTACTTCCCTTTGAAACTCTCTTCTGTATCCTAGTATTCCTGGTAAAAAAGGAAAACATTATGGTGAACTTCTGCTTTGTGTCATTTCTAGTAAAGTCCACAGATGCCTTATTTTTAGAGAGTGAAATACTTGAAGATGTAAAAAACACAAACCACAACAAAAGCTCTTCCCAGTGCCACATGCATCCCTGAAAAAATTTAAAATGGAGGGAAGTAAATGCAAGACACGAAGTGTAAATCCTTGCCAAATGTAAATCCTTCTTCCCTTAGCTGAGTGAACTGCTTACTATCAAATTTCTTTAAGCCACAGAATGTTTTTTTTGGCAGGAACATCAGAAAGAGTTTTCTTTCTTTTAAACAGTTGTTGTTTAGAAAACAAGCATATGTTTGGCATCATCATGGATCTCTAAAAGAGGAAAAAGTGATTTTATTTTCAAAACATATAGTAGAGCTGTGTTTTCAGCAGAATCAAATGTTAAATGCTTCTGGAAGCTTAAGTATAATAGTGTGTCCATGCAGTTGGTTGTCAAGGTTGAAACAACAAGCACAGTTAGCCCCAAGCTGCTAAATGCAAATCCAAGCTTGGCAAGTGTTTTTCTCAGCCAAGTTAGCTGAGGAAGTTAGAGAAGCATGTAGGCAGCTTGTAATAATCAAGTTTTTTAAAGCAAACTTAAATGTTGAGGTTCAGGTATAAATAAATGCAGCTTCGTTTTATACTTTTTGGTAATGGTGATGTTAGCTGTACGATCTGTGACTCTAAATCTATAGTTTGAGTATCCCCACTGTTACTCATCTTGGTGGAATTATGGCTGTTAATGGTTTTGAATATGAAGCATTAGAAAAATACACTGAATTAGTTTTTTAGGTTTTGTGAACCTAAGAGATGACAGTCTAAATAGTGAACAGCTTTGATTTGTTGGTCAAAGATAACTTTCTTCATGCCTCATCACAGAACAATAAACACAGCATAGAGCAGTCCGGGTTACTCAAAAGAAGTTTGTCAGGCTCATTCAGTTACAGGGATAGGCTAAGAAAGGAGAAAAATGACGTGCTTTAGCACTGGGTGGGAAACATCAGGGAGATTGAACTGTGAGGGTGGGAAGTATGGGTGTTGAATCTAGAGGAATAAAACAAGTGAATTTAATTGAGGGTTACTGAGAGTTCTTATATTCTCTTAAGATGTTCAGCCTGATATTTTAGAGCTAAAATATGGAGGAAACCCGCAAACAAAAGCTTGTCTGAAATACAAAGCTTGGAGGACAAGTGTTCTTTTGTCAGAAGTGTATTTTTGAGACTTCTAAATCCACTTCGAACAAAAAACTAAAATAAATGTAACTGTAGGAAGATAAGACTGTAGAAATAATTGAATTCCATTGTGGATTAGTTAATTTGCATTATATTAGTATTTAGTGTTCTCTAAAATATGCCTTCCATACTTTTTTGCTCATTTCTGCAGGTGTTTAATGAAGCGTTCATCCTCTTTTCTTGTTGAAAGCATACAGGACTTGCTGCTCTAAATTAGATTCTTATTAGGTGTTAAAAGAAGAACAAGCTTGGCCCAAGTGGGAAGCTTAAGCAGTATGTTTTCCTGTAGGCTTGAAACAACTTTTGGTGATTCTGGATATAAGAGAACATGACCTATGGAACCGCTGGCCCATAAGTAGTAGTTTTGTTGCAGAATGGGCTTACTTACATGTTAACTCAGTAATAGGCCACTCCTAAATAAATGCCTTTCTCAAGGGCGAAATATCTCTATACTGTTGTTATACTTGAAAATGAGGTAGTTGTGAAAACGTAGGATCTTGAAAGTGTTGGGGGCACTCACCTCTTAAAAAAAAAAGTATGATTTCCATGGTAATCTGCAACAAGATTTTCAAAAATAACAAAGCCAGTATGCATCTGCACTGCAGATGAAAAACTGTATTTCTGCAATGCAGAAAGAAAAACTATATTATTTGGGGTCAGATGATAGTTTTAAGTGGTACTTCATAAAGGAGGCTTTGAAAAAAACAACGAACCCCAAACATCAACAAAAACCTCCAAACAGACAAGGTTCCATGCCTTCTTGGATGAGCTGTTTCAGTTCACTGTGCTTGATGCAGAATTTGCCAGGGGGTTCATAACCTGTAATAACATGAATGGTCAGCTCAGATGATGTGGTGCTTACACCACCTTAGCACTTACTAGTCACAGAGCTCACGTCTGAAGACCTACATAAGCATTTCAAACTGAGGTCAGGTGTGGTAGAAGAGTAAAGGCATCACATTCTTGATCTGGTGTGGCTTTAGTTGCAACCTTCCACCCATCTGCAGTGCATGTGCTGGTGCTCTTTGAACAAAAGCTTCATGCACTGGATATCTGTAGTTTTGATTGAGCCTCCTTGTTTGGTTGTATTTTATTCCTCTACTGCTCTTTTGCCAGCACCAGGCAGCTGTTAAATGAAGAGGGGAAGAGGAAGCCATGTGTCACAGCTGTGCAGCTCTGGCCTTGCCCTCTGCGAAGTGGAGTTGTTACTCTTCAAAGCATTGTGTGGTTTCTGCTATTTTGTAGGCGGAGGTGGGAAGAGGTGGATTTGAAGCTGTGCCAGGTTTCCGGCTGACTCTTCTCTCTTCCCACCCCAGAGCGAAGTGGTCAGTAATAACCAAAATAGCTGCTTGTTTCCATTTCCAAATGTAAGCTACACACTGCTCTAGAGCTGTCAGCTGCTGCCTGGGCAGGCATGGCATTGCCCTGGGACACGGCATACCTTCTTTCCTGTGATACATCCTGTGCCTCCACTCCTGCTTACATAGGGTTAAACAGAACAGCTGCTCTTCAAATGAAAAAAAAAAAAATCCTTGCATGTTTATTGGCAGCCCATGTCTTTCAGCAACCAGTTGCCACATTAAATGTCGGTTTGGTTTTTTTTCCCCCAAAAGTCAAGATATTTTGTATCTGACATGATGTAAATTTGTATTTAATTATTGGAAATCTAAATTGTTTATAGTTTTCAAAATGTTCAACAGAGGAAGGCAAAATTGAAATGGGTATTTTCTGGTTATTGGAAGACTGAGGAAGGGATGCAGACAAGAAACCAATCCAGAATAGGATAATTTACCTGCAATCACATTATTATGGAGAAATCTAAGATGTATATATTGTATGTATGTATTAAGTAATTTAGGTTTTCTTTGTGGTCGCATCGTATCTTTATTATTGTTTCTAAATCTCTTAATGGAAATTACTTTGTAAGGTGCTGCATTTGTGGCAGTTGACTGCCTCTTCTTCCTCCCCCCAGTAGAAAATACTAAACATGGCTGTGAATGTCACAGTGAAGTAATGTGAAGGACAGGATTTACTGAATTTATTGAATGGGAATATGTAGTGGGAACAGGTAAAACTAATCTCTTTAGTTAGTGTCTGTGTGGCGTTGAATCTGATGGTAAGGCAGTAGATGACCTGGATGGGTTATGTGATTAAGATAATGAAGTTGATACTTTTCATTACCCATATTAAAAAAGTATTTTAAAATTCCCTTTTATGAAAACAGGTCTTAATTAAAACCATAAAAATCTCATGCTAACAGCAGGCATGATGGTTTTAAGCCACTTCAGCCTTCTTTTCAAAAGAAAAAGTGGACTTTATTTCACATACTTTGGGATTTCTGGTGATTTGTTTGATCTTCCTAAAGTGCTAAGCTCCTCTACATTGAGTAAGATTTGAGGGCACAGATCCATGCAAAAACTGTTTTAGTATAACTGGCTTATAAATAAAAATGTTAATAACAAAGAAGACCCAAAAGAAACAAACAAAACTGCCTGTTGTATCTGGCCCTTTAAAAACAGGAGGAGGGAGGGAAAAAAAACCGTAGAGCAATTGGGATAGACCTGAACCATGTAGAGTGTTCCAGTCTCTTTCAAGAACTGCTTTCCAGCTGGGGTGTAGAATGGAGTAATTCAACACATAAGTTTCACCTGTTAAAATGCTTTCATTTTTCTCCCTCCCTTCTCACCCTCCTTGTTTCTTTATTTATGTCCTTTATTGAACCCCATAGGTGAGCTGTAAGGAGTGACTCTTTAATTCCATTGAGTTTTAATTTTATAAATGGTGGCTCTTTAATAATTAAATCTCTGTTATACCTATGTCTGTTTGAAAACAATTTATATGCTTTTTGAGACTTTAAAGCTGGGGGAAAACCCCACACTTTTCACAAATATCTTCAAATCCGTGTCCTAGTGATAAAACATACTAGTTTTATGTATAGAGAGAGATCTGTGTCTGTAGATACACAAGGCTTTATAAATAGTGAGAACTAAACTACAGTATTAGCTACATGCATACCTAAGTATGTGCATATGAGAGAGCTGTTTATGAGAATAGAATATTTCACTTGGAAGGGACCTAGAGCCATCATCCAGTCCAACTGTCTGACTGCTTCAGGGCTGACCAAAAGCTAAAGCATGTTGTTAGGGACATGGTTCAAATGTCTCTTAAACACTGTCAAGGGTTGAGGCATCAACCACCTCTCTAGGAAGCCTGTTTGAGTGTGTGACCCCTCCCTTTTGTAACGAAATACTTCCTACTGTCTAGCCTGAACCTCCCCTGGTGCAGCTTTCAACCATTCCCACATATCCTGTCACTGGGTCCCAGGGAGAAGAGTTCAGTACCTCCCTCTCCATATCCCTTCCTTGGGAAGCTGTGGAGAGCAATAAGGTCATGGCTCAGCTTCTGTTTCTCCAAACTAGACAAACCCCATGTCCTCAGCCACTCATCACAGGACTTTTCCTCCCAGCCCCTTTTCCAACTTTGTTGAGCCCCTCTGGACACATTCAAGCACCTTCACAACCTTCCTAAATTGTGCAGCCCAGAACAGCAGACAATCCTTGCGGTAAGGCCACACCAACACTGAATGCAGCAGGACAATCCCCCTTTTTGCCCAGCTGGTGATGCTGTTTGATGCACCCTGGGATGGGGTTTGCCCTCCTGCCTTCCAGGGCTCACTGCTGACCCAGACTGAGCTGCTGCATACTGTGAACCCCAGACCCCTCTCTGCAGGGCTGCTCTCCAGCCACTCCTCTCCCAGTTTATACTTGTGCCTGGCATTACTTCGTCCTGGGTGCAAAATCCGGCATTTGGACTTGTTAAATGTCATGCTATAAATCATAGCCCAATGTTCCAACCCATGTAGATCCCTCTGCAAAGCCCCCCATCCCTCAAGAAAGCCAAAAGCCCCTCCCAGTTTGGTATCACCAGCAACCGCAGTAATGGTGCACTGAACTCCTGCATCCAGATCATTGGTAAGTACAGGAACAGGACTGGCCCTAGAACTGATCCCTGAGGAGCACCAGTGGGGACTGGTCACCAGCTGGGTGTAGCCCCGTTCACTACAGCCCTTTGAGCTCTGCCCTTCAGCCAGCATACCATGAACCCGCTCATCCTACAGCTGGACAACTTGTCCAGAAGGATGCTGTGAGAGACAGTATTAAAAGCCTTCCTAAAAATCCAGAAAAACTGCATCTGCTGCCTTCCCTTCATCCACTAGATGTGACCTTATCAGAAAAAGTTACCAAATTAGTGTATTTGTTAGGACTTTCCTTTTGTGAACCCATATTGACTGTGCCTGTTAATTGCATTATTCTTTAAATGCATTTCAGTATTACCTGGTATAATCATTTCCTCCATAATTTTTCCAAGAACTGAGGCTACATGAACAGGTCTGTAGTTTTCTGGATCTTTCTTCATACCCTTCTTGTAAATTAGAATAAAACTAGCTCCTGATCAGCAGGGACCTCTTGACTCCAAAAACTTTTGGTAGATGATGGACAGGGGTGCTGCTGAAGCACCCCTGTCTCATGAAAGTGTCTCATTTTAGTGGTTTGTGTGTGTGTATATATGGTATTTTTGGCTAATGACTCCTTCAGAACTCTGGGATGAATCCCATCATGCCCCATGGAATTGTGACTAATCAGCTGATGCAGCTGATCCCTTAAAATTTCAGTGTCCACAAATGGAAAGTCGCTGTTCCCAGACTCACGGCCTTCCAACTCAGGGGACCGGGCAGCCCCAGGTCTATCAGTATTATGTATATCTATCAGTATTATGACTGAGGCAACCTTTTCAGCAGGTTGAGGGAGGTGATTATTTGCTTCTGCTTTGTTCTTGTGAGATTCCACCTGCAATGCTTTATCCAGCTCTGAGGCTCCCAGGCTAAGAAGGATGAGATGTTGGAGCAAGTCCAGAGGAAGGCCATGCAAATAATCAGAGGGCTGTAGCACATCTGTAAAGGAAGGCTCAGAGAGCTGGGGCTGTTCAGCCTGGGAAGAGAATGCTTTTTGTGTCAGGACAAGAGGTAATGGCTTTATACTGGAAGAGGGTAGATACGAAGGAATTCTTTACTCAGAGGGTGTTGAGCCACTGGAACAGTGGTATTGTGGATTCCCCATCCCTGGAAGTGTTCAAGGCCAGGTTGGATGAGGCTCTGAGCAACCTGGTCTAGTGGAAGGTGTCTCTGCCCATGGCAAGGGGCTTGGAACAAAATGGTCATTAAAATCACTTCCAACCTAAGCCATTCTGTAATTCTATGAAAAAAGCACTCTATACCACTGTTTTTAATTCACCCCTAGCAGTTAATCATCTCCCACAAGTCCAATGTTTTGTTTTTTTTTTTTAGACCTCTTGCTGTTTATGTACTTTAAAAAGCCATTTAAGGGATGATAAAGCAGTTCCCAATGGAAGCAAGCTTCATATCTCAGTTGTGGTTTTTTAACAAAGGATGTGGCCTCTTAGGAGGTTATAATAACAGGGAAGGTGAATTTTTTTCTATGTACCCAGCTCTATACCACAAAGTACCTTTCTGTCTGCTAGGGTGAAGGAGGTGCCTTCTATTCTCCAAACATTAAATGAGTGCTCTTATGTTTTTTCATTTCTCTTTCACCACCAAGCTATAGGGGAATTAGCCATGGAGTGATGTGAGTGGTTGCTTTCAGCTAGATCCAGATGTAAAAATATGTCTTGGCCCTGAATGGGGTGTGCTAGAGAGAGCAGCTGCTTGCTTGATCCAGGCTGTGACCATCTGCATAATTCTGATTCCACGGAATTGAAGTTGGCTGTCAGCTCCAGCAGTGCTGAGTTGTTTAGTAGGACCTTGGTGCTGCTTCCTTCCCTGTTGCACTTCTTTATAGATGTGGTATTTTTTCCCCTTTTTAAAAATCACATCAGTTCTGTTTAATTTCCCTTTTTTTCTGGACGTTCTGGAGCCTACTAGATTTCATTTATCAATCTTGAGCTGTCTCATTTTAGTGGTTTATGTGTGTGTGTATATATGGTATTTTTGGCTAATGCTTTTCAGTGGGGCTCTGTGGCCTGTGCTGATTCACTCCTCCCTTCCTCTGCCACTTCTCTCTAACGTTACGAAACTGTAGGGTACAAACTGCATGGCCCTCTGCTATTTCTGGAGAAGTGTGAGTAAAGAATTATCTTAAGTTTTGTCCAGCACAACGTGAAATCTGGTATTTGCTTTGAATGTTGGCTGTTAATTATCTGACAATATTTTTGTATTGATTTTGTCACCAAATTTAGGTATTTTAATTAAGCATATAACTTGAAAGTCCCATCACCTAGCCTTGGACTAATGCCCTTAATGAACCCACAGGTTTTCTGTCTGGAGTACTTACACAAAGCATCTGTCTAGATGTTCATGCTTTTTAGCAGTGTCTCCTAACAACAAGAAGTGAGGCTGAATGGTCCAGAAAGTAGATTTTAAGGGACCTTTTAATTTTAATAAACATTTTCTTAAATATTAGTAATTGAAAAACTGTGCTATGTAATGCTGGGCAGGTAACAACTGAAGTTAGAGATGCTGTCTGCTGAGGATGACTCATTTTTAGTGTTGTGTGAGAGTGGGGATGCACTTGAGTAAAGCCATCAGCATTCCTTTCGTGAAGCATTAGGGAGACATCTCTACAGGCTGGGAGTGGAGCTAGGAGGGAGCTCTCTGCTATTCTGTAAAGATGTGTACGCTGTACTTCTGGAGAGGAGTGCAGGGCTGTATTGGGAGAAGGAGCAGGCTGATAGTACAGAAGACTTGTACTGTGATATTAGGATTTAGGGATGGTGAATGCTGCCAGCAAACCTTTTCAAGTGTTTGAAAACATTTTGATATTGATATCCCATCTGAAATCTGTTCCTTCTCAGAGGTATTGGCCTTTTTTCTTTCCTGGTGGTGGAGGAACCCTTTCTTTTTGGATCAGAGAGCTACTTCCTGTCTCTTGTGGTTGGTACTAGTAATTTGTTGTATAATCTTTGTTTGGCTTCATTTGCACTAGAGTCAGTGCTGACTGTTAAGAAGAGAGTGTAGTCCTGGGCAAGCCTCTTCTTGTTGAGACACCAAACAGGTGATAGATGTAGGGATGGTCGTGCTTCTTACCAGCGCAGAATGTCTGACAAATCACTGCTGTTACTGGCTGGCCCATAGGCTCGATGGGCTGGCTTTTGTAGATTGCAAAATCTCTGATGATCAAGTGTTTAACCTCAGTTAAATTCCACAGGATGTTTAGGATTTTGCAAGCCTCCTGTTTAGATGGGTTTCCTCTGTCCAGTACTGAAGGACTGCTATACTCAGTCAAGTAGTGAATATTTGTACCATAATCCAGTGAGTGAGAAGGAATAAAAGAGACACCAGGTACTCCACACAGGTTCGGTATTTTTAATTTATCTGCCTATGCTCTGAAGAAAAACTTCAAGAGCTTGAACTTGTTCGTTCCTTGGAAGGAATTTGTGGCAAAGGACACACTGGGTGTTGTGACTAAGTCTGGCTGTCAGAGTGGTTCTCAAGGACATGCAGAGTGGGAAATTGTCCCTTGAGGACTTGTCAAAGGGCAGATTGCTCTCTGCACTCCAAGTACAGTGTTTATCCCAACTAATTCTGCATTTCTGGATGCCGTGGAGACTCAGAGCTAGACAACAGCAAGAGAATCTTTAATTAAAGACCACCTGGAAAACATGAACTGCTGTGTCTTTATGCTGCTCCTGTTCTGTGCCCAAATTTAAGACTGGGATATGGAACAAGTCTAGTTTAAAGATAAGAAACTTTTGAGTTGTCTCGATCAACCTCATGAAAGCTCCTTAGGATGTGCTACTGAGAGGCCCCTTAGTTTTAAGAAATTGATTGTATGGCTCTTTTACAGAAAAGCCCCCATCCCCCTGTAGAACTGCTTAAGATCGAGGGGGACCTAATTACTAATTCATGTGTGGTTCTACTCTTTGAAGATTTCAGAATCTGTCTGGATTTTCCAAATGTGTGTTGCAGAGTTACACTAGCTTCCAAGATTGAGTTTCATGCTTTTAAGATTGAATACATGCATGAATTTAACAAGGCAAACCAGTATTGAGGTTTTAAACCACTTCCTTTTTTGTGTGTATCCATTGGTAAAGCAGTTATTTGAATTCAAACTATAGTGGTAAGTTTTGGACCTCTATATATGAAAGCATGTTTTAAAAACCCTCCCCCCACCCTAGAAAGCAGACTTAAAAAAAAAAAATCCTTTTTTCACCATTTTCATGATGACCTGCCATTTGGATACTTTTAATCCTCAATCTGTGTAAAAGTTATGTCTTGCATTAAATCCTTTATGGTTGTTTTCATGTGGATTTCTGAAGTAATCCTCTGTGTGCCATATAGCTTGTTCTTCAAATTGCTTGCCTACAATACCCTCTTTTCTAGGAGTTCTGTTTAGAAAGCTTTAAAACATTGATTTTAAACAAGATTGAGTTGGATATAAATTTCTTGCCAGAAGTCATTGTTATACATTCTGCATGTCTAAATTCTTATCCTGTTGAAACTGTTTAGTACTTTCTGTAACTTAGTCAGTGAATGCGTCAAATGGGGCACTTGGCAGAGGAGTTGGTGATGTACTTGATAATGAGTAAGAATCTTTTATCCTTTTATAATGGCTTTTGTTGTGGGGTTTTTTTCCCCCCCATCTTGGGGATTTAATGGGAAAGAAGGAAAGAATCCATTCAAAAGGGAACGTGTCGGTTTTCACAGTTGTGGCAGTAGATAGGTTTTGCTGGACTGTTAGTGGTGTGCCAAAATATATTTTCCTTTCTGTATCTTGTGATGTGTTTTCATTATAGCTGTGTATCTTAAATGTGGAACACAGAGAGTCCAGCACTTTTTTCTCTGGCTTATCCTGGGTCTTTTTCAATGTTCTACTTAAAAAAAAAAAAATCTGATTACAGAAAAGAGATCTAAAACTGCTTGACATTGACTACATCTTGATTTATACTGAAATATATGTCAAGTTGATTTGTTTTGATTTCACTGTGAAAGCTGAGAATTGTCCTCACTGTGTGGTAATTCTCAGTTTTCTTTCCATCCCTGTATAGGTCATATATCGTTGATGTGAGTGAGGAGTTCTTTCATCACAGGATGGATTCAAGGATCCTGTTTATGTAGTGCAATGCTACAGACAATGTGTAGATGTAAATGATGGAAGTGGTAAAGTGTGCGGACAAAAATGTGTAGCTAACGTGGGGAACTGAGAACTTCATAAGGTGCCTTTGCTGCTGAGGATAATGTAATGTGTCAATACATTCTCAACCACCCTGATAGTACTAGAGAGTTTAAGATCTAGATGAAGTTCCAGTCACCTTGTACTACAAGTGCTCTATGGTGTCGTTTCTGTAGTGTTTTTAATGTAGTGCTATTTGCTCTAAAGCAGATTTACTGTTTTCTGAACCACAAGCATACTTAATTCACTGCTGGTTGAAGTCACTTGCAGAATCACAGAATAGCCTGGCTTGGAAGGAATCTTGAAGAACATCTAGTTCCAATGCCATTGCCATGGGCAGAACACCTTCCACTAGACCAGGCTGCTCAAAGCCCCATCCAACCTGGCCTCGAAGACTTCCAGAACTTCTCTGGGCAACCTGTTCCAGTGTCTCACCACTCTCACAGTGAAGAATTTCTTTCCAATATATAACCTAAACTTACCCTCTTTCAGTTTAAAGCCAGTTGCCCTTGTCTTTTCATTACATGGCCTTGTAAAAAATCCATCTCCACCTCTCTTGGTGGTCTCCTCTTGGTTCTGGAAGTTGCTGTAAGGTCTCCCTGGAGTCTTCTCCAGGCTCCTGTTTTCATAGGACAAGGTGCTCTAGCCCCTCTGATAATCATTGGGGCCCTCCTGGAATCTCTTCAGCAGGTCCATGTCCATCTTATGTTAACTCAAGCTAATAGGATCCTGTCTGACATAATTTAGTTGGGATTGTGAAGCTGTGTTTGGAAGGGACTTCCCCCGTGTAGTACACCTATCCTGGAAATGAGAACATGAATTAGTGATATGTATGTGAGCCTTTGTAATGTCTCTTCAAAACAGTTTTTTCTCTAAGCGCATAAACACTTAAGTGAGTACCAAGACCTTGGCAAACTGGTAGATTTTGCTAGCAAGTTAACTAGAGGGCAATATTTTATTTGGAATAGGTAGTTACTGCACCAGTGCTTACTGGAATCCAGGTTTGGGCACATTAAAGTTCTAATATTCTGAGGGAGGATGAAGGAAAGTGAGCAAGGCAGGGGGTGTTAGTGAGCAAGCAGGATACTGCTGTCTTGCCTTTGAGAAATCATATGGTGACTTTAACAGTGTCTTGCTCTTCTAGATGCTTTGTCTTTCTTATAAATCCTGGTTTATAATTGTGTCCTTAAGATCAAGAAGTTTTTTTTCCTCTTGGAAATTTTAATAGCCTAAAATTTTTAGGCAAAACAATGCATAATAGCACCCTTTAAAAATCTGGTAGTAGTATTAACCTCCTATAAGCAAGTGATCTATTTTAGAGATCATTTTTATACAGTTCTTGCAGAAAGGACATTTATATCTTAACTGCAAAAACACTAAATTTTTATAAATTAAGGTTATGACTAAATGTTAATCTAAAAGTCAGAATGTTCTCTTGATGCTAGGAACTGTAATATTTTCATGGAAACATCTCAATACTTAATTTTTGCAAGAGATTCTCTTTTTTTGAGTCTGTTTTTGTGGGTTTGTGTTTAGTAATATTTAATTTGCTGTGAAGAATCTCAGAGGGACTTAAACCTGCTGTTTTATTGTGTTTTATAGTAGGCCATTATATGATTTTTCCATCCTCACAGTTTTAAAGTGGGTAAGTGTTACTTTCTCTGCAGATATTTCTATTTAAAAATTGATTATAAAATAACATAAGCTATTTTGTTACCTTGAAAAAGATTAAGTTGTAACATGAAATATTTAGCACAAAACAATTACAACTGCCTGCATTCTACTCATGTATATTTTACTAAGTTTTTTTTCCCAGCTGATCACTGAACCAAAACCTATTTTTAATGCATAATGTTAATTATTCTGTTACTGAAAGACTAAGCTAAATTTGTCTTTGTTTGCAGAAAAAGCCACCTGAGTGTGCTGGGAAGTTGGAGAGCAGCTGTCTCCTGAATCGTGTAAACCGTACGGATATTCTGTACTCCTTTGTAAATGGTAGGTTGTTCAGGAGAGCTCTTCTGGAACATTCCTTGTCACTTACTTTGCATTTGTGTGAATCTACTACAAATAGCTTTGAAGACTGTGATAAGTCCCTTGAACTGAAGACCAGTGATGAATTTTGGAAACTTGTCCAGAAGGTTATAAGTTAGCCTTGTGAAGGAGGTTTATGGTGTGCTGTATTAGGCCCTGAAACAAATGTCAAAAGCACTGCTAACCCAGGAGACTGGTAGCATTTAAATACTAATCTTATTGTGTAGAAAACCAAAATAAATTTACTTTATTCGTGGTTGTTCATGAGATATTGGATTTATAAATTTGCATCTGTTAATTACTTTTACCCTGTATAATCTGTACTTTGTTCATGTATTGTCTAAGAGATTTAAACTAAATCTGCTGAGGTTGAATGTTCGTTTGCCTCAAAGTGCAACGGATAATAAAAGATTTATATTTATTGATATTAAACTAGCTGTGTGGGGAAATATTCCACTGCCCCCAATCTCTCTCAGCTGCCACACTCAGCACCAGGGGCCTTTTAGATGAGGACTGTTGTGTTGCTGGAAGAGTAGCACTTCCCCGTGGGACACACCTGGGGGGGGGGTGCTAATGAAGGTCTACTGCCAAAGTGCAGACAATTTTGTTTCAATAAGTAAAAGTGATAAGTGTGTGTATATGTATATTTCCAGGGAGCTGCAGCTTGTTGGCTTCTGCAGTGGGAAAGAGAAAGCTTTTGAGCAGGGGAAGAAGCTGAAAAGCAGATTTGTTGTTCTTCCTTCTGAGAGGGTGAGGTTAAAAGTAGTATTAGGTACTTGCAGGTGAGACTGTTTTCTTCCTGTATTGCACACCACAGTGCTGCCTTTGGCAGAAATCACTGCCAGCCTTGCTTCAAGGTCTCTGAAAACCAGTAAAGTATGCAGCAGTGCTTCAGGAGACTGTTGTTAAGGGTACTGTTCTCCTGTGTCCTAGAGCTGACTCTGTCTATAACCCTGGCTATGATCCTTTGCCACACTTTTCTCCTCAGCTGAAATTTGCTTATGCTTATTTCAATTTTGAGTTCTGAGTATATACTTGATGATACTCAAGATGCTTATCAGCATACATGTTCTGAAAAAGATTGCACTTTAAGTTAGGAGAAAGAATTATTCTGGAAAATGTGTGCATTCACAATGTCAAATAGAAAACCATTTTGAGGAGTGAAGGAATCAGGAGGAAATATGGAGCACAGAGGAATGGGACAGATATGGCAACAGCCTTTGAAGGAGAAGGGTGAAAGAAAACCCACTCTTTCCCCCTTTACCCTTCTTGCATTACCCATTAAATGGAAAGGTAACCTGATAGTTATGTACTGAAATCGTTTGGAAAAAAGATCTCTTGCTCTAGACGTCAAAAGTGGAGGAACTGTGTCAGGGAATGTAAGTAGTCTGCAAAAAAACCCCAAGGGTAAACCAAATGGGCATATCCAAGATTGAAAATATGCTTCACTACTAGATTAGTAGTTTAGCATATTGCTTATTATTTAATGAAGCAGTGAATGTTACAGCCCTGTTATATTTGAGTTGCATTTCATGATGCATGGAATCATCATTGCTTTTATTTGTGAGAAGCTATAGGAATTAGTTATTACTAATTATAGTAGTAATTAGTAACTAAGAATAAGAACCTTGGGTTTGGAATATTTTACCTAGGTTATATTTATTCATAAAACTTTAAAAGTTATTTTGAGATATTTGCTGTTTGTTCTCAGTGTAGTTTTATCAAATATTTTGTTTCTTTGTGCAGTTTAAGCCAAACTTTCATGTAGAGTTTAATTAAAGTGTTTAGTGTTTAACTAGTCTGGAGTTAAATGTAACTGAAGAGTGTATAAAGACAGTGCTGAACATACTTGAAAATAATCAGCCTTTAAATTAAAGGAAAACCCCAACAATCTAATTCTAGTAAACAAGTTCTAATTTTTGGTTGAACATTGATCATTCATGTATCACAAACGTTCTAACTGAACATACAATTTGGAAACTACCTGATCAATAAAATGAGAAACTTGTACTTAAAATAATGGTTGATTTCTATAGAAATGTAATATATTTTCTTTTAAGATTTCTATTCAAAGAATTTCACTTAAAAGTCATAATAAAAAATTTAAACAGCTTAATTCACCTGTTCTGCATTTGTAGTGAGGCATTTGAAATTAAGTCACTCAGTTTGTCACTTGGATTATAGTTGTGCCTTGTCTTGCTTCTCTGGATTTCCTACTGTGTTTTGCTAATACAAATGCCCCCAAAAGTTGTCAGGTTGATAAAAATACTACATTAAATGTTTGTAAACGTTGCTGATTGCTTAGAATACCATCCTGTGTGAGTAGCATGCACTAGCTTTCCTGAACTTCTGTTATAAACCTACAACACTACAGTACAAAAGTGTCTTCCATAGAAAGTTAGCATGTAGTGGGGAATTAAATACCAGATTCAGGGCTTGAAAACAGCCTCTGATGCTTACTAGCCCCAGCTGTCAGTTCAGTAGACTACCAGAAGAATTCTTTTGTCATCACATACAAGCAGTTCTAAGAAATACACCTCTACACTTAGTTTTTCAGATAAAATATTGCATATTCAGTTACACATTTTGAAAAAAGGTGTTAAAAGTGTGTTTGTGATTGCTGTGTGCTGTGAATACTCTTGCAGTCTTTGGAAATACTTTTACTGGGAAAGCAACTTGGATACTTTTAGTCAGGGTTAAATCAAATCTATATGCTAAGACTTTTGCCTGTGCTATCTGGCTCTTCAGTTGTGTGACCTGTATCCTTTAATCTTCATGGCTGCTAAATTATAGATTTATTTAGTAACTTAAATTTTTGATTTAAAATAAACCATTAAGAATAGTTCCCTGAAGGAAGGAAGACTCTAAGAATGTGGCAGAGTGAATATGAAAAGTAGGTTGGGCAGAAGAGAAATAGTCTCTGGAGAATGGTGGAAGGTTTTTGGACTACTTGACCAGCCAGAAGCTGCAGATCACTAATTGCATAGCAGTGGATGGGGGGAGTAGTAAGACAAATGTTTTCCCAGTGGTCTCCTGGGGATGGAAAAAGACCTATGAGAAAGGCAAAAGTATTACAGAATTCTTGCATTTCAAACAGTAAAGCCAAAATGAGGTGGAACTGGTTTTGGGAGAGACTAACTTAAAACAGGATAGAGAAGTGATCACAAATTTCAATCTTGAGGTACATGCATTTTCTAGGAGCTTTTCTTGTTTTCTGTCTGTTTTTGATGTCAGGAGAGGCTGACTATTTGGGCTTAACTCTTGCCTGTCTGGGGTTAAACTCTTCAGTATGCACTTATCTACATTTGGACTTGACTGCATGGTGTTGAATTCAATTGCAGCCTGGCAAAATGGGTTTGATGTAAACAAATTTCTTCTCTTTGTGTATTAAAACTGGTGTCTGCACTGTGAGAGCCTTAGCATGTTCATCACATATAGATATATTCTTTGTTATCACTGTCTGAGACTGGGAAATTTTCATTTCTGCAAATAAATGCAGTCATTGGCCTCTTCTCTGAACTCTTCTGTGATTGGCATCATAATAACTTCCCTCTGAATTATGCAGCTAGTGCACAGGGCTCTGCTTGAAGATGAGGTTTAAATCTTGGTTGTCTGTGCAGTGATTAAATAAATCAGTTTCTAAATTTAACTGATGTAGTTAAATTACTTTTTGAACTGTGTGTAGATTAGTCTCTAATGGCTTGATTTTTTTTTCCATATGTGCTTGTAGTCTATGTAGATTACATTGATTATTTTAAAGTGTAGTTAAGAGCAATGTAAGTATTGATAGGTTTGTTACATAATTTGGTGGGGTGTATGGAAGATCCATCTAATCACAGATAACTTTAAATTACAGTCTTTGAGAGTTGGAGTCAATGTGTTTGTGCCTACAGTTACCCTGTCAGTCCATAAAAAACCTGGTCTCCAGTCACAACAGGTTTTGCTTGGTTTGATGTGATTCTCAACCTCAGGAGGAATGCCAACAACCATAGCATTGCCCACTGGAGCCCCATCACAGAGATGGCAGTGGCAGTCCCTTTTCTGTTTAGCAGCCAGCTGGCCACAGCTGTAGTTAAGAAATCTATTCCTCTTGGATTGTGGGATCTCATCAGCTCAATGGGTTTTAAACTAATAATTGTATTTCACAGGAGAAGATTTTATCACTGGTGTAACAGCAGCAGCACTGCTGTGAGGGAGGCAAGCTTAGATTAGGTTCACTTCAGAATTCTGCATCTTTCTTCATTTCTGTTGTATGTTTTAAAGAAAAACAAAAGCATCCTGAACATTAACATTCCAGGATTTAACTCTGGTCCCCCCCCTGCCCGCCCCATTTTCACTTCTACATGTTTTAGGTCCAAAATCTACTTACCAGTGTTAAGAATGGACATCTAGAAGTCTTTTTGTTCAAAGCAAGTTAATGATAGGTAATACTGAAAGTGTTTTGGTCCAGTATGCAAAATGTTTTGAAGCAAACTCATGGCAAAGTTCAGTACTAACCCTTGTGGAACTGGAGGGGGGGAAATAATCAGCTGGGGTTTTCTTTCTTGAGGAATAGGTGCCCTAATTGATTTGAAGCTGCTTTCTTTAAGTTTACGAGAGACTGCAGTGATCATCAGGATCTAGATGGCTGCCCTTTCTTTTTTAAATTCAGGAATAAAATTAAAATCTGCTTCATCAAGACTCATTGTGGTCTTATACTTTTGCTTGTAAATAAAACATTAACTTTTAAAGCTTCCTCATTTTTTATGTGCAGTGTGTGTATTTCACAGAACGGATAAGGTTGGAAAGGACCACAGAGGGGCATCTGGTCCAACCTCCCTGCTCAAGCAGGGCCATCCTGGAGCACATGGCACAGGATTGTGTGTAGATAGTGCTTGAATGTCTCCAGTGGGGGAGACTCCACAACCTCTCTGGGCAGTCTGTTCCAGTGCGTGGTCACTGCACAGTGAAGAAGTTCTTCCTCATATTCAGCTGGAACTTCCTGTGCATCGGTTTCTGCCCATTGCCTCTTGTCCCATTGCTTGGCACTGCTGAGAAGAGCCTTCAAGATAAAACAGACTGCCCTTAAATTATCTGGTTGCAGCTACAAAGTAGCCTAAGCTATGCATTAAAACAATTTAAAATAGGCATTAATGGATCCTTATACTTAAAAAATAGAGCACTGGGTCTTTGCAGATAGCTGTCTGGTGTAGCCTGTCAGCATTCTTTTAGTTACAGGACTCTTTCTTCTGAGAGAAACAGTCTTTAAAATCTGTCTCTGAATAGTAAACAGTTTTAATAATAAAAAAAGAGAAATGTTTTGTACCAAATAGGGCTTGTTGGCAGACACTGGATTGTAAAACTGCAGGGGTGAAAGCGTAGTCGGAAGGATTAGTTTATATCTCTCTTAGTTACCAATGCCTCAGCTCTTGTTGGACCAGCTGCCAGCTTCCAAAGTAATAGTGAGATGTGACATTGCAGAAGTGAGGTGTGGAGAGCAGAGACCAAGTTAGTAGAGGAAAGCAGCTGTAGGGCATGTGAAGGACACAAGTCTTGGTTGCTGTGTTGGCAACTGGAGTGGAGAGTATGCACGAAGCAATGGTAGTGAAGGAGGAGATAAAGCACTGTCAGTAGGGCTGCTATAAAGGAGGAGAAGGTTGGACTGTGGCTCTAAAATGTGGGCAGGGCATCTTCTCACCAGTATAAAACTGAGTGGTGTCAGGTGTTTGGCTGAATGCTGATAGATGCAGTTGGGAAATATGAATGTGATCAGTTCAACATGCAATCTACTTGTATACATTTTATGGCTGGTGATTAATGGTAAACAGGTAAAGAAATGTTCTGTTCTCTATGAATTACAAGATCAATTTGGATTAAATTTGGATTTTAGATCGAAACATAGAGAGAATGGTTCCTTAATTTTTTTTAATGGTTTATCCTTGATTCTATCTTAGTCTCTTGGAAAAGAAAAAAGGGACCTTCACAATTTACCAGGAGCTAAGGGCAGCTACTTTTCTTGAGATGTGATGGTACCTTTCATCAGATAAGTGACTTCTTGTTCCTGAGAAGAGGATACGATACCAATTTTTGTCTTGAGCTGCTATCCATGCTCCTGTTTCAGAGTACTGTATACTTACTACAAAAAGTACATATTTAATATTTCATTCTTTGAAAGGAAATTTGGTCTTAAATATTTATGAGTATATGCTGCTTGTTTCTTTTTGTAAACAAACCACAGAAATCGATGTATACCAGGTTAGCATTCACTAAAAGCATGGTTTTCAGAAAGAGATGGAAGGGATACAGACATAAACTACTTATGTGGCTAAAAAGATAAGCAGAATTTGTAATGCACACATGGGATGTCTGTTTTCTTCTGTTCAGTAAAGTCTTTGTTGACCTACTCAGAGTTTGCTGGGATGCCTACATGATTTTGGGAAATATAGCAGCAGAAAGTGGCTGAAAATTGCAAGAGCTCTGAGCTCTTTATTGTCATTGATTTCTGTTCCTACCAATAAGATGGACTGGGACTAGAGAGAATGACTTATGAGGAGCATCTGAAGACACTGTGTGTAAGCTTGGGGAAGAGGGTACCTTATTGCTGTCTACAAATTCCATGTGAGGCGGGTGGAAAGGGAGATGCTGCTCCAGCCTGTGTCCAGGTGTCCAGTGACAAGACACAAGGGAATGACGTAAAGCTGCATCAGGGAAGTTTAGATTGGATGTTAGGGAGAAGTTGTTCACTGAGAGTGGTGGTCAAGCACAGGAGCAGGCTCCGCAGGGAAGTGGTCATGACCCCAAACCTGTCAGAGTTCAAGAAGCATTTGGGCAACATTCTCAAGTACCCGGATTAACTTTTGGGTTGCCCTGTATGGTCAGGAGCTGGACTGGACTATCCTCATGGGTCCCTTCCAACTCAGCGTATTCTATGACTCGACTAAAATTCTTTTAATATTACAATGTTGGTGCCATTTCTTGGAGGAAGCAGTTGCTGGTCTTTCAGGTCTTGTTACCTCGTCACTTGTGCTTAGCTTGCTGTTCACCTACACAACTGAACACTGTAACTGGGTATGAAATGGGAGTTTGGCTTGAATTGCTTTGTTTGTTGGGTATTTTTTCTTTTGTCCTGAAGCAGATTGAATGCTCTCACTATCACTTCCATGCTCTCAGATACAGGGGTAGTAATGCCGTAAACTGCTTTGACTTCTTTCCCCTGGATTAGATTTTTGCTGACTTCCAATCTGATTCCAGCATGAGAAGCAGCTCAGCCAGGAGCAGCAGCTATAATAGCACAAATGTTGAAACAGGAATAGGAGAAAGAATCCATCTAATTAAAACAAGGAGTGGTTGGCTTACAGCTGTCTTTAAAAAGCACAACCTTAAGTGGAGCAGATCTTAAGGCAATGACTGGGTTTTGCTTCTGAGAAGGAAACATAACTCATTTTTGTGGTTGAAACATTTGTTGCTACGTACTGATGTGATCTAGGTCCAATTTCTGATTTTTCTACAGGCCTTGATGATGGTGACCAGCACACAAGTGGCTTTTTGCTTCTCAGTGGTATAACTGAGGTGCTGCTTCTTGCCTTTCTCACATTTGGAGAGTAAATTTAATGTCAGGGTGTACAGATATTGTAGGAATGCAGGTGTTTGGTAACCTTACTGTAACAGGCTTTGTGATGCTCCTTGGCAGTTACAGCCTTGCTAGGTTTAGGCAGTCTGTTCCTCTTTCAGTGGTTTTAGTTGGCTGTATTGCCAGGATTTTGCTGTGTGTTTGACTGCCAGTTAGTAAGGAAGATGAGGTCCTTCCCCAAGGATTGGGTGGCTGAGTGCATTATAGGGAGTGAGAGGATCAAGGAAGCTCTGACTCCTGTACATAGTTTTTTTTATTCCCTCCTTTTCTAAGGAGCCTTCGTCTGTAAGTATTGGAGGAAAGCATAATTAAAAAATACTGTCACATATTTTCAGCATTAAGATGATTTTTTTTTTCTTTTTAACCTGTATTTGCCTCTCTTCTGCCGTCTTGTCCTGACAAAATTAAAACAAAATAAAACTGCTCTTTTTCAGCCTTTATATAGCAAATCAAAGCATGCTGAAACAACATTGTAGGATGTATTATGCTGCAGGTTTAGTTTGGATCCAGGATTATATTTATGATGCAAATACCCCAGATGTGAAGTATATGAACTCTTTCACGAGTCTAAAACCAAAAGGTTGTCTGTAGGAGCAGATGTGATGGTGTCAGCATCTAACAGGCCGTAGACTGAGAGCACTAATGTGGAACAAATGTTCCTGTTTCCCTACCAAAAAAAGTGTATGGAAATAGACTCAGGATCATCACCAGCAGCTATTCTGCTCTGAAGGTGCTTATGCTCCTATTGTACCACACAGCTTGCTAATGCAGTCTCTGAAGTCTTTGAATATCCCCAGAGGCTCACAGGTGAAAAACCTGATGGATCATGCTATTCTTTATTATGGAGTTGATGTATTTTGATGGTTTGTGCTTTTATTATACTATGTAAGACTATTTTCATCCCAGCTCACACTTAACATTCACCCACACTTGACATTGACTAAAAGAGGAGAATTACAGACATAGGTGTAAATCAGTGTGATGCTTTCAAATACTCATTGTTAGGTTCTGAAATTTCATAGACCCTTAAAAAAGCTAAGACATATATGTCTTGAAAAAAGACAAAAGGTTCCACAAGGGGTATTTTAATGCACTGATTTGAAATACAGGAATAAAGCAGATTAAAAACATTTAGTGTTATCACTGATAGCCTCTGCATCCCCAGTAATCTTAGCTGTGATTCAATGATTTTTAGCTAGGAGAAAAAGTTGCTTAAGCCTCTTTTTAGCGATTATTTGTATGTGGTAAGAACGCCTTTTTTTCCTTGAAGCTGGTTTCTGGAGCACTTCTATCCTGCCAGCTCCATGGAGATGTGTTGATACAATGCCAGATTTCATGGAACACAACTTTCTTTCCAGCCTTCAAGTGTTGAAAGGGGATTTTTACAGAAGAGCAACTGCTGAATTCTGTCTGAGACTCACTATGGTTTTATAGTAGCTTATTTGTCTCACAATGGGAGTTACTGTATGTGTAACGAGGAAATCTCTTCAATGCTGAAAATGAGGTTTTGTACGCCAATGTTACTGTATCAAAGCATGTTACTTGTAGTACTGCCTGACACTGACTTTAGCTTTAACACCCCCCCCCCCAAAAAAACCCCTCCAATTAAAAAAACCCACAAAACCCCTACCCAGAATGCTAGTATAAGCTCAAAACAGCAGCAAAAAGAAAAATCTGAGGCCAGCATCATATGTTGAATTACTAAGAAGGTAATGGTGGGCAGAACCTTGACATCTGAATTTGTGATCCTAGCTAGAGAGAGGATCTGTCACAAAAGAGCCAGAAACACCAAGAGAGAAGGTAGTGTTTTTTATCTGGGGAGATGTAGCTGCTTACGATCTTAGTGTGCCTCACATATCAGTAACAAATATATCAAGTATGTTTAGATTTATGTTTCTTACTGCAGTTTCATTTCTCTTAGTATTCTGTTTCTGGTGAGAGGAACAAATGGATATCTGCCCATGTAGGTTAGTTTTGAAAAAATGTGTTCAGTATTGATAAGGGCAGGAAAAGAAGTATGATCCATCTTGATTTCTGCTGGACCCTATGTTACTTGCTTGTGATTCAGTTGTTGGAGTGCGGGGAGCTCCTATACTTCTGATAACTGGATGTTCTGCTGTGCCATCTGTAACTATTACTATTTCATTTTATGAACTGAAAAATTACACATTGCGTATTTCTCATGCGTTAAACAGGAACGGCTTCTGTGATTAACTTGAAGATGTTGACTGTGTGGAAAAACAGTGAGGAAGATTACCTAGAAGAGGGAAATGGCATCCTTAGTGCTCAGGTTACTGTGCACAGGCAGATAACGTGTAGGAAAGACATGAAATGCATCTCCACCCTGGGAAAGTCTCTGACCAGAGCTCAGCCTTCCTTAGGCACCAGAGTGAAATAACCACTACACAAAAAGCTGTATTAGCAGGGGGCCTTGATAAGGCTGCTTGCGCTTTGTGGTGATTTTATTTTTGGGTGGTGGGTTGGTTTTTTTGTGTTGTTTTTCTTTGGGTTTTTTTAATTGTTATGACTGTCTTTGAGTGTTGCTTTGTGTCACTCATAGTGTCTTTCTTGATATATGCACTAGTCCTTGATCACATGGCACTTTGGGATAATGCTGTAGTACGGTAGCTACCAGAAGATGGACTTCATGGGAACAGATGGCACACTTGGCTTAGGATAAAAATAGTTGGGAATTTTTGTCAATTCACTTAGAGTCAGCTGTTGGATCCAGACACAAAATATTTAGTTCACTTTTTCCATGAAAGCACCCAAAATAAATCTGTTTTTCCCCCACATAGACTAGTTGCCTTTTCCAGGTTTCTGATACATAGGGAAAGTCAAGTGTTGGTAGGAGTGTCAAAATCAGGAAGATTTGTGGTGTGGGTGTAAAGCTTCACCTTGAGGAACTCCAGGGATGTTGCTTTATTTTGTAATAATTAAAATCTTCATGGGCTGTCCATGTGTTTCCTGACACATACCAGGAAATTTCTGCTGCTGTTGTCTGGCTGTTCAGATGGTTATCAAAGTTGCTTTGACTGCAAGGTGTTTTAAGTATTGTGATGCATAGTGTGGTAGCCTGAAAAAGCATCATTGCAGTTGTTTCCCAGTGGTAAAGTGTCTCCTGCCTGGTGAGAACTGGGAGTGGGGCAGGTTTGTTAGGAATAGAGGTGGAGAATGTATCATGACAATTCAACATTAATCTTAAGTGCTTTTTCTTTTGCTGTTTGACCTACATCATTGGTCTTTTCCATCATCTCTGTGTGTCATATGAATAATAAATGTGTATGAATTACGTGTATATATAGAGCATGAATGTACACATGAATGAACTGTATTTGTGTGTATATGCATAAATGATATCCAGAGGATTTCTTGTATGGAAAAGAACTGTAAGAAATCTTGACACTTCCCTGTGACATTTTAAAATTTGGATTAACTGAATTATGTGAAAATGTAACACTTCCATGTGACATTTTAGATCAACTGCTGGGGATAAGAGAGTTTAAGAACAGTTGGGTTTTTTTTCTGAAAAGTCCTGTTTTAAAAGATTTTTCATGGTGAATATTAGATATGGGAAATGGGGAGCACTGTGTATTGCCATAAAATGGCTATTATTTGATATAAAATGGAATGCTTGATCCCTTTTTTACTTTCCCTTCCAATTTAAGGTTAATTGGAGTTCTGAGAAACAAATTACTGAATTTGCTTCTGGTTTAGCTTGAGGTCATTGGAGGATCTGAATGGCAAGTTGTCCCTGCAGGAGGGCTCCTGAGGCCTCACCAGGTGGCCTTTATCACATGGACTGTGACCCAGACAGTTATTTTGAGCACTTTAAATCCAGTAAGGCTCTGTTAAATGGGATCAATGTAAGTCAGCAAGCCTACCTGCAGCTTAGGTTTTCTTTATATAATCAAGGCATTTGCTTCTGATAACCCTTGCTGTTTGTGAAGGAGGAAGGCTGGGACAAACGTACTTCAAATGGTCTGCAGGCGTTATTTATACATTATTGTTGTCTAGAACACTAAGAAAAGGCTTGTTTATAGTTGCAGATTTTCAATATTCTATTATGAGTTGTTCCAGCACCAAATTGTCTGAAGTAGTGTAAAGAAATTACATGATAATGATTCTTGTCACAGAATTTTTCCTTTTCTGTAGTGTGGATAAAATGTGACTGTCTGTAACGTTAAACTCTTGAAAGAACGTGCATCAGATAACCAAAACAGGCTTAAAGTAAGCACTGCAAGGTGTTTATTGCCATCATTCAAGAGACTATTGAAAGAATCATACTTAAAATAGTTTTTTAGTGGTTTATCGTAAATTGGAACATGAAAAGCCACTCTTTGTCTTATTATTTTAATTGTCAGATAGATGAAGAAGGAGTTTGTTTGTAATGATGCTTTTTGGACTGCAGTCCAAAAAGATGCTGGAGTAGGTGGGTAGTGAACAAAGGAATTTCCTTCAGGTGGGTATGATTAATTGTTAATGAAGTACCAGTGTTAAATAAATAGCAGTTCTCTTGGTTTTGTCACATTTAATTTTTTTATTATTATTATTATTTGTTGCTTTATGGTATTACTCTGCTAGAAGAATTAGCAGGTACTAAACAGGTGGGAATCACTAGTGTTGCAGTACACAGCAAGTTACTTGAACCATGATTTTCTTTTAAGGCTTAATTCATCTTCACCAGTTCATGGGAATACTTCTGGATTTTGAGATAGTGGCTGATAGACGTTTTCTCAACTGTCTGGGCTGCTGAGTTTTGCTGTGGAAAGTGGGAACTGTGTGGCTCTGTCTGCATAACAAACTCTGCTCACATCTGATTAAGATCCAAGCCTGTTTCCCGATGACATCTGGAAACATTTTGACCCGCTGGTGGAGGGCTGTTCCTGACCTAATTAGCTTGGTGTTATGACTAGCTCTCCGCTGCTTTGTGATTTTGTTCCTTTTGACTTCATCCGGTTTATACTTCTCACTGAATGTTACCATTTAGGGTACTAAAAGTCAAAACAAAATTAGGTTTTACAATCTGCTGCTTTTCCAGTCAGCGTTTCAGTACTTCTAAATTTTCATACATGTGATCATTGGGTATTCCAAGTACAAAGAGCTGAATAATTCAGCAGCCGTATGGCTCGCACATGTCAAGATGATACAAAAGGGGGGGATGATCAATCTAAGTCTTCTTTCCTGTGCTGTAGGACAAAGCATTGTTTCCTCCTCTTTCTTAACTCTGTTCTGAGTTTCTCCTAGTTCTGGCTGGGTGCTTCTTTTCAAGAAAGAAGTGTTATTTTTAAAAGGTAAATGTCTCTTGAGAGGTAGACAGTATACTGTAGTAAGGTATTTATATTTTCGTTTCTTTCAACTCCGCTTAAAAAACAAAAGGCTACCGCTATTTCTTTATATGCACAAGCAAAATGTTTTTTAGATGCTGTGCCAAACTGGACAAATAAAATTTAAACAAGCTCCAGCAAATGCATAGTGTGCACCATTGCAGTAAAGACAAGTAATAAAACCAAAGGGAAATAAATGGTGACTCAGTTCAATTCTGTTTGCTTGAACAGCAGAAGGGACGATAATAAATTCTGGGGGTATAATACAGAAAGGTCATACGGAAGAAAACCGTGTTTTCAGTGCAGCATAAGTACTTTGTGATTGAAACAAGTCCGTTCTTAAGATAGCAAAAATGAAACAAGGGGCTCTTACATGATTTGAAAAGACATTTTTTCCTTCCTCATGTGCATGCATAACATTTACACTGTATTTGGTGTTAGTGTAGCAGTATTAGGTTGACATAGTAAAATTGATAGTGGCAGTAAGGTTTTTATTGTTTTTTTGAAATGTATGAATGCAGTGGAACAGATGTTCAGAACAGCATGGAATATTCCTTGTTCCCCATCCCACCATCCCTTTCACACCGAGCCATCTGGAAGGGACTGTGAGCAGGATGAGCAGCCATCACGCTAAGAACAAGATTAACGTGTCGGCATCTTTTGTTGATACTTTAAACTGGTCGCTGTTTGTTCAGCGGAAAGAAACAATGTGAGGTCTCATGATCCCCTGTGTGCTAAGATCATTCACATGGCTATGGAAAGAAGGCAGAAGAGAAAATGTGATTTATATAGAACAATTAATAAATTTAATGGTAGTCAGTCTGGACTTAGACCCATACAGGCAGAAACCAACTTTTTCCCCATTCAGCTGTATTGATGTGACTAGCCACCTTTTACCATTAAGCACTGTGTCAGGTAATAGCATTCTGTTAAAACAGATTAAAATTTACTTATTTGTGAAAAAACTTCTGTACATGTTTTCCAGGGTTTTTCAGTTCATGCTCTTCATGAACTTTATTTTTTTACCCTGAATTTTTCTTTTTTACAGCAACAGGTATACCGTGTGTTGATGTCTTTCAGTTTACTCAGTTGGGTTCCTTTAGTACCCTTTAGCCTTGCATCTTTTGAGAGAAAGTGTAATTAGTGTTTTGGCTTAATGAACAAAATTTTGGTTAGAGAAAGGACAGCTTGTGGTCTAGAAGCAAGAGACTCTAGTCATGTGTGAAGGTGCCCTGGATCATCTGTATTCTGATACAGAATGAGTAGAAAAGGGTGGGTGGATCTGATACTGGCAGAGTGATTGGATTCAGTACAGCAAGCTATTGTATTGTGCACTCTGTGAACTTCTGTTAGATTTCAGGTAAGCAAATCTGTTTCTGAATAGATAGCTGAGTAACATTGTGTGTCAAGGAAGACTAGAATGTGTCAGTGAAGAAGAAATTGTATTTCTAAGCTTAACACACAGGTTCAGTGGTACCGCAGCGTATTTGTTACATTGTTTTGTGTTTCTTTCAACTGAGAGAATTTTAAGGTATGGAAATCTGAAACAGATTCAGGAAGGCTATTTGAAAAGGAGATGCTTAAAGTCTGAAACTACTACTGTAGTGCCGTAAGCTGTTCTAAGGGAGAAGGTAATCAGAAGAAAGTGACACAACCCAAGATCTCAGCTTTCATCTGTTTTCAGAGTAAAGATAAGCATGAGAAAAATAAGTGAGGGTAAAACTAGTTGAGGGATATGCATAGATGTTCTGGGAAAAACTTATTCTGTGAAGAAATGAGGTGATGGAATTAAGTAAATATTTGTGTTTAAAAAAAATGTACTTCAACGTGAAAAATATTCTGTGTATATGCTTTTCCTGTATTTTCATGAAAATGATAAGGCATGTTTAAAAAGTATAAATATTTAAGTGACAGGAGTAAAAAAATCCAGTGTAATTTGCTGGCAAAGATTTTTGCATGCTGGGCAGTGGAAAAAATGCTGTGAGTATAAACGGCAAAGTCCATTAATTTGAACAGTGAGAATTTAATACAGGAAATACATTCTATATTCCATACGTATATTGCAGTTGGGCGAGAAAAGTTGCATACTAAATAGAGATAAATTGGTGTTAACCTTCAGTTAAGTGGCTTCATTAGCAGAGTGTGAAATACCTTTATTTCTTCCTTGAACAATGATGAAGCCATTTAATTGGGTGACATGTATGTGATCCCTTATTTTGGAGCAGGAGATGAAACTTCATCATAATCTGTCTGTATGTACTTCATGATGATAAGCTTCTTATTTCCTTAGAAACTGTGGTGAAAAGTATTGTGAATGGGAAAAAATATTCTTGGGATTGTGGCTTTGCAATGGTACAGTTCTGTTGGGAGGAAGAAGTTAATGCAATAACTTTGAAGTGGTACCCCAGTCTTCTTTTCTTCATGGAGGGACTCTTACTTTAAGCAGAAATTGATGAGAGCTTTGACACTATCAGAGAATGGCAGGTGCCCAAGGATCATCTTTAGCTACAGTGGACAGGTAATGCAAACATGGGGTTGTAGAACAAAGGGGGAAAGACCCCAGAATACTCATCCTGGAAGCTGTAGAGAAAATACAGCAATTTCTGACTTCATAGTTGTTAATAATATTTGAAGCCTTTTATATTACAGTATGTAGTGTCAAGGAGGAAATAGCTACTTAATTTTAGATTGGATCATCCTCAGGGCCTCTTCTTTCCTGCATTTGTGAATGTTATCTTTTCTGTGCATATTCATAGTTAATGTGAAGTACTGAGAACTAAATTTAAAGTACCTGTAAGTGTTCACTACTGTGAAGATCTGTTTACCTTTTTCTCTCCCAACCTTTTAATTGGTGGAAATTCCTGAATTAATGCGTTCGCCTTTTAAAGGTTCTGCAGACTTCCGTGTGTCAGGCCCACTGTGTTAGCAGAGGTAGCTATTGTTCTGCTTCTTACACGTTTTTTGGGGATGTGGAAGGTTGACTAGGAGAGTGTACATCCATAAAATTTTAGATTGTAGATAAGCAAAACTAATCACCATCCCTTCCCCTGTTGTCCTTTCTCTTTTCGTTGCTTAATGTCTTGATTTCCTTCATAATATCAGTGGACCATAAAATCTGCCCCAAAGATCTCAGCACAGACAAAAACTGTGCCAAATAAAGAAAAGAAAACAAAACAACCATCCGAGTTGGTGAACCTTCAGGAACATTTCATTGCAACAGACATTAAAGAGCTCTGTTAAAGAAACAAAATAGCTTTAGGGATTTCTGTGCCCATTTCATCATTGCTAATACTTAGATTGGTATGATGTGAGAGGAAGATCAGAAGTGGTGATCTGATACTGAGGAGAAAAAAACCTGCTTTTGTTCCAACCTTGACTGTCATTCCTTTCATGTAGACCTGGTAATCAGGAGGAAGATCTGTGCAAACAATGGTGATAGAATTGGCTATATATTAAATTGTAGTGAGGAGGACATTTTCTAGGCATTTCACTTTACATGTATTGTTGAAAGATGTTTGTTGTGGATAAGAAATGTTCTTGATTTTTAGTTATCCTTAGGAAATAGAATCCTATTAGACCTTGTGTATATTTGTATCAAAAGTCTGCCCTTGCATCAGCAAACTCCTATCAAAATGAAGAGAGTTGCATTAAAAAATCACGTAAAACATAATAAAAATGGTATATTAACTAAAAAATACACCATCCCTTAGATTGGGGTAGCTCTAATAAAAGTAAAGTACTTGGTACTTAAAGCACGATTGTGGTTTAGTAAAACCATATTTTGTTTTGATACTCGTTACATAGTAATGTGGCTGAGAGAGGAATGGCATGCCTGATGGAACTTGAATAGCTAGAAGAAACTATTAAAAATTAGTCTTGTTTGTATGCCTTTTGATAAAAAATTCTGGGGTAATAGAGAGCACTATTAAACAATAACTGATGACTAAATAGTCTGTATTGTTTTGTAGTATACAAAATGTGGATTCAGATTCTTGTTAGAGTGAAGCCAGTTAAAAAAAAACCACAAAACTTTTAAAAGTACAAATGAATGATGTTAGACGAATCTTGAATTCAATAGCTTCCAGGATATATGCTAGTTATGGTTTATTTGTTTTTAACTTGTCATTACTGATCAGGTAGTAAATAACATTCAGCGATGACAAGTAGGAAAGGTTCATGAACATCAGGTTCTCAGTCATCTGGAATAAGGAAAAACCAGAAAGGAGCATGCATTAAAGGCACATTTATTCCTTTCCTTCCATTAGGATAAGAGGGATAGCAGTATTTGCACTCCATGTAGCCCTTTCCTTTTGTCTTGGGAAGGATGAAGATCCTTTGGAGGACATGGAGATCTGTGACAATGGCACTTCCACGGGGAGAAAAAAATATGGGGATGGGAGAGCATCTCCAAACCTGGTGCTTGGGGTCTTTCATCTTTCTGCTTTCCTTTCTATTCCAATTTAGTACATACATGAATCTTGAAGGTGAGTGATGGCAGGCTATCTAGAATTACGAACTTGAACAGGAAAATGGTCAATATTACCAAATTGGATGCCATTCAGAGATGGAAACTGTGTGTTGAATTGATTGTTAGGACATTAGATATGGGAAAACTTAACAGTCTGTAAAAGTTTTAAATGTTGAAATGCCCTAGACATGGAGACTGTGATTAGGACGTAGTGTAACTTGATTGTGTGCCTTGAGGTGAGGAAACTGACAGTATTTCTCTGGTTTTGATGAGGTGAAATGCAGTTCTAGATTCAGACACTGAAATTCAGGTGAGTGCCTATCAAAGCTTACACATGAGGTGTTTGAGCTCACCGTGTCATTCTTGTATCTATCAGGAGATGCAGGGATTTGGTTGTTCTTTGGGCTTCTGCTGAGCTCATATAGATGTATTCATACAAATTTAGGTGCTTAATCTTGAATGGAATCCCATCTGGTACATTACTCATGGCAAGCTGCGTATTCAGTCCATCTCGTTTTTCTTCTCCATAGAAGGAGAATTATGGTGTGTTCTCTTTTTATAGCGGTCTGGGAGATTTATCAATGGAAAGCTCTAAAGCTCTCTGAAAAGAATAGACTATATTCAGGGAGAATTTAGAATTGATGCATAGTAAGCTGGTTTTTGTGCTAAAATGTTCAGCTTTGTCATATTTTACTGGAGGATGTAAGAAGAAACCTCTGAAGAGCTTAAAAAAAGGCATTGTACAGTGTCTTTGAGAAAATGTAATAAGTAAACATTCACAAGTAGAGGGGCTGTGTAATGAACTGGAATTTGTTTTGTGGTATTAGTGAATATGTAAAGAACTTAAAATAAAGAACCATGAAATTCAGGTACATATTTTTAGCACGCGTGTAAATTGCAGTGCCTTTTTGGGGATGTGAAAGGATAAAAGGCAGGTTTGGGGGACAGCTGGTACTTCAGGTTTTTGCCAGTAGCTCAAGTATTTGAAAAACCCAGCTTGTCTCTTGTAATAGCTGTGCTCTGCTGTTGTTTGGAAAGATTGCACATGGTGTTTGTCATCTTTCAAGTTTGTTACTGTACATCTGCTTTCTACATAATTTTTTAAGAATCTGACTTGCAAAGGCAGTGTCAGATTTCTTGCATGCAGTTTAACAGCTGCTGTCCAGGGGAAGGTGGTCTGAGTAGACCTGGAGTGGTACTTCTGTGGCTGTGGGGGAAGCATGCAAAGAAAAGCAAAAATGCTTTGATTAAGTCTTTCTGTACCACTCTTGCCTCTACAGCAGTGACTACTGGGATAAGTGCATTCTAATTTTAAGACAAAAGGCAAATTGTTATGGAGTTGTTATGCAAGTTGTTATGGGAGGGGGAGAGAGAAAGAAGAGAAAGGGAGATGAGAATACTGAGGAAGCATGCAAAATCTGAATTTTAATGGGTTGATCTAAGCTAATTCAAGCTTTTGATGTCCTGTCCTTTCAGAATGCGTGTGGAAATCGAGTTGCTGATGCCTGGAGGGTTTGGAGAGCAGTGTCCGTCTGTACTCAGTCATAGTTCAGTCCAGCCAGATGTCGCATCTGATCCATGTCCAATGAGGCACGCATGGGTTTAGTGAGATGTTAAGCGACATCTCACCCTCATAGTTTTTCTTCTCTCCCCTTTTGCCTCCTCTTTCTGATCTGACACTAATGTCTCATACATTTCCACTTCAGCCAGTTGTATATGTGCAATATAGCATCTTTCTAGATTCTTCATCTCTTGTGCTAGATGCCGCTGATGGTTTAAAGGCGGCTGTCAGGCATAGATGGCCTCACAGTGGTGATGAACCTGTTCATCCAAACTGTAAGTCTCTGGTTTCAGTGTGTGCTTAGCTGGGGTAAAATGAGTAAAAAAATTACAAACTTAGGATTGGGACCAATCTACTGCACTGACACAATTTTTGAAAATAATAATTTATTTGCATTAGAGTTTTCAATTATTTGTGGGTGGAAGGTGTTCTGGTATGGGCTGGGGTAGAGTTATTTTTTTTCCACAGGGGCTAGCAGGGAGCTGTGTTTTGGATTTGTGCTCAACCCAGGGCTGATAAACTAGAGATGTTATTGCTTAGCATGGCAAAAAGCCATGGCCTTTTCTGCTTATTGTACTTCGGCATTGGCAAGGAGAATATTGGGGATGCTTGGGAGATTGGGAGGAGACACAGCTGGGACAGGTGACCCAAAATGACCAGGTGAACATTCCAGACCATTTGGTGTCATAGTCAGTGTATAAAGTGGGGATAAGAAGGAGAAAGAAAGGGGGGATGTTTGCAATTCTTTGACTTCCCAAGTCACTGTTATGTGTGATGGGGCCCTGCTCTTCTGGAGATGGCTGAACACCTGCCTGCCCGTGGGAAGCAGTGAATTAATTCTTGTGCTTTGCTTTCGTGGGCAGGTTTTGCTTTCCCCATTAAACTGTCTTTACCTCATCCCATGAGTTTTCTGTCTTTTACTCTTTTGATTCTCACACTGATCCAGCTGGTGGGGTAGGGAGTGAGCAACTGTGTGGGGCTTGGCTGTTGGCTGGGGTTAAACCACGACAGAAGGGAAGAGAAGTTATTAAACCTCTGTATTGCAAAATTGAATATGATTTCTAAATGCCAGTGTGTTTACTATATATAGTGACATCACAGTGACTATCTTGTCTAGGAAGAAACTGAGACTAAATGCGACTCAAAACAGGTGAAAGATGAATGTGGAAGGCAGTGGAATTGCCGTTGCAAATTCTTGTTTTCTGCTCCTGGTAACACACTCCCTTCGGTCAGGCTGTGTCTCATGAAGACCCTGTAATTCAGAGGCCTATTTTGTCTTGATTTCTTGCCTAACCTCTTGTTACATAGATTTTGAAATTAACTTAGCCTCACTTCTCATGCATTTTCTTAAAAAATATTACGTTCATCTGAGTTGTGTGTGGTGAAGAAAAAGGTGGTTGTGCTTTAGTAGTAAGGACACAAGTTTTTTCCTTAGTAATGGGTTAGTGTCTGAATAGGTCTGTAAGTGTTTAATTCAGTTAGGTGAAGTTTTTAAATTAGAAGAAACTTATTGCAGTTTCAGATTTCTTTTTTTCTTTTCCTCTGATCAGGAGCAGGTAGTGCATTGCTTAATTTGTTGCATATATTTACTCATCAGTGTTCAGTTTACCTTTTGGAATTAAACTTCAATCTGAAATGGGGTTGCTACATAATAATTTAAATCATGCATTCAAATATGAAGGTTGTTTATTTTCCCTTACCCTCAGCCCTGGTGTGTGCTTTAGCCTGCTCTTTAGAGAAATGGGATTTCTTGGGTTGGTCTGTCACTCTCCTGGTAGCTCTTGAACACACTGGACCATTTCATCAGGAAGTGACAAGAAAATGAAAAGCTCGAACTGAAGTTGTAGTTTTCTTTAAATTAGCTTTTACAGGCAAGAAAGAAGATTATATGGAGAAGGGACTTAAATTTAAGAGCTCCTGGTGGAAGGCATTCTGATTGTACTCAGTGTGGTAGGTGTTTCAAGATGTAGCAGACAATTAGCTGGGCAGTCTGCAGCTAGCTTCTCACTGGGCCCAGTGTGTTGTGTGGGCTAGTGAGGAAGTTGGGTGAACTGCAAAAGGTAAGGGGGGGGGGGGCAGCTCTGAGAATGCTAGACAGAAAGCCATGGGAAAAACAGGCTTTATTCTGGTGGCCTTTTCATATAAAAATTTCATTTAGCACTAATTTATGCTTCTATTAATTTATTTCTTACAAATTATGTTTATATGAAATGTATTTTCACTGTAGCATTTAAATTACAGTGAAAGAATTCCTCGTAATGACTTTTATTTCATAGCTACAATGCACTAGCCTGTTTGCAGAGTGTTGGTGCTAGATGTTGCTTTTCAGTAACAGTGAATTTCCAGTTTTGATTTATTTTTGATCAAGTTCAGAAAAATGTTTGCAATGGATATGAAGTAATATTTTGAAATGCATCTCTTTGTAAAGGAATACAAAAATATAGAACAGAAAACAGGAAGTTTTTTTATCAAATATAAAAATCGTTCCTCTGTTACCTCTGATGTGTTGTGTAAAATTTAGCAAACTCAGCTAACCTTAAATTTTGGCATACTCAAACTGTCTCATATTAAGAAAGACGTAAAATATAATTCAAGACTACTGCTTAGAAGTCACAAGCCTGTTCCTTCCTGACCTGTTATGAAATAGTCTTACAGCTAAATAATTTGCTTTTTGTTCATTAAAGTTGTTAAGCTTTTAGAAATGTTCTTGAGAATAAAATATTTTAAATCTTTGGGCAGGAAGTCATTACAAAAATGACTGTGCAACATTTGAAAGGCAAAGAGATCTTTTAATTTACTAATGTGATTTTAATTAGAGAAATTGAAAGGCTACTTTAATTGCTTTAGTACAGTAAAAATGAAATTTTCAGCTAAGTCTTTCCCAAATGAACTATGTCCTTGGTAATAATGAAACTTCATGTTCCAGAAAATTTCGATGCCACATGGCATATTATTCATGAGTAGTACATGGACATTGAATTTTTGATGTTAAAAATGTAATCAAGTTGACTGTTGTGTTAATGTCATTTTAAAGAAAACTGCTTTAGATGTTTTTGTTTTATATTGCTTCCCTTTTGGGAGAATTCTGTCTCACATGGGCATCCTTGCTCTCAAAGCTGCTCTCTGTAGGACAGTGTTTTCTATGCCATTGTGCCCTTTTGTGATGCTTTGAGATCTCTTTTTGTATTTGTTTTCCCCATTTTCCCCATCTGTCGTGGTTTAGGAATGGTACTCTGCAATTTAGTTCTTCCCCCCCCCGAGACTTTCCAAACCACACTGTCACTCCCTCGATCATCTTCTCCCCCTCTTCCCCCTCTGCCCTTCACCCCCTGGGTGGCCAGAGAGGAGAACTGGATGCACAAAAGGCAAAGATCACAGCTTGAGATAAGAACAATTTACTGGAAACAGCAATGAGATAAGAAAACAAACAGTAGCAGCAGCACTATTTGTAAGAAAAGAATATAAAAAGAGAGAATGATTAATGTGCAAAAATGGTCACTGCAGAGCCTGCCTTGACCACAGCCAGGTTGTTCCTGACTGTAGAGGAACGCCCTGCTTCTTGGAAATGAGAGAGGAATCCCTTTTCCCTGCCCCTGGCAATGATGTGAGATGGTATCAAATAACACAATGTCTTGGTCCCTCCCCTTGGTCTGGGCTGGAACCAAGGCACCATCTTCATTTGTTTCATTTTTCCCAGAAAACCAGTTCTGACAACCTTCGTTTTCTCAGATAAATGTCTTCCTGCATCTGGCCTGTTCCCAGAAGCTGTTCAGTTCATGCCCTTACCCCATTCAGAATGCCATACAGCACCACCTGTGGAAAACCATCTTCTTCCTCATGCAGCCTGTTTCTGAGAGGCACTTGCCCTTACGTGTCAGATGAATTTATCATTTTTACTGAAAACTGTCAGAGCTGGGGTAGGTCGGTGTCTGACGTAGTCAGGGGGCTGCAGTCCTTGATTGGTCTGTTGGTGGCCAGTTGCCAAGGCAGGATGCCAGCTTGCTCCAGACAGCGACCTTTCTTGCCACTCCTGTGGGGACTGCCAGTTTTTTTATAAATGCAAATGTGCACTGAAGTCCAGTGATTCTGGAACTGCAGCACAAGTCTGTGCATACAGTAAATCTTACACCAAATCTAAGGCAAAAAGCCTACATTACCTATATTACCTATATTGCCTGTATTCTCTGCTGTCCTGCAGTGCTCTTGTCATATTCTGGCATGAGTGCAGAACTCCAGTGCCTCGGTAGGAATTGTACA
This sequence comes from Corvus cornix cornix, assembly GCF_000738735.6. Classification (NCBI taxonomy): domain Eukaryota; kingdom Metazoa; phylum Chordata; class Aves; order Passeriformes; family Corvidae; genus Corvus; species Corvus cornix. The sequence continues at coordinate 47,063,848 of NC_046332.1, forward strand.
GGATCTTACAGTGGGAAGGCTGAAGCAAGGGCTTTAAAAGAAAAATGGTGAAGTGTTTTCTGGAGAAAAAAGCCTGAATGTGTGCTACACTGATTCAGAGCTCTTAATTTCGTTTTTGTAAACGTCATATGTATTTGTTTGTAAATTCCAGACTGTGAGCCATGCCTTTGGTGAAAAGGAACATTGAACCACGGCATCTCTGCCGAGGAGCTCTGCCAGAGGGAATTACAAGTGAACTGGAATGTGTAACAAATAGCACCCTTGCTGCTATCATACGCCAGCTAAGCAGCTTAAGTAAGTATCTGTAACTTCCTGTAAGTATTTGATTAATGATGAAAAACTGAAGAGATGAAAAACTTTAAGATGGATTGTTTTAAATAGCAAAATTATGGTATGGGACATTACCACTTATGTATTGTAGTAATATGCTATTTCATTGCTTTTATGCTCTTCTGTATTTTGGAGTTTATTCAAGAAGCAAAAAGCCCAACCCAACCCTCCCCCCACCCCCAAACCCCACTCCAAAAAGCAAATTAGCAAAAAACCAAACAAGCAAAAAAATCCCAAAAACAAATTTAAAAAAACCCAAAAAACACCACCAAAAAAAGCCCCAACCAAAAAACTGGAGCATAGAAAACCAGAACTTACTTCTAAGGTGAGAGAAATTAGTGCAAGAAACAAGACTAGCACTTGAGTTCTTCTTGCCTTGCAGTTTTACAGGATTGAGCCAGCAAACTCTTCTTCTGCCTCCTGGCATCAAATGACACATTCGACTGAAATTTTAGTTTTTCGTAATGTGCTAATATTTCTTAAGTTTCCTCTTTTATATATATGTGTGTGCTCAATTCATATGAATGAAATTAAGCACATTGAAAGGATGCCATTTGCTGAACAAGCCTGCAGGCTACCATTGAGGCAGGCTAACATCAGCTCTGTACAGAGTAGCCTACACACCACACCTGTCAGGTGACACCACCACTAGCAATTCTAGAAGCATGACTGGAGTGTTTGCAAGATGAACAATATTTTTAATGAAAGGGATAAGAGATGTTTTTCAGACAGTGTTTAACAATCAGCAGCTGTTGTTTGTGCTGATAACGCTGGTCCTAGAAAAGAAATTACTGCTTCATCAGTTGCTTCACTTTGTAAATGGAAGTGGTTTAAGACTGGGAGTCTGTATGGAGCTCAGACTATGGGGCCCACTGGTGTTCAGTTTATGATGATAGAAAAAAGTGCTTAGGGAAAGAGGACAAGAAACACAGCATTTCCTCTTTTCAGTAGTCAGTGATTTAGTGATTTTTCTGAGCTGGAGGTCCATCTGAATCATCCTATGTAATGAGCATTTGTAAAACTGTCACCTGTGGTGTTGCTTAGATCTGTTGAAATAGGGATTGCAGCTTTTTCGTGGCCAGTGACCTGTGGCAGAATGTCCCACAATAGAAGTTGACCTGTTTCTTCCTTTTGATACCTTCTCGTTCTGGTGTAATACAAAATAATGAAAGGTGCTTTCATCCTGTGAATTTCCATAATAATTTGTGATTTTATAAAGTGTTTATCCTGTTCTCCTGGTGATATTTTTCCAGGTTGAAGTGTCCTGATCTGTTAGTGATCTTCTCGAATAGAAACCATTTTGTTTTTCTGATCACTGTTATTTCTGCTTTGGATATGTAAGTTACGATATATTGTGGGTTTTTTAAGGTGGAGTGTTGAGGACTTCCGATAATATTCAAAACAGACTTTCTCTGTTTTGCCATTATTTCCCTAAAAATTTGTAGAATTTTGATTGTTGCTAAGCATTGAGGTACTATTTTCAGATAAGCTTCCAAGCTATCCTGTGGTCTTTCTTGAACAGCAGCTGATGATTTAGTGTCTGAAGTTATTTAGAGTTAATTTGTGTTTGTATTGAGTTTCATTTACTGTTTTCTCAGGCAGTTGCACAGTAGTGACATCCTTAAGTTTCAGAAAAGTTAGAAGAATGGCTAATGTTCTAGTTACACTAAAGGATACATGCTAAGACCTCATTTTGGTATTGTGCAATGATTGTCCAAGTGTAGATAATACACTTTCTACTTGTCTGACTTGCTAGGAATGTGTACAGCTTTCATTTATCCAGATTTGGTCTTGCAGCTAATCTGTTACACTGCCTGTTTACATCCTCTTATGATTGTTGCTGAGGAACTGACTACTTACATCCATATCTTGCAGTTTTCCCTTAGTGGATTTCTAGGGTCATCTGAAGTCTTTGTAGACAGCCCCTAAAGTTGTTAGTGTCAGGTTAAAGATCTGTGCAAATAAATGATGTGTCCTTAGTCTTAACAGATGAATACATGGTATTTAACAAGTGAAATGTATCACCATTCTCATCCACAGTCTGAAAAATGTCATGTTTGCAGAGGGTTTATTCTGCAGACAGCATTTGCTTTGCCTGTCTTTTGAGCCAGCTGGGAGCAAGGAAATGATCATAGAAAAATGCTGTGCTGGAGCTGAAGTAGTATGTCCTGCTGACAACATCAGAGCTGGCTGGTGTTTCCACAGCTTAAGGCATAGAGTGAGCAACTTCAGGTCTATCTTGCAGTCACACTGGGTTTTTCTTGGTGTTGCACTGTGAATTCAGTGTGGATTTTAAAAACTGGCAGGTCTGTACTGTTGCATACATATTTGGCATGCTTTTACCTCTGTTCTTTTCAGGAGATGTTAACAAGTTCCTATCCAAAGGGAATGTGCTCTCAGGAGAGCTTTTTCTGTATTATGTTTTCAGATTTGGGTTTGTTTCCAGCCAGCTGTCTTGGAGCACAGGCAGAGTGAGCAGCATTCTGTATGAAACTGTGCACTTTTATGTAAGGCAGAATCTTGTCTAGGGGATTCACCTCCACTTGGGAGGAGAGAATCTACTGGAGGGGAAGGACAGGGAGCATTTGCAGGCTGTACCTGTAAGTACCGTGGAGGAAGTGTAATCTGTGGAGACTTGGAAGAGTTTCTCTTTCATGCAGAGAAGAACAGCTACCAACTTGCCCTTTGGTATTTTCCTGGGTAGATTGGCCATTGGCTCAGTTTCACTGGTTTTCATGCAGGCCTGAGCACAGTGCATCCATGTCACTACCCTCTGTAGTACTGCTGAATCAGGCTGGGTTGGAAAGGTTGCTTTTTTGCCATTACGTATCTTGCTAGTGGTATTGTGAGAAAGGAGATCAGAATCAAGACCTAGTCAGTAACAGCCTACCACTTTTGCATCTTTAAAAAAAGAGGAGGGGGAAAGCATGATTCTAATGTTTCTAGTTAATCCAGTTACAAATGGGTGGGTGAAATCACTGTCTTCTATAGTTGGAGGGAACCTTAGAAGGAAAGACTGCATAATTTCTTGGTGGATTTTTAAATTAATGGGTAGGTTGTCCACATGTTGGGCAACACCTAATGTTTTAAAATTATTGTCTTAGAGTACCAAAATCAGCTCTTAAATTGAAAGATATATGCTTGCAATTTCAGATAGGTTTTTTTTTCCTGCTTGTTTCTGTTTTGTTAAAAATCTAATGTAAAAAATGGCAACATAGCAAACACTTGAAGTATTACTTTATTTCTAAAACTTACTGCATCAGATTAATCACAACAGTGTGTCCAATACTGCTTTACTATGTCACTGTTTTCACAGACAGGAGATTGACAATCCGTCTTCCACGTGTTCTAGGCTAGCAAGTGTTTAAAAAAAAATCAAATATTAAAGAAATATGTTCCCACTTTGCCTTCTGAAAGATAACTGACAAGCATCCATCTCCTTGACTTCTCTAGGGCTGATGTGTTTAATCCTAGAATGTGGCAGTCCTCCCTCAGCAGGCTGATTTCAATATATTAACATAAACTTAACATCTATTAAAATTGATTGAGCTCTGAATGCTGGTGGCTGAAGAATGTAATAACTGCTTTATTTAGTTGAAGAGCTGAAAAGCTTATTTTTTCCATAGCTTGTAATAACATCTTCATTTGAAGCAACTAAATCAAGTGGGGATTATAAGTGAATTTCAGCTAGCTGCTGGGAAGCACTTAGAGAACACTTTAAGTGTGAAGGTGGTTGAACACTGGCATGGGTAGCCCAGAAGACTTGTGGAGCCTCCATCCTTGCAAGCGTTCAAAACCCAGCTGGTCAGAGTCCATTGGCAACCTGCTTTGTTTCATTGTGCTTTGAGCAGGGAATTGGACCAGATGATTTTGAACTTCAGCTGTTCTGTGGTTGTGTGTGACTTTTGTTGGGGGAGGAGATTAGGAGCAGGTAGACAGCATAGCTTTCTTACCCACCTTCCACATATATATGAAGCAGAGCTTGCATACACTGGCATATCTTAACATTTTGGGTTAGTTATTGGCTGATCTTACACATAGTAATGAAAACTATTATTGGTAAAATCCTCCATTTGAAGGCAATCACTTCTTCTTTTGTGATTCGCAAACGGTTTTCCAAAAATGTTTTAGTCTAGTTGTTGTTTCCTCCCCCCCCCACCCATGTAAGTGATCCAAGAAAGGGGCAGATTGTCCTGTTGACTTCCTAAAGGTGGCCATTTTTTTTACATTGAATTACTGTCTAAGGATGGGATCTTAACTGAAATTTTCATTGTATTTTTACTTTTCTTTGTTAAGTATTATGGTTGGTTGTTGGACCCTACTTTGAATGTCAATAATGACTGTTCTTTTGGAAGTCATTGTCATTTAGGTGGTTAATGCATATTCCATGTTCTTCCAACTATGAGATAAGTTTTACTTTGCCCCCCCATGTCAGCTCTTTTCCTGATACTGGTCATAACAAGACGAACTTAATTCAGAAGCAGGGGTTTAACATTTTTTTTTGTTTAAAAAGCGTGGTTAAATGCAGGAGGCAGGACTTTTCTTTTTACAAGGATTTCTTGAAGGTGTTTGGCTGCAGAAATTGTAGAGGGAGGCATCTTAAATGAAATAGCAGTGTCTGGGTAGGCAGGACCATCAGTTCAGTGAGTGGGAGCAATGAGTTTGGGTGGAATCTGAAATTTGTAGGGGAAGTTCAGGGGCAGGCGAAGTATTAAATTGTGGATCTGGAACCAGTGATCTGGAGTGGAGGAGAGTTGTGGACTGGGGCATAAAGAGAGTCAAACTGTGGATGAGTATGCCTAGTTCTGTGGGAGGACTGGGAAAGGAAGGGCCATGCACAATGATCTGTGCATCAAGGAGGGATTTGGTTTATCATGTGGCACCTTCTGTCCACTGTAGCACTTTTAGGGAAGGGCCTGAGGCTTCAGATCTGTACTAGGCACTGGTGAGGTCACACTTTGGAGTACTGTGTCCAGTTCTGGACCTCTCAATTCAGGAAGGACATTGATGTGCTGGAGCAGGTTCAGAGAAGGGCAACAAAGCAGGTGAAGGGTCTGGAGCACAAGTCTGTGAGGAGCAGCTGAGGGAGCTGGGGGTGTTCAGCCTGGAGAAAAGGAGGCTCAGGGGAGACCTTATCACTCTCTACAACCGCCTGAAAGGAGGGTGTAGCCTGCTGGGTGTTGGCCTCTTCTCCCAGGGAACAAGTGACAGGATGAGAGACATAGTCTTAAGTTGTTCCAGGAGAGGTTTAGGTTGGACATTAGGAGGAATTTCTTCACAGAAAGTGTGATTAGATATTGGAATGGGCTGCCCAGGAGATTGTGGAGTCACCATCCCTTGGAGGTGTTTAAGGAAAGACTGGATGTGGCACTTGATACCATGGTCTAGTTGACCCTGATGGTGTTTGGTCATAGGTTGGACTCAGTGATCTCAGAGGTCTTTTTCAACCTTATTGATTCAGTGATTTGATGATCTGGACTGGACTGTCCACTCTCACAGTGACTGAGAACATAGAGCATGTGAAAGGGAGGCTGAAAAGGTTGTGCACTAAGTCCAGTGTGGCCATGGGTAAATGTGGTCAGTGCCCTCTGACCCTCTCTCAAATGACACCAGGGACAGCAACATACGCACTCGGCATTTGTAGAGATAAGTGGGCTGCCTTGCAGGAGAATCCTGATTTTGATCTGTTTCACTCTGCTTTAATTTTGATGTTGGCCTGTGCTTATGCTTAAAATTAAATCTTAGCTACTATGGATTGCAAGATTTTAATTTCAAAATGTACTTCAGAAGCTTTTATGGACTGCAGTAACTCTAGGCCTTTTCATCACAGAGGCAGGTTTTAATGCTTAGTTGTCTGTCAGTTGGCACTAGTTCAGTTACATAAGGATTAGAATTTTTAAGTCTCCCTGTGTTTTTAAGACGACTACTAACCAGGATGTCCAGAAGAATCAGGCAGAATTTATGATGTATTTTGACATTTTTGTACAAATCTGTTGCCCCAAATTTTGCTGCATGACAAACTGCGCTGTTCTAATCCTACAGCTACTGTGTTTTATTATACTTCATGATATTGAAGCCATTTGTCTTGTGTTTTGTAAGCCACTAGCAAAGGGATTTCCTTGTCTATTTTCTTACACAGGCAAACATGCTGAAGACATATTTGGTGAATTGTTTAATGAGGCCAACAGCTTCTACATCAGAGCAAATTCCCTCCAAGACAGAATTGATCGCCTTGCTGTCAAAGTCACCCAGCTGGATTCAACAGTGGAAGAGGGTAGGTAATTGCATGAAAGCATTGAGCCAGAAGTGATGTTGACAAGACAACAGTATTTAATTGCACAATAACCTCTGTCTTTTCAAAGTAATCCTGTGCCGATATTTCATCTTGTTGTCTCAGTAAGGCAAGCTGGGAATAATCACTTTAGAAGAGCAAGTAAAAATATTCTTGAGTCAAGAAGCCCCTGTAGTAATGGAGCTATTAAGCTGCCTTTTTCACAAGGAAAACTTTGAGGTTTTGAGTGTAGTAAATCATAAATGAATAAATATAGACCTTACTGGAAGTAAGTCAGAATATTGGAAAAGGTTTGAGACACTGGGTGTCCCTGTTAATTTCAGGGTAGGGTAGTCACAAAGTACATTAGTAGTATCTGTTCTGTGGTCGTCAAAGATCTTAAAATACTCTGTATCTAAACAAGGTACTTTGTTTGGATGAACTAGGTGAAATTTTTTAGGGGGTTCTACTCACTAGAAACTGTATTTCCTTTAAAAATATTTCCTGCTTCTGCGCTTGGTCATTCACTTCATAAATACACAGTAAAACCAAAGGATTTAAGTGACATCATTATATTGTTTGAAAGCACTTACTTGGGTAGATAAAGCATTTCTCTGTCTAGCTTTAGAAGCTGTTAACATGCATCTTGGCTTCCATGCTACATGTCTGAGCCAGCCACTGCATATACTTCCTGTTTAGATGATTCCTGACATTTACTAAAATGTAAAAGCTTTTTGTATCAGGACAATAGGGTAATATTGACTCAGTAGTAGTTAATGCTGCTTGTGATATGCAGTTCTCATCTTGGTTTTGCTACTGTTTTTTTTTTTTTCCTCTTTTTCCCCCCCGTCTTTTTTTTTTTTAAGTGCCTCATTAATGTCTCATTAGTGTTATACAGTACCACCCAGGTAGTTTTCAGAGTTTGGAGAATAATTAAAAGCAATCTATTGGAAGAGGAAACTAGTGTATGGACTGAGAATTTAATCAGTGTTTATTTTAAATTGACAGCAGTTGTTACTCTTGCATTGCTAATCATGCTTCATATTAATAAGCTGTATATACAAACTGCTGTCACCTTAGTGTCAGTAGTAGATTTTCTTAGCTATTTCACTGTAGAAGTTGAAGTCTATAATAATTCATTGTACTGTCAGAAATAGTACGTTTCTGGATAGCTTCGGCATTTAAGCAAAATGCCAATTGCAACATTGTTTTAAAAAGCCCTTCAGATTTGATTGCATCAGTGATTTCATATATTCTTAGCTATGACTAATACAGTGTATTTAAAAATATTTAATATACATAATACTACAGCTGAAAAAAACATTAAAATAATTGAGGTTAAGCTTTCAAAAGCATATAAATAACTTACTCTAAAAATCCCCAGAAAAAGGTTGTTTTTTTTTTTTACTCTTTTGAGTGTCTTCCTATAAACAAGGATGAAACAATTCAGATACATACATCTAAAAAAATCTGCCTGAAAAACCTTATACTTACAGGCAGGTTTAAATAGAAACTACTGTCAAAAATGGTGTTTTGATACTTTATATGATGTGAATGGGGGAACGACTACTAGACAGGAATTATTCTATTTTTAATTTTTTGCTATTGTAAAACTTACAGAAGAAACTCAGTAGTTCTTGGAGTCAGATGCAAGACCTCAGCACAGATAACAAAAATAGTTGGGCAGAGAAGTCTGAGTGGGATTTGGTGTCCCTCATGACAAATGATAACAGTGCAAAATTTCATCCCTTTTTCTTTTTTCAGGTCTTTACTGTACTACATTTTTGGCCATTACTGTTCAGTTACCTTGTGAAATTTCTCACAGTTTGTCCTTGAGACTCAATAAATTAGATGAATGGGCAAGAAATATTACATAAAGTGTCAGTGGGAATAAAAAGACACTAAGCCAGTGCATTTTGTTTGCACAAGTCCTACAGCTTGCACTCCTATAAAACACTTGGATTAAATCCAGAAGAGGTCAGTGTAATTGTAGACAACCCAGTGAAGACTTCAGCATCCTGTTCGACTGCAGTCTAAAACCTGTATTTCAGGGTGCTTAGGAGTGGAAGATGGTATCAAGAGCTTACTGCCACTTTTAAATTGTGATTGGCCTTTACCTGGGTCTTCTCTAACAATGATTGCTGCATCTCATGAAAACTTAAGAGTGAAAGAAAGTCCTGATAAAAGTGAAAGGAACAATTAAAACTAACTTAAATCTTTCATTTGAAAAGGAAGAATGAAAAGCCTGGTATTGTTTACCCCAGGGCTGTGTATGAGAAGTGCAAGTATTTCTCTCTGTAGAGACATGAGGAAAACTTTAAAGTAAGGAGTGTTCAATTATATGGGAAGACTTAGAAGTTGAAAGAGAGTAAAGTAAGTGGAATTCTCTCTCACAGGAGGTTGTTGCAGCTGTAATTTAATTATACTCAGAATGGGCTAAATGTGTATGGATACCATGTGTAATTATAAGACACACTGTGTTAGAGGAATACCAGACCTTGTGTTTTCAGTCTTGAAGCCAGTCTTTCTGCTGTTAGAACTCCATGATAAACCTCATAAAAACGGGAAGTTGTTGAACATCTGCATGTGACAGCATTCTTGCATCATCTTCCAAGACACAGTCCATGGTCCCATTATTATAAGTGAGGTTCTGGACCAAGTGGGACTGAAATCTGTTTTATTGTGGTAATTCTTACATGCCTTTGCACTTAAATATCAGGATTGTCCACTAAGGAAAAACCTGTCTTTCTATATCTTGCTGAAAATATTTCAAATAATTAGTGAAAAATGGATGTTGTTTATCCACTTCCATTTGTTTCAGACCTGTGGTAAATGTATTTCTGTTTCTAACAGTATCCTTACAGGACATCAACATGAAAAAAGCATTCAAGAGCTCAACAGTTCAAGACCAGCAGGTAGTTTCAAAGAACAGCATTCCGAACCCGGTGGCTGATATTTATAATCAAAGTGACAAACCACCACCTCTGAATATTCTTTCACCTTATAGGTAAGGAAATATTGATTGTTTACATTCTTGTACTTGGCCCTTTATTTCCTAATTGTATGCAGTGAATTATAGCAGAAGGGAAATGCTATATTGATTACTGAGATTTGATTTTTCAAGGACTTCCTTGTTCATGGAAACAAAAATTGCTATTGACACACTTAAAATTGTAAGTCATACATAACAAAAATCATCATATTTCAAGACAAGTTGTACATGGCAGCACAGGAATCAGAGAACATGGGCCATTGATTATGTAAAAAAGTGAAAAAATTAATACACTAAACTGGCTTCCTTGGTGTCTTTATCCAGAAAGTTGTATTTGTTGCTTTTGTCTTCTCACTATTCTCCCTCTTGTCCCCAACATATACACAGGTGTGCATACAATCTGTACCCTTCCTTTTCCTGGTTACTTGCTGGTGAACAGAAGAGCAGCAAGCAGGACTGTGTTTTCTGTTTCCTTTTCCCAATTCCATTATTGTTGTTCATGAAATGAATGCAATTTGTCTGAAGGGTTGTGGACAACAGGGTTTTACTGTGTTCTTCAACTTTTGAGAGGTACTACGTTGTGAGGTGTCTGTATAAAATTCAATCTGCAATAAATAGATGTATTTTTTAAGAATGGTATATCAGAGCATTTCTAGTGTATTTAATTTTTAAGAATTTTTAATTGGAAGGTAAATTTGTAGGCTTTATGACTGAAGGATGTGCTTTTTCTGCTGCTGCAAACAGTGGTGGTACTTGTTTATGGACATCCAGTTAGTAGGGGTTGTTATTGATCAGCTTGAGGCTTGGATGATCATCAAAGGTAAGTTTTCTGTATTTAAAACATACTAATTAATGTATTTTTAGCTTTTCTTCTGCTGTTTTTCCAGGGATGATAAGAAAGACGGATTGAAGTTTTATACCGATCCTTCCTATTTTTTTGATCTTTGGAAAGAAAAAATGTTACAAGATACTGAAGATAAGCGAAAAGAAAAGAGGAGACAAAAGGTAAAAGCAGAAACATAATAGCACATTTGTACATTACAATTTTATGTGCAGTTGTCCAGGCATAAAAATTGCCAGGTCATACTTAGTTTGTGTGCATGGAAAGACTGTTCCTCTTTGTGTGGCTGTAGATTCAGAGCATTCCATTTTTATAGCTTATCCTGTCTATTTTAAGAAGGCAGCAAATTGAACTTTAGGAGCACTGTAGTTATCTTCCAAGATACTTTCTTGAATCCTTTGCCAGTATCTGCTTATTGGTACCCAGAAAAATGGCCTTGTTGTGCTCCAGAAAAAGACATTGTAATAGGAGAGGAAAGGAATTGGAATTACAGCGTTTTCCATTCTGACTTCCCATTTTTTCCATTCTGATTTTAAAGGAAAAAATACAGATGCTCTTATAACAGTTTATAAAATGACTTGAACATTTCTTTATTCCTTTAGAATGATTTCTACAAAACTATGTATTTAAGTTGCCTTTAGACTTTATCTTAGGGCAACACATCCTGCTTATTTCCATACGTGGTATATTTTTGTAGATTTTAATTGTCTTCTTACAGTCTACAAACCAAATGCAAATATGCTCAATGCCAATCATGTAGGATTATAGCCATACATCACAGAAATACCCCTTGATAAATTCTAGCTGAAGTTCTATTTGATTTGATTAAATATATGCCAAGTCCACCTAAGAAGAAAGCAGCATAGACTTGAGTTTGCATGGATGCAATTCACTTTGTGACAGGAAGAAATCTCAGTTTTAGCTTTCCAGAAGATGGTCTGCAAATGAGCATTTCATGATCTGGGTCCCTTAGAGAGCAGGATGGTTTGGGTGAGATGTCTCCCAGGCACACTTTGTTCCACAGGTTGCTGAGCCAAATGTCCTTTTTCTTTTGTTCTTGTCCTTATGATAGCAGAATCCAGAGCATTTGTTAACAATTTGGTAGCTGAACTTAAATTTTCAATCTATTAAATGAGAATTCTTTACTCAATTTGTACTCTGCAGAAGCACAAAACTTGATAGATGTTGAGGAACTGTGCAAGTGAAATGAATGTGTATTGTTTAGCAGATTACAAGCTAGACATCCACGTGCCCTCCTACTCAGCTGATGAAATGCAGCTAGTTTTTAGCCTCAATTTTTCAGGTGCTCAGTGAAATCTGAGTGAGTCCCTGCACCAGAGAATCAGTTTTCCAGTATTATTTTGGTAATTTGCCCTAAGTGCTGAAGCTGTTGCAGCAGGAGGTTTGTGAGTAGTTTAGTTTTCTTGCCTCAAATACCATGCTTTTTGTTTCTGTATACACTTTGATTGAAAAATTCTAACTGGCTTCCTCTGATTTGGCTCCTTCAGGTAAACTTTTTTCTGAAGAAAACTGTAATTTTGATTCTTTAAAATCTGTGTAGTCAGTTTGTTTTCCTTTCAGTAGATCAGTGTCTGAGAGTTCAATGTAGTTTTGACTTGGTACGTATCAGTAGTATTCTGAATTGAATGACTGTAGGTGGGGCAGTTGTAACAAAGGAAAGTTGTTCTAATTTGCTTTTTATTGTTCCTGCTTTTTATCTGAGAATAATTAGCTATTTAAACAAGTAAAAATTTTAAAGTTTGGAACACTTGTATCTCAGAAATCATTCTTGATTACTTGTGTTTTGATAGGATTTTATAAATTTGTGCCTCTTGCTTCCAGTTGTTTGAAAGTATTGAAAATACTTTCTGAAGCTACTTTCTGTTACTAGCTCTTAATTCTTTATTAAGATGCTTGTAATATCATTTGCTAATTCTTGATGCAAATACCAAACTTAAAATTAACTCAACCTTATTTGAAGGCTCTAATATGTTTTGTGTTTGCTGAAATAATTTCCTGACAACTTCAATGATGTACCTGTTTTCTGGCTTGATCTACAGCACCCACTTGTCTGCCATAGCTTCTATTACACTTGGTTTAAAAAAAGTAACTCCTCTTAATATTCCTTTAATTTCCTGAGAAATATTTCAAACTGTAGTTATCTAGAAAGGCTTCAGCTCTCCTAGAACTCTGTCATCTTTGCCCTGGGTAGTAAAGCTAGAGCTGTCACCATTGTCAAGGGCATGAAACTGCTACTGGAACAATTTAAAATTACTCTTAGAGGTATATTTAGCTTTGTCAGCTGCTACTAATAGGGCTGCCCCACTGTTTTGGAAGACATTTAATGTTTTAGAGATGTATCGATACAGTATTCAATCAAAAAATCACTACCAGTAGGGTTTAGTACTGCTTGAGTAAAAAGGATTCCAGTGTATTTATTCATTAGCATGCATACAGATGCTGGTCTGGAACAACCTATCCAGCTGAAATCTGATCCAATTAAAACCAGCTAAGCTTTGTGTTTGTTTTTTGTTGTATATACATCCATATGTATTTACCTTTTCATAAAAAACCAATGATCTCTTTAACCTTTTAAATAGTAAGCAGTAACTGTAAGCAGTCATGTAAGCACTCGTGGTTGTACAGGAATTGTATAAAAATGATTGTCTTCTCAGTGGCATCAAAAGGTGGATATTTATTTTATTTAGAATCTTGCAAGAAATATGTAGTTGTGACCCCTAAATGACGAAATTATTGTTCTGAAAGAAGATAAAACTAAGCGTTTTTGATGAACCAAAAGGCTTACTTGGTCTTTCTCCTCAAATCTAACAAGACTCAGTAACAAAATCTTAATAAATGAATCAGGATAAAAGTCACAAATTAAAAAAACCCAAAACAGTTGTAGCAAGTAATTGAAAAAGACAGATGTAAAGCTTTTAACAAGCATATATGCAATCATGGCAATTAGAAAAACTTCATATATTTAAAATAAAGCATGACTGAATCTGTGTCCTTTCTGCTCCAAATCCTATATTGGCAGAATTTGATGTGAAAAAGTGGTTATCAAATGTAAAAAGGGTGTGATTCTAAAAAGTTTGTGGAGGAAAAATATTTTGGGAGAACTGATGAAGAACCAAGATGATCATCTTTATTTAACATAAATCAGTCCAAAAATCTGTTTACTGTAGGAATGAGCAAGAGTTGTCAAAACATTTTGGTGTTGAAGTCTTTCCTGTCATTCTTAATGTTAGCAGGATCAGCAGGTCCCTCATGCAAACATGCACGAATGAGCGAGAGATCCAAAACAGGGGCAAATAAGCCATTTGGTAGGTTTTTGTTAGTTATGTAATGCCAAATATTATTTCAGAATTATTTACTCAGCGCTGTTCTACAGTTGGAGTAAAAAACCTGTGTTCATCTGTGATGCACTTTTTGTTGAGCTAGCTTTCCAACTCTTATCCCCTACTTTGCAGGTCTAAATTCCAGGGAAAGGCTTGCCTGCCAGGGTTTGACCGAGCTCTTCTCTCAATACAGTTCATTGACTGCATCCTCAGAATAGCAATATAGTTCTTTCATGAGAAATTATTTTTCTAGCAGCTAAAAGCCTAATGCCAACCTACTGATAGAAAAAACATGTATTCTAAGGTGTGGGTTCTAGAGCTGATTAAAAAAACCCCTATGAACTCATGAATACTGAGAAAAGGAGTAGCAGATAAATACCCTTCTCAGTCTGAACTGAGCAAACTTGTTCATTTTTTGTGCTGAAGCACCAGTATGAGTTTTATATTCATACTGAGTAGTCAGAAGTAGGTGAGGACAACATTTCTGAGGTGTGAAAGCATTGAGACCTGATATTAGGAGATCTTACTATCAGTGAGGTAAAGATAAATAAGTAACATAAACACTGACATTGGTTGAGCCTGGGGTTATACTGAAAAATATAGGCAGACAAGTTTGCCATGAACCTATCAAGCTGTAATATACTGCTGGCCTGGGTATTACTGGCTCACTGCAGAGAGAATTAGTGTAATTTATTTTTATGTAAGATAATGGGAAACAACGATGAGGAGAAAGTAGGAGGAATTTCGGTAGCTAATCATATTTAAGGAGGGAGAGGAAGTTAAACAAAAGTAATTTCACATAGACTATGGAATAGGAAAGTGTGTCCTTCTCCATACTTCCCCAGGCCCTCTTGATTGTGACCCTAATGAATAACCCTGAGCTTATTTAACATTCTCAGAAGTTTGATTTGCAGGAGATAAAATTACAAGTGCTTCAGGGTGGTCTAAATAAAAGACATGATGTCAGAAGAAGTTAAACTTTCTGGCTTTTAAAATTGGTCATATTTCTGTATTACAAAAACCAGTAGATTGGTATCACAGTAGCACATGTATCATACAGAACAAAGGCAAATCAAAAGTCCTGCTGCTAATGAAGTTCGTAGCATAAGGAGATATTCTTATTTTCAGTGCAGAGAAATTATATGAAGACTTGGCTTCATCTATAAATCTGGTCTTATTTTCATGCACTCTAACTGCATTTTAACCAGCTTTTTTCCTTTCCTTTTTTCTCTCTCTTTGCATGCTTTATTTCTTTTGTTTGGCATTAGGAGCAAAAGCGTATAGATGGCACCACCCGTGAGGTGAAAAAGGTTAGAAAAGCCAGGAACAGACGCCAGGAGTGGAATATGATGGCATATGACAAAGAGCTTAGACCTGACAACAGGTTGTCTCAAAGTGTGTACCATGGAGCATCTTCCGAGGGATCACTGTCCCCAGATACTAGGTCTGTTTACAGCAAAGCTGTTTGTTATACCACAGTTGTATGTTCAGCAATACTGAGTAGAATTAGGTGTTT
Organism: Corvus cornix cornix; assembly: GCF_000738735.6. Lineage (NCBI taxonomy): Eukaryota > Metazoa > Chordata > Aves > Passeriformes > Corvidae > Corvus > Corvus cornix. Next base: position 47,079,139 of record NC_046332.1, read on the forward strand.
CTACAGGATGGGAATAGTTAGACAAAACATACAATGCATGTTTAAAACATTCTTTTCAAAATTATTTTAAAGCATAAATGACATAACAGATTCTGTAATGATTTTTTTCTTCCTCAGCGTCACATGAGCATTTTGTCACCGTAATGTCATGCACTGCAGAGGAAGAAGTGTTTGCTTTCTATTTGATCTTCAGTAGCTGTAGTTACAAAAGCATTTAATCCTCTACTAGATAATGTCAGTAGCTCTTCCTTAGTGTCTCATTTGTTGTTTGGTGCTCTGCTGGTAGCTTAATAAATATTTTTCTGTGATCTACTCAGTCGAGAATACTTTTGCCTGTAACAGAATGCTTCAGTGGGAGAAGAGTTCAGCTATTGATGTTACATTAGTCTAAAAAGCAAGCTACAAAACCAGATGAGATGTTATTGCTTGAAATAACAAAAATCTCTGCTTAGAGATACGCAGCAGAATTCATCTTCATTGACTGAGATTCCCTTTGAGCTCAGTGGGAGTTACTTGATGTGCATTGAAATCTTAGTTTTTTCGCTAAGCTGGTCTCTCCAGAGGATTTTCCCACTTATTTTATTTCCTCTGTCTGTTGTGATTAACTATTATAATAAAGATAGAAATAATAGAGTCCACTGGAAAAAGTGTTTAAATTGTTAAATGGCCAGGTTGAGGAGGTAGCTACCACTGCAAGAATATGGACTGCTAGCTTTAGTCCACTGTCCAGTGGGGATTACTTTTAAAAAAAACCTACTCAGAACTTTGTAACACTGTGGTCTTTGTGAAAAGTAATGACCTTGTAATTGAAACATAGTATTTGATATTGCTATTGGTCGTTGAATAATGTATTCGACTCCCTGCCTGTCTGAAAACCTTTGTTTGTTTTTGACAGTTTCTAATGCAAACCTTTTGTCTCCTATTAGTCTTAATGAAGCACTGCAGACTGACAAAGCTTTCCATAGGTTGATCTAGTAAAAGAGTAAAAGGTGTGGATTTTTTCATCAGGAGATCTGTTTCACACTATTTGAGTCTTTTTTTTTTTTTTTTCCTCCGATTTAACACCTTGCTTCCAGGATTCCTGAGTTTAAATTATCATGTAGAAGTGCTTTGTTTTTTTCTCCCTGCAGTGTCAACATGTATTTGGCTGTTTGTAGATATCTGCGGTATTTGCAGTCTGTAGGATTTTTTTCAAGCAGAAATTGTAGGATGCATCTCTGTGTTGGATTTTGATGTTGTGGCATGACAGATACCTTGTATTTATATAAGCCTTTCATATTTTATAAATTATGGGGTGTTTTACATTTCAGTAAATCAGATATCTGAGATTGAATCCTGAAGTCTGTTTCATATCCATGAAGGGTTAATTCTGCGAATGATAGTGAAGAGAAGGCTTTTCTAAAGTACAAAAAAACCCCAAAAAACCCAAACAAAACCGCTCGTATTTCTTACTGTTTGCTAATTGTAAGACGTAAGCATTAAATGTTGACATCGCAGTGTTTGGACTGTGTCAATTTACAATGTATTTGTTATACTTATTGTACTTTAGAGAGAGAAACACAAGCTGAATCCAAACAGAAACCAGCAAATTAATGTGAGAAAAGTAAGAACAAGAAAAGAAGAGTGGGAGAGAAGGAAAATGGGCATTGAGTTCATGAGTGACGCAAAGAAAATGGAACAGGCAGGAAGCATGAAAGAGGACAAAATGCCCAAAGGGTTTGTTATTTTGTTTTACTCAAAGCCCTGGCTTTTTGTTGCTTACCTTGCTTCCAGTCTCACAGATAAGTGCATCAGTTTACTGTGTTCACTAAAAGCCAGGCTGCACCATTGTTCATTACTAAAACAAGTCTTCACAGTAATGGGATGAAAAGATACTTTTGCTCCCTCTCTTGGGCTTATTTGACAGAGCATCCTAGACTTTGTATCTTTATGAACTCTCTGCTCAACTAATACTTACATTTCCCAGTTTCTTTAAGCCTTTCCAACAAAATTAATTGTGCAAGGAAAATAAAAAGCATTTTCTAACTTTTGAAATTGGGTTTCTCTTCATTGGTGAAATTTGTACTTCTGCATAATTGCAAGTGCTTGTAGTATTGCTTTTCTTTTTCTGCTGCCATCGTTAACTTGAGGCAGGCTGGTAAGTATTATAATTTCCAATACTGGACTGTCAAAATCATTGACAAAAACCATAAGCTTCCTTATGGCTACTAAAATTCTTGTGCTTTCTGTGGACTTAAAAGGGAGCGGTGCTTGATAAATCGGGGAGTCCTCTTGCAAGGAAAATAATGCTGATTGTATTCTTTTTAGCTTTTTTTGTCAGTTATTTAGATAATGCCCGGTTACACTCACATAATCTGTTCTTCTGCATCAATTTACTTTAATTTTAGGTCCCATGCATCTGATGTTACAGATTATTCTTATCCTGCTACTCCGAATCATTCCCACCATCAGCAGATAGCAATGCCGTCATATGGAGCAGGAGATGGTCCCCAGTACATGGCAGCATCCCAAAGCCATGAGCACGAATACAGACCACCCTCCACCACTGTACGACACGCCACTTTGAACAGACCTCAGCAACCACCTCCACCTCCACCCCAGCCTTCAGATGGCCAGCACAGCTCAGTACCTGTGGTACCAGCAGAATATGGGTAAATCTCCTGATTTATTCCAGTGGATTCTTGGCAAAACCAGAGGAATGCACATTTTTCATAACTATTGTAATGTGTAATGCATCAAACAAAAAGACCCCAAATACACTAGTTACATCCTTGGGGAGGACAGAAGAAAATTGGTATAATTTCTATGTATGAACTGAATTTAAGTGAAGAAATAGTGAAAGCAGAAATAACCAAGTGTGTATTGAATATGGTGAAGTCAGCGTGGTTGTAAAATATTAAGGGTGCCTATTACAATATTGAAGAGGGAATAATTTTCCTTTAAAGTGGAAAGTAGTTACAGGATAATTTGGATAATACTTTAAACTTCAGGAAATGTGCAGAAAGAGTATTGTTGATTGTGGCAGTCTCTCCTGCATCCCTGAAATGACTTTTTAGAGGAGCTTGTGATCGAGTTGGAAGGGGTCTCCTCAGACACAAATTCCATACTGCCACAGGAGGAATGCCACTTTTTAATTCAAGATAAGAGATTTATCAAACCCCTGTGTAGATACTTTGCCTGAATGCATTCTGAAGGAAGGCTTGCTCCAGACTACTGGTTCTCCTGTAGCAACAAAACATCTGTTTTCTAATGAGTCTGTGTCTGTCCTTTTGTGTAAATAGCTTAAACTTTCAAGTTGTAACCCCAGGAAAGCTGTAGTCATTCTTGCCTGTATTGTTTTATACTATGCAGGCCAAGGTTTGTCATCCTTGCTTGATGCATCCTGGGATAGCATTTGCCTGATTCATGGCTATCATGCTGCAGATGACTCAGTTAGGAGTGACTGCTCCAGCCTGCCCTTTCTGTGTTGTTTCCAGTGTGTAAGACATTGTTGTGCTTAGTCCTCAGGTCCGTGACCATTGTCGGGGTGTTGCAGTTGTCATACATTGGCATGTGTCACTCAGTGTCATCAGTCACTTGGTTCAACTCCTGTCTCCTGTATCTAGTTCTTTACCTACTTCAAAACTTACAAATTCTCATCTGTTTTCTGCTTAAGATTTCTTCTGATGACATTTTAAGAAAGAAATGAGCTCTTCCCTGTGCTTCCTATTTAAAGAATCAATCAAATATATCAATTTAATTAAATGGTATTTAAACTGATAAACTTAACCGAAGAAGCACATGAGATACATTTACCTTTGGGTAAATCTTTCCTTTCATACTTTCCATTGTTCTCCATGTCTGTGTCCTCTGTTGTCTCTTGGCCTTCTATGGAACTGAAGGGCATAGTCTGCAGTTTTCTTAGTCCCTTCTTCATTGAAGACTTAGTACTTAACAGTCCCACAGAGTAGAAGTTTAATAATAAATGCAGCTTTATACTTAACTAGGCAGGAGAATTAAGATAAAAAGCTCACTTTGTAGAGTGCTGAAAGGATATTGTCTTTAACTTCAACATTTGTCTTAAATCTCAATGTATCACCAATATTTGACAATTCATACACATATAATCACTTGCATATTTAAGCCACTAGTTTAAATTGCCTTTGATTTTTGTTTTACCTGAGGTTGGATGAGTGTAGTTTAAGGGGCGATGATTCTGTAAGTCCTAACTCTGAATGCATTAAATATTTTTGTTCTGTTTTATATAGGATGCTCCCTGCTCAGATGGTGGATTATTACAATCCTACAGGTCCTCCCCCTCCGCCTCCCCCCCCTATGATTCCTTCAGCACAAACTGCATTTGTCAGTCCCCTTCAGCTTCCTGTGCCACCTTCCCATTCCGGACTGGTGACTGGCTCTACATATGCAGCTACTCATCCTCCTCCTTCTGGTGGGCTTGTTGTCACTGCTCCTCCTCCTCCCGGCCCACCTCCTCCCCCTCCAGGCCCACCTGCTGCAGGTGCATCCCTCTCTTCCTCCCCCATGCACGCTCCTCCGGCGTCGGAGGCGAAGCAGGCACCGATGAGCGATGCACGGAGCGATCTTCTGGCTGCCATCAGGATGGGTAAGTGCACACTGAGTTTTAGGTATTCCTTTTTTTCAATGAGAGCATCGTGTTTTCCACTGAAATGAGTCTATGGCTTCTTTTCCCAGCTGGGCAGATTTCACTAACCATAGGTACCTACCACACACCTGTTCTGACATTTGTCAGCCATGATTCTGGATCATTTTCTAACGCCTAAAGATGCACAGCTTTGTCAGGCATGTTCTAGGGTTTGTGTGGACATAATCTAAAGAAAACAGCACTTGTGTTCATTATGTAAAGTGCCAGTAGATGCACGTGGATTTTTGCTTCTGTTCAGAAGAACTGAGTTACCCAACACCAGGCTTCAGCCCACTGATTTTTCAACCAGTGACTAATGGCTCTTCCTGACCTGGCTTACAATATGGAGCTGTAGGTCTAATGGTATTTCCAAGTACAGTTTTGAAAACTTTCATCTTCAGATCAAAATGGCCTGTACAGTCTTGAATATTTAGCTTCAACATACTGTTAACAGTTTTAGAAGTCCAGAAGTATTCAGTTTCTGAGAAGTAATTCCCATCTGCCTTTTTTGTCTTTCCCTCTTCCTTGCTCAGGGAGGCTCTCTTAACTCAGTGCTTGCTTTCTTTTTTCCCGTTCTTCTTCCTGAGTATATTGTTGGAATACAATAAACTCAACACCAGCAGCGTCAAATATGAAATCTCTTGCCTGAAAAGCTTTGTCTGAGAGTAATTGTCTCTGCAGGAATCCAGCTGAAAAAGGTGCAGGAGCAGCGTGAGCAGGAGGCGAAGCGTGAGCCCGTTGGCAATGACGTGGCCACCATCCTGTCAAGGCGCATTGCTGTGGAGTACAGCGATTCCGACGACGACTCCGAGTTTGATGAGAACGACTGGTCAGATTGAACGTGGTCCAAGCCTACTGGCAACTACATTAAATACTTGGCTTCAGTGATTGCTTTCTTAGCAAGATGTAAAGCAGGACGTTGACATGTATTAAGGCTAGTGAGGGAAGTGCTAAAATTGAATTGGTATTATTCAGAATGCTGTAGCTTAGCAACTCTGGTAATAATGATGTGATTATGCTTATGCAGATCAGAAACTTGTCTTACTTTCAGTATTTACTGCATAATACTTAAGTGCCACTAAATGTAGCAACTCTTGTGCTGCGTGCAAAATATGCTGCAGTTGTTGCACTGTTACAGAACCAGCATTTTATTTTACTTTCCTGTTCTTGAAGGGATAAAATATATTTTTTTGACTTTACATCTTATTCTTTTAATCATGTAAGCAACATAGATACTTGTGAATTGGTCTGGTTGTTAGTCTTTGAGGGCAGTTAACTGTATGGCTGAGTGAAGTGTTGAGTTCCATAAATGTGACTTTTAGCTTTTTTATTAGGTACTAATTATGCCCACCTTAGTCTATTTTTAACTACTTCTGGGCTTAAGTTTTTATGCATACAGAATTGATTTTATACTATCTTCGTTTTTATCTTAAAAATGTAGCAGATGATGAAATGTATACTTTGAAAAATGAATCCACATGATCCAAGAAGAACATTTGGTGAGCAGACAGGGTATGTCTGTAACAGTACCAGCTCTAAGTTGCTGGCTGCTTGTTGAAAAGAGTGTTGGGGGGGCTCTCTGCTGGATAGCAGATGCATGTCCATGTTATAATTGAAAATGAAAATACCTGTAGAGCTTTTCAGTCTTATGATAAGGTCAACTGCATGCAGGATAGACCTGATTGAAACCCTGTGGCTATTGCAGTGCAGAAATGCTACTGTTATGACTAAATATTGGAACAGTCCAGATCTAGCAATCAGATACATTTCACAAGTATTAAACTTGGTCTTTATGCCTGTAGGTATAAATGTGTGTAAATAAGTTTTGTTGTTGATTTGTACATGTGTAGTCATGTAGCACATTTACTCAGAAGTCTTACTTTGAATGTATTTCTTTACCAGTACCCCATGGATAAAACATGGGCAGTTAAAGCAGTTTTAATGGCTGTTGAGGTACTATGCCATATATATACACACACACTTTTTTGGTCCTTTCCTAGGAATAGTTGCTGCCATAAAGTCTGCTTTGACTGTCTCTGTTTTCCTTTTTTTTTTAAAAATCAGCAGTGCAGTATTAAATATTTTTTTTTCCCTCTCTTCTGGACTCAGAGTCAGGCTGCTGCTTTGCCCAATGAGGCTTTTAAATTTTATTCATAGCAGGGGAAGAGTTCTTTCCTTACCAGATTACAGTTTTAATCTTTGTGACAGAAGTCTGTGTAATTCCAGGCCTAACATTTGGTAGAGCTCCTTTGTTCTGTGAGGCCCCCTGTCTGTTCTTAAAAGAAGTATGTAAAATAAGAAGAGAAATGGAAGGTGATTGTCTAACCTGTGTTTACACCATTAACAGTTTTAGTCCTGAGAATGTAACAGTCTAACACGATGTTTGCATGCAAACTGTTGGCTACTGCATTGCTGTTTAATCTGCATATGATGTTTCAATCTGTGGTGGCTGCCTGTATGGTAGAGGGGTAACGTGCTGCCTCAGTGCTGGTGTTAAAATTTATCACACAAAGTATGACAGATCTCTGCATAGTGGTGAGCAACCACAGCTCTTGGTAACCAGGGGCAGCTGAAGGTACTCGCTGATCTCCGTCCCAGCTGGAGCTGGTTTTGTCTTTGCCTTAAAATGCAGAGCTGAAGTCTGCTTTATTTTGTGTCCTGGGGTCTGAGGTCTGTGTGTCCACCATAGAGGACAGAAGTTAGGCTGTAGCCTGATGGTGGTTTTCATCACCGTGTGAGAGATGGCTTGTCCTTACCATCATGCTGTGCTTGCACAGTGCCCTGCAGAATCATTCTTCTGAGAGGTAGCTGAAGGTGCAACTGCGACCTCAGTGTTACATCACTGTGTAGGTACACAAGGTGAGAGCACTTCTGATGTTCTTTTGATACATGCTGAAATGAAATGTCTCAGCAGAAAATCCTTTCCAATCTACTGAAATTTGATATGACAGAAGATATATTTTACGAGCACAGAAGTTGGGTGTGTCTGAAATTTTGTAATATGTGCTTATTTTAAATAATAAGCATTAAAAAAGCAATCAGTTGTGACCAGTGAAGATAGTGTAGTAGCCAACCAGTCCTAGTAGCCGACCTGTTTTTCTGAACCTGCAATGTTGTCATTTTCCTTTTGGTATTTTATGGACGAAATGTGAATTGAATTTAGTGATGTAAACACTCTTCTAGGCTGTTTTTATCAGTTTTACCATACTTCAGGTTGTGCATAAGTAACAAATATGAATAAAATCTCACTTTTGAGCCTGTGTTTCTTTCCTTAGATTAGTAAGATTTTGCTGGTAATCTTTATCTTAACTTACCAATAAGAAAAATGAAAATGTAAGGCTTCCACATGCTGTCTATGATCCCAAGGGACCATGAGGTTCCTGGGAGGAAGGCTGGAGTCTACAAAACCAGATTCCCTTGAGGTACTGCTGCTCCTCCTGGCATCCATACTTGGTTCTTTTGCAGCCTTGATTCAAGCTCCAAGTTCCTGGCTGGCCTAAGCAGGTACGAATTTCCCTACAGGTAGCTTTAGGGATTTTTTTTTTTTTCAGTGAAATGCATTAAATGCCAGCTCTGCTTTCGGAAAGAACAAGACAGAAAATACAAGTTATATCAGCAAGTCTTCTTGCACACTTTTTTAATAAGAAGTCATTTTTGTAGGTTAGTGACACCAAGCACAATACTGTAAAATACAAGCCCATGTAGGCCTACTAGAAAAGTACTTTAAATTTAATCTTTTAATTGTAATCAGATTAAAGCCAGGAGAGGCTTTTCATCCTGCTGGGAAGAACTTATATAAACCAATTGTGTAATATAGTAGCCTAATTGTAAATTGAACAGATTTGTTTATGCATCTTAGACGCCATTGTTTCTTGGAAAATAAGTTAATCTTTATTCTGTTCAACTGAAAACTCCAGTCCCTCTGGCACTCGGTTCTTACTTCTCTCAAATTTCCCACTTTTTGATTTGAACTTAATTCAGGTAATTTAGAGCACAGACATCAATTCTACATAGAAACTGAACGTGCAAGCTTGACATTTTTTGGTTCAAAGGTTCTCTTAGTAAAGCATTTATAGCTGCTTGTTGGAGCTTGGTTGGAGTTAGGACTGAAGGTCACTCAGTATGCTGCTTCTACAGCTTTTGTGGTTGTCCTTTGAATTTTAAAGAATTTTCATGGAACTAAACTGAACTGGATTTTTGGGTATTTGAGATTTCTGTTTACCAAGATGAATGGAGAAGAAAGACACCTTTATTATGAGTAGTCATGTGTCGAAGTCATGGTGTTGAGAACAAGCTCCAAATTGAGCTCATTTGCAGTGTGCAGATGGAGTTGGGAGGAAGGGAAATGTCTCCTTGGGAAATTGGTTCTTGATCTATTTTTCAGCTATGTTCTCTCTCTGCTGGGCACTGTTTAAATAATGAAGAGGCATTCTCTTCCCCTTGAAACAACATACCTCAGGATCAGCAAAAAAGTAATTTCTAAAAATGTTTAAAATCTCACTGTAAACTGAGCTGAGTGTTAAACCTCATCATAATGAAGACTTCATTAGAATCTTTTGGCTGGAAGCTGAAGTTGCACAAATTAAATTTTGAGCTGAGGTATTAGTTCCAAGAAGTAAAAGAAAAGAACAGCTTAGGTAGAGATGGTTTTTTAGCCTGAATTTTTTTTTAAGGTGACATTACACATTTTTTCTTTTTGAAAAACCAAATAAACAAATTCAGCCTGCTGTAGTCTGCTTTGAGGAAAGGTGCTTGCCCTGAAGGGGTGTGAATTTCCACTTCTGAATCTGAAGCATTCTTGATAAGAGTGAGTCCATACACACGTAAGCGCACACATGCACCAAAGTCCAAGGATTTTTAGCATATTGAGGCAGATCTGCACTCAGGTACTTAAACACTGAGAGTGATATACAGGCGATGAAAATATGCTATGATCCCTGCTAGAATCCCTCAGGTGCTGGTGTCTGCCACAGAATAGTTGTGAGAGACTTGAGCTTATCACTGAACACCCTTCCCAGTTTCCTTGGACTTTAAAGGAAGTGTGAGTACTCCAGAAGGACTGTGGGTTCCCAACTGACCGTCAGCTTTCATTAAAAAGAAGAAGAGAAAGAACAAGAACACTGAGAAAAAGAAGTCCTTTAGGTACAAACGAGGCAGAAGGAATTTCGTATCTTGCTTTCTCTACTAGCACACAAAGCATGTCTTCTTATGTGCTGTCAAGTCTCTGAAATTTCTCTGGAGAAACGTGTTCTCATCGGTGGATGACATAGATGTGCACTCCTACAAGTGAAAAGCACTCTCAGGTTTGTGCTGGGCTGGGCTTTTCAGCTATATGGGAAGAGAAGTTCCTCCTAAGATTCTTAGCTAAATATAGTAGTCTCTTGGAGATTAATTCTTACTGCTGCAGATAGAGAACTTATCTGATTAGCCGGAGCAGGGTAGAGTTCTGTGCTTTTCTCTTGTTATGTGCAGACTGATTTAGAGATTAGAGCTGAGGGCAACTGTTTTAAGATGTCTCAGCAGCTTGTCTTAAGCGTGTTGCCTCTCTGAGTCATTGGGCATTTCAATCACTGCGCTGTCGCACCACATGGGAACTGCTCCGTTCAGCAGTCACTCGTTGCCAGTGAAGTGTGGGGTAGAGGAGGGAAGAGAGGCCTGGGAATCTGCCCGAGTAATGCCAGTTAATACTGGGCAGCCTGTCCCTTCTGTCTGGGGTAGCAACTCTGAACAGTAGTCCTGCCAAACCTCACTGAAGGGGGTGGCAGAAGTCATCTCTTTCCTCTGTTCCTGGAAATCAGGTGCTCTCTTGGTATCTGCCAGTGCTGATGAATTTTTTAGTCAGTTTCCTGAGTCATCCTGCTGTTAATGTTTGATTTCTCTAGTGAGTTTAACTTTCTAGTCCCTTACCAGTCACCTTCTCTACTTGCTGAATGGCCCATGCCCGCTGCTTGTCACCCTTCACAAACTGGATGCTGTCACCAGCCATGGTGGCAGTGCCCCTGCTTTCCTGAACTCCACAGCCCAGCACGGGCTGTCACCTGCAGCCTGTCCCTCTGCCTCCTCCTCTTGTGAGTCTCGTCCCCCTGGTTTTCAGTAGATGGTTTGCGTGTTACCAGCCAAGGATATTCCCCTTCCCTGTTTCAGCAGGACCTATGGTTTGGTTGGTTGACCATGAAGTCTTTCCCTTGAATGGATCCTTGTTCTGTGACCGTGCTGGTACCAGTGGGTGTTAAAAGGGGTGCTGCTTCAGGGCAGAAGGCTTTTCCTCTCCACAGAGGAGGATGGTGGTAGTAGGATTGTTTATCATAGGCTTAGCTTAGTGGTGAAGTGCGACTCTTCCTGAGTTCACTGCTTACTCCAACCATGCGAGGCCTCACCTTAGTCTTACTTGGGACACTCTTTCAGGTCTGTTTGTATTCATTTTCTCTCATCGGATTTTGGGGTGTTTTCAGCTATACCTGCACTGGTTTGTTTTTCTGTTCTGTTTGTGTTTCCTTCCAAATTTGGTATGCTTCCTAAAACTCTTCTTAGGGTGCCTTCACACAGCTGGCTGAACTGCTTATGGTTGCCGTTATGTTGTAATCATTATTTCTGTCTTTCAGGAAGAAGGATTTTTGTTTGTTTCATATTCTCAGAATGACGACCAAAGTAACATTTTCAAGGATGGCTGTTGAAGTTTCCCCATAAATTTATTTCTACGTGATTTGTATTTATGGCACATTTTGCTGTAACAAAGGTTTAGAAGTTTTTCTTACAGCAGATGGTGAAGTTTTTGTATTGCTGTGAAGAACTTTTGTATAGGTTCATCAAAATATGTAATGTGACTGTCGAGACTGTTAAGGTGTATAATGTGTGCAGTGCTGTGCTGCAATGTGATCTTGATTAGTTATAAACATCTGCGGTTCCTTGGGGCATTTGGAGTTTACCTTAAAATACCGGGATCCTGCTGGCTCACTGCTCCTCCCAGTACCAGTCACTGATTTGCCGTAAGTGATGCAAAGCACCACTGAGACATTTCACAAATGTTTTAAGGAAGATAAGCAAGATTGCTGCCTTGTATGCAACCATCAGACAACCATCTGCCATCAGACAAGTGTTTACCTGAAAGCAGTATCCCATTTTTGATCTTCCCCTGTACTCTGTTCAAAACCCTCAGTTATTAACATGACAACCCATGCTTTTTAAATTTTTTTAAGAGCCATCTTTATTCTATAAGTTGACATGGTCTGCCTAGAAAACTGAATTTAGGTCTACCATGTGCTTTTAAGTAAAGGATGCTCCATTCCTCTCCAGTGGTGCCTCTCCTGTCCTACATTCTTTGCTATGTTTCTAGAATTTATGTGAATTATTTATATGGCTTGATAGATTTACTTTGTACTTTGCTGAAAGAGATAATAAATCCTTTAGGGATTTTCAAACCTCGTTAAAATACACCAAATGATGAGGCAGCTGCCAGCCAGCAGCTAGAATTATTTGAGATAGGAGATGTGGGAGTTGTCTATAACATTGCTGCTTATTTACTGTGTTAGCAGAGTAAAAGCATTTAAGCATGGATGCCACACTTATGTGGGGAGAATAACAGCACAGATCTGTGGCTTTCTTCTGTCACTTAAATGGGAGGTAGGAAAATAAAGATTTTTAGGACAGAGATGGGGAGGAAGAGAAAGGTCAGGATTTTTTTTCTGTTTTAAACAATAGGAGAAAATGTTTCAGTGAAATTGATGATACTTCTCTTTGTTTTATCTCCATACAGAAGCCTCCAAATGGTGAGGCTACATTTTAACCTTTTCCCTGAAGATCACCTTCCCTATTTTATTCTCTTCACCTTATCAGCTGCAGTATGCAATGACCTTTCTCTTCAATTCAGCCATCTGCCTGCTTCAGCTTTTATTTCCTTCACTGATCAGATGAGACGTGAGGGTACAAATGGCACTGGCGGCGCTGCTGGCCTCGATACCATAATAGACTTAAGCTGACATTTTAAATAGTAAATAGGTCTTTTTTAAAATTAATGAATACAAGAATTGCTAAAGGAGTCTAGTGAACTGGTAATGTGTTCTGCTCAGCAAAACATAAAATACTCAGGGTGGTAGGATATATAAAAAGAATGTGTGGGTAAAGCACACCTCTAAAGTGCTGCTCTGTTTTAAGGCTTCCAGATGTGAGCTTTGCACAATTGCTGCAATTACCAGCCTGCTGCAGGTATTGCTTCTCTCTGGGTTTGGGCAGCAACCATTTATTCTCACTCAAGTGCTTGAATGCCAACAGGGATTATCAATGCTGTAGAAAGGATGCAGAAAAATTTGTTGCCTCAGGAAGCATATATGGAATGAAATGGAGAGGTAGTGGGATGGAAAGAACAAAATTTCCCTCTGAGAACATCAGTGGTCTTGGCAGGACAGAACTGAAGATATACAGGAGGCACCATTAATTTCTTAGCATGGAAGTTAAAGAAGATAAAGTAGAACTTGAAAGTTGTAGGTCTTGAGATCCTCAGCATGGGCACTGTCTCATCTCATCAGTCTTAATGCCTGAAACTGCAGCCTAGACAGCCCTGATGTCAGCTGGCTGGTGAGATCATGTCCAAGTGACTCAGAAGTGGGGCTCAAAGGGAGCCTGTCTGTGGACCAGGGCAAGGCAGGTGCTGGGCTTCAGTCCTGCTTCATGCAGACTAAATGCCTGGAGCTGCAGTGACAGCAGGTCTTGTGCCTACCTGCATCTGGCAGGAATTGAATTCATGTGCTGCTCCATGACAGGAATTACAGCATGGAGAAATGGAGTGAGCAGATTTGCTTCCAAAGCGCTTCTGATCCACACTAAAGTACTGGTATGGACTGCAGTGTGTGAGCAGTGCCTGTGCTCTGTGTACGACAGCCAAACAGCCCCGTTCTCATGGCTGTTCACCCTTCCTTGGCACAATCGCTCACTCCTGGTCGCTGTTCTTGCCATCCTCCAACATCATCTGTTGCTCAGCCTGGGAGAGGCAAACACCCGTATCTTTGTGCTGAATGTCTGGCAAAGTGTTGGCAGTAGCTGAGGAAGCCTTGCTAATGAGCGGGTGTTGCTGAAAGCAGCGTGGTGCAGCACCTCTCCTACGCAGCCTGAGCAGCAGCCGAAACAGCCGCCTTCTCTGGAGCTCATCCTGGCACACGAGCCAAGTAGGATTAGCTAGATAGTAAAAATCTATTGGCTGGTAATTACACTTTAGTATCTGATTTAAATACAAAGCCAGGTAATGCAGAAAGTGTGAAAATGTTTCAAAATGGTCATTCATCAGTTATGAGCTTCCTGCTCAATGAGATGGTTTTTTACCCAAGAGAGAAGCCTGGCACTTGGTTCCTGCAACGCTGCAGCGGTGGCAGGAGAGCTGCAGGAGAGCACTTGCAGCTTTTGGATCGAGCCTGCTCAATAGCTGGGAAAACACTACATGTGAGCTTCCAGCAATTCTTTGAGTCACTTTGATTGAGAAGGGACATGCCTGGAGCAGGCTTCCATTATGGACCTGCACTGGGCTTCTGTCTCATCTTGTACCCAAAGGCTTAAAATCCTGTGACAGGAATATGAGGTACTGCTGTAAGATTTCTGTCCCCTGCAGACCCACCAGGTAAGAGGGACAGTCTTTCTGTAGCAAGAGACTGACCTCCAGTGGACAAATGGGGCAGTCATAAGAGCTTGTTCTAATTAAAATTCAGCTGTATGAGGACAGAGAGAGGAGATGAAAAAGTTCTAGTAATAGAGAGAGATGTTCCTCTCTCAGTAATCGAGTCGTAGTGTGGTAAAAGTGGATGTACAGCACAATCTCAGTGCATGTGTGCCTTGGGGTGACTTTATGATGCATATCCCCTATCGCTGCTCTATGCCCAGAAATTAATTTTGTGCATTTCTGTGCCTTTAAACTGAGCCCGAGAGTGGGGAGAGGAAAATAAGCGAGCGAACTTTTCAAAGCAGTTGTTCAAGGGCACAGATACACAGACTCCTCTGCGTTCTCCTGCTGTGGTAGCAAGAGCAGAGGAAGCACCCCGCTTGCTTTTCAGCCAGCTTTCGGCTCCTCTTCTCTGGAGGGAGACGGAGAGTTGAACTTTGTTTTCCTGGGACTCCTGTTTTTCCCTTCTTCTCTTCTAGACTGTTTCAACATCAGAACACATCGGGAGAATTTTCCACCAAGGCCCCAGAATTTTACACCGACCCAGCTCCCAGGAGGAGGAGAGAGACCATACCTACAGAAGGACTCTGAAATCTTCCCAGGTTTCTCACCACAGCAAGAGGTTTTATTATTTAGCATTATTATCCTTTTCCTGTGTGTTTGTTAAATAAATAGTTTTTTGTCTCTTTCACTTTCCTCCAAGGAAAATTTCTTTTTTCCTGAACCTGGTGGCGGAGGGGTGGTTCTAACCTGCTTTCTGTCAGAGGATATTTTCCTCCAAATTTGTCCAAACTGGCACAATGTGCAACTGTGCTGACTGCTGGAGGCTCAGAGTCTCAGGGTCCTTGACAAACTTGGAACAAAGTGCTCTGAAATGTAAAACTGCCATGAAGCTAAAAGGACTGGAGTAACAAGGTCTGACAGCTGAGGAACTTATTGCACCTTTGCTGAGCTCCTGCCTGTAAATGTCCTCAAAAGTCCCCTGAGCCTGCCCTGTTTGTGAGGTGATGTGACTTTGCACAAATGAAGAGGAGGCCTCCAAGAAGTTAGGAGAGGGATGTTAATTGCAGCAGATGTTAATGCTGGATGTTTTAAACTTTTCTTTCACAGAATCACAGGGGGCTTGAGGTGAGAAGGAATCTCTGGAGGTTGTCTGATCCAGCCACCCTGCGCAAGCAGGATGACCTAAAGCTACTTGCCCAGGACCATGTCCAGCTGGCTTTTGAGTATCTCCAAGGAGTGAGACTCCACAGCATCTCTGGGTAACCTGTGCCAGTGCCCAGTCAGGATCACAGTGAAAGAGCATTTCCTGATGTTCAGAGGGAACCTCTGTGTCATTTTGTGCTTGCTGTCTTCACTTGTGTGCTTAAGCCCTATAGATGCTGCCCATCAAAGCTTAGTAACTGTGTTGCTGTAAAAGCAATGCTTGAGTTAAAAATCTTGTGAGTTTCTCTTACAGAGAAGATTATGTATGACTAGAAGTGGATGTGCTGTTCAGCTTCTGAGTAACATGGTAATAAAAATCACTAAAGAATGAAGCTAGTTGCACAGCAAGTTTCATCATCAGACTTCCAATGGCTGGAGCTGAGCCTAATATGAAACCAGAAAACCTCGGCTGTTCTTCTCCAGCCTTGCTTGGGTGATGTGCTTTGAATTTCACCACACAGTGAGGTTTTTTAATGCCTATCAGCAGCCTAATGAGAAATAATCTGAGGGCCTTGTTGGGTTTGATAAGGCTGTTTTTCAAGGAGGTGAGAGTTTTGTGGCTGTCTTTCAGAAAAGGACTGGAGGGTCAGAGCAGGGTTTTGGCAGACTTAAGTTTTCCTACACTCTGTTGTGTGCAGCACAGGTTTGGATGGGGAGGCGATTTGAGACCCATCTCCTTAGTCAGGAAGGGAAGTACATTCAGCAACAAGAGCTAATGCTGTTTTCTTAGACTCCAGTGCTGCTTTGTGTGGTGGAAACCAGTCCTAGTAGAAAGCCTTTGCTCTGCTCTTTCCATCACAGGGTAGTTCAGGCAGGAGGAGGCCTCGGGAGTTCTCTTGGCCAATGTCCTGCTCACAGCAGGGTCAAACCAAGATGCTCCACACTTGATGTGGCCCCCAATGCCTACAGTAACATTTGTTTTTTTCCCCACAGCATGTGACAAGGACATTCATGGCAGGGTTAAGCTTTCCCCTGCCAAATGATTGAGATGTGGGTCCCACTGCTGTCTTCATTGCTCTGAAGAGGAGAAAACAAATGCTTCCTGGTTACTAAGGGAAGAGCACATAGGAAACACCTCGCTGCGGTACAGGGAGAGCTGTTGGCAGTGCTCACGCTCCCTGATCCCCAGGTGTGTGTTAGGGGAGAAGCTGGCTGGGGTGCTGTGTGGGAGACCTTACCACATTGATGCTGCTGCTCTACTGTCTCTCCTCTGGAAGTTCTCCAAGTATTTGAAGGATTTGAATAGCTGGTAGGTGGAAGACATTGCTGTCTTCCCCTGTCCTCCTCAGGTGAAAAGAAAGGGGGTAATTATTCCCCCAGAACAATGATGGTGAGTGATGCTTTTTGCGGCACTGCTGTGTACACCACTCCTTCTCTCACAAGAAATACATCCCAAATTTTCCTTACGGTGTTTGATGATGTGCCTGTAGATGTGAGTGTTAATGGGCAAAGGCCTAACCGGATTTCACCGGGTGTGTTATTGCCTGGAACTTGCCTGTTGGTATGAGAATAGATCTAGGCTTGAATGACAACTAATCTATATTGTGAAATATATGATACAATCTTTAATTTACATAGAGATGAAGTCTGCTTATAGGAAGTGGAAATCAATAATGGCTTTTATATCATCTTCTGGGTAGAATATTAAGTCTGAAACTTCATAATATCTAAACTGCATCAAGAGATTACAAGTCAATAGTACTAATAGCATGAAAAGGATCATTTTATCCTCTCTTAATAAACTTGATATATCTGCAGTTTCCAGATGGGGTTTTTGTTCTTTCAGAATGAGAAATGTGTTGCAGGCTTTGTCATTTTATTACTGTTTGAGGTTATGGCCAGAAGCTTGTGATGCAGCTGGTGTATAAACACAGAAGGAAAAGGTGGTCCCTGCAGTCTAATCTGAATTTGAGGGGTAGCTGGTGGGCAGCCACATTATCTGAACAGGAGCCTTGGCTTTTTCCTGATTCAAAACCCTCCCATGAGCAGAGAGATTTGCTATGGACCAAACTGTACTCAATTTAATGCTGTACTGATAACCAAGCAGGGAGTGGATCCAGATTAAACCCAACCTT
Organism: Corvus cornix cornix; assembly: GCF_000738735.6. Classification (NCBI taxonomy): domain Eukaryota; kingdom Metazoa; phylum Chordata; class Aves; order Passeriformes; family Corvidae; genus Corvus; species Corvus cornix. Next base: position 47,096,705 of record NC_046332.1, read on the forward strand.
CTCTGCAAAGAGCCCATTGCCACTGCATTCCTACAGGGAATGGTGTGATTCCCAGTCCAGCATCCATCTCTGCTGTGCCTTGGAAAGGCATTGCTGCCACTTGATTTTCTTTGTTCTTTCCTTTGAGCTAACTCGAGCCATACAACAATCTGCTCCAGCCATTCTGAAGGCTCTATTTTTCTACAATTTGCTTTGATTCTGAATAGATGGGAGAAGTGACAGTGAAAGAAAACATTTCAGTCAGAACAACGTCTCTTTCCAAAGGCATGTCACAACAGGAAATACAATTAAAATTGACTGAATGCCCATGGTTGGTACATAAAACCTTGTGCTGTGATTCACAGTAGCGGAGCACAGTGAACATGATGTGCTGGAATATTGACATTCTCTGGCTGTTTCTCTGTAGCTTCTCCAAGTTGTTCTATTTCTCTTTCACACCCTTCACCTCCCCCAAATGCTCTCTCATTCTGTATGATGAATACAGCCATTAATCCAACATTAACTTTATTCACGTTCTTCACATCACCTCTTTTCCTCTGGTTTTAATCAGCTTTGCACAACCAAGTTAGGTCTGTCTTAAACCTGCTGTGCTTACAAAGGTGCAAGAAGAACCAGCAGGTGCAAGAGGATTGACGTAGGGGGAGGAGAATAGGTGGCTTTTCGGATGGGCTGTTTAAATAGCTTGAAAAATTACTTTTTTCAGAGAACACATAATGACTTCCAAGTAATTTACTCAAAACCGTGACTTCTTTAGACTGAGGTTTTCTCAGAATTTCTCAGGGAATAGAAATTAAAGCATTGAGCCACTTTGATTAATAATCTTCTGTAACGCAGCTGCTTTTGTGTGTACAGCAAAACCATGTACAGGCAGACAATTTTTTTCTGTAAAACTGCATGTCTACTGCAGCATTTAAAGCCTATATCTACTATGCATTCCTTATTTCCCATGCTGTCATGAGAAATCAATTTGATTTCTTTGGTTGCGCCCTATTTAGACCAAAAAAAAAAAAAAAGGAAGAAAACTTTAGAGACTGCAAATTTCATGAAACATACTGAAGTTTTCTAGGAAAGAGAGCAGATTCTGAACTATTTCTTTCAAGGTAATTAGCTTGGCTTACAGATAATTCTATTGAAATGCCTAGAGTTTGTGAATTGTACAATTATCATATTTTCCCATCTCTGTAGATCTCTAGCCAAAACAAATTCCAGGGCTGGCATTTTGATTTGTGTTCACATTTCAGCTCTGCCAGATGACTGCTGTTTCTTTAAATGAACCAGGCTAAAAAAGCCTCATGTGAACAGGTGGCAAGAAATAGAGCAGACAGGATTCTTTTCATCATTCTGTTCCTAGATTGCCTCCTCAGCAATGAGTCTCTTTTAGGATTTCATGTCACAACACACATATTTTTCCTGGCCCACCAATATTTTTAATAATTCCAGGTCAGTTTAAGAGTGGACCTGAAGAAAAACTTATGCCCACCAAAGTTGCAAGTGTCACTTGTAAGTACTGAAGGCTGGAAGTTTCAGCCATGGAAGCATGGCCTAAGGATAGGCATGGACAAAAGCAAAGTCAAGAGCAACTGAAATGGTTCAGTGTAACCTGTAATATTATAGCAGAGATCCAAAAAGCTCTTAGCATCCACTGAGAAGGTGACTGTTCCTGAAAGATCTGATTTATTTCATACATTATGGAAGTGTTTGTGATTAATCTTCATCTGGGTGCCTGTGACAGTTGCTGTATTACCAACCTATGGTATGGGGCATGGTGTTGCAAAGGTATCTGGTGTCTGGAAGCAGATGGTTTGTTACGATTCTGCTGATGCAAATTATGCAGGGAAGCCAAAAAAGTGACTCAGCATGGATCTGGTATGAGTTACTGCTCTTGGTAGCACTGGCACAGCCTGATGACAAAGGGACCTGGAAACTGAACTGCTGCCTCACTGCGGTGCCATTTGAAGAGGAAGTGGGAATTCCAGAACTGTATTTGCTCTCAAGATATTCCAGGCACACACTAAGGGAGTAGATGGTACAACTGCTATGAATTTCTTACTTCTCTGTGTTGGAGAGGTGCTTAGGGCTTGATTTGCTCTCAGAGTGCCACCTAGTCGTGATGCTCTCTGTGTCTGCACTGACCTTGGCCAGCCCAGGCCTACTGCATGTTCAGCATTTCTCCTTTTTCATTAATTTTTAACCAGTCCTGTAGACTTTCCAGGTGTTCTTTCAGCTGTCGACTCTGGCTGTGCCACAGCTGCTGCTGCTGAGCCACTCAGTGTGACCCTCTGTGCTGCTCACTTCAGGCAGAGGAAGAACAAGACTCAAGAATGGCCTGTGATATGCAAATGACTCTGCCAGGTAGGAGAGCAAAACCAAAGCAAATGAGGGTGTCTTCTAATTAAATGTAATGACAAGAAGGCCAAAGAGCATCCCCTGCTAATTCCTGAACTACTTTGGCAGGAGGCAGAGAGGAAGTAGAAAGGGAGAAGAGGATACCTGCCAGAATGGAGCAGGGAAAAAAAACAGGACAAAAAGGGAGGTGGCACTGTAGCTTGTCCTGCGCGTCCCCCTGGGCTTTGGTAAGGGCACCTCTGCCCCGCTGCTCACACCAGAGCTGCCTTGCAGCAGCTTCGGGATCCTTCAGCTCCTGGTGCTCGGCTTCTCCTCGAGAGAGCGTTACACGAGCAGTCTCTCACTGGTAAGCAAATCTTTTGGATGAGACAGCACTAGCTGCTCTGGTTTTAATCTTTTCCTAATGCTTGCAGGAATATGCATGCGCCTGAGATAATTTTAGAAATGTGGTTTCTGTAATTCCTTTTTATTGGTTATATAGAGCTGAGGGAAAGCCCTGGTGTCCTGGGAGTTGTAGTCATAAAGACAAAACTTCTTCCTTCGTTTATTTCAGTTTCTTTGTCTTTCAAATGAGAATGTGCTCTGGGCACCTCAGATCAGCTTCTTGGCAGGGCTCATGCATTAGCTCATGCAAGATTTTGTGCTGCAGTAGAGGTAGGTGGCAGGTACCCTGCACAGCTGGTGCGCAGCTCTGCTGGGCTGTGCAAGCTCTGCTTCATTTTGTTGCTCAGACCCCACTTGGAAAAACACCAATGACAAGCAGATTCCCCCAGGAACTCTCCTCAGCTGCTCCTTCTCCTGTCAGGGAACAGAGTGGTGATGGACAGGCTTTACCTTATGGATGGGTGTAAATGTGTGTGTGTGATACTATTACCTTTGGTACATCTGGAGCTTCATGTTTTCTCTGTTGTTAGTCTCCATTGTGGAATACACTCGACACGGAAGGGATTCTCCACATACCTTCATTTCCAGAAGTGTTCAGGGAGTGATGTGAGCACGTGTCCCCCATGTCTCACTTTCTACACCTTCCCAAGAACTTCCCTCCTACCCAAAACAAAGAGGTTTGGTGGCCTTTGGTGGCCAGTAGAGTAACCCAGGTCAGAGAGCCCCGGTTTCAATGGCAGGGAGGGGACATTATTTTTTACCCTGTTTTGTGTGGGTGTATTTTTTTTCCTCCTACATGAAAAGTTAGGAAATAATGTTTTTCTTTTAAGGTGAAACCTGGCACAGTTTATAATGCACATTCTCCTGAAGACAAGCCTCCTCCCATCCTCCCTCATCCCCAGGCTAAGTGCTGACTCTCACTGGCAGCCTCACACCCTCCAAGGCTGAGTTGCTGAGTGTTTGTAGGGCACCTTCTGCTCTGTTTCAGGGTGGGTTCCCATGCCACTCAGGAGTTAGTACTCAGGGTTTCCAGTGACCAACTGCCAATGAACTGGGGTTGTTTCTCTCTGGCTGATGGAGATGGAAGCTGCCAGGTGAGCAGCTTGTGGCTGGGCAGGATGGTGGTGGGCCCATTGCAATTGGTCCAGATGGCCGATATGGAGACTTCCATCAGGTATTTTTGAGTGTGAAGGTTTCTTAAACATGCATGCAGTGTAAGTCAGGAACAAGTTCTTGCTGCAGGTTCAAGACTTTCAACGAATCTTTTCAACAGGACAAAAGCCAAAAAGCAGTTTGAACATGATTCCTAGCAAGGGGTTTTTACAAGTGGCTGGGACAGTGACAAATGAGCTGTTACTTCACTTACTCAGGTGGTTTGGTCCATTGCAAAGACAGAGCAGGGAAGAGGAATTTCTATAAACTGTGGATGTGTAGTATTTTATTCTGTTATAGCAGCAAAATTGTATTATATCTAGAGATAATGCCAGACATAATAATATGGAAAATAGTATTAAGGAATATATATTAGTTTAGCAATGCACCAGCTGCCATAGAAAATGTTCATGTCATAACCATTAGTACTTGATTAGTAATGCTGGCAGAGGCAGGATATTTTACCTCCCTTATTTTCCCCCCTGTGACTTCAGCATTGGTAGTCCTGACGACTGGAGGGTTCACTCCATCCAGAAATAGTGCAAGCTTTTCCTTGTACCTCAGTCCTCGGGAGGACAGGACGTCTTTAAGTTACTTTTGTGCTCTTGGTTCTTTTCCAGTCTGTGAATAAAAGAGTCAAACATCAAGGGAAAAATGGATCAGTCACCACCAACTAGACTGATACCCTCAAATTATTTCAAATAGAGAAATAAATAATGGTGAATTCATATTTGTGATTGATAGTTCTATTTTTTTATTTGTACTAAACACAGGTTATCTATGATTCTAAGGTGGAGGAGCAGGGTATGTTGTGCCAGGTACCCTGCAGACACAAGGTTCTGCTTTAACTCTTTCAGATGATATGGCCCTGCAGACTTGACATCTGCCTACAACTTGGGCTGGAGCTGAGTGACTGTGAGTTGTTTGGTTTCACAAAGAACATGCTTTTAATGGTACTGGAAATTTTTCCCACTGCGAATACAAATGCTAATGCTGCCTCGTGCTGTAACTCTGATCTTTCTGCTGTTCTGGTTTATCTGTTGAGTAGACTGACACACAAGTGTTAACTTTTTCTTTTAAATACTGTTTCTGCCTCTGATTTGACATAAACCCTCTGTGGGTGAATGAAGACCTTGGTGTAATTTTAATTAATTTTATTTCCAATGCTCATGTCCCAAGGCAGATCTTTTTATAATGTTTGAAATTTTAAAGTGTGTTACCTTCTGTGAGCACCCAGTGTTATGAATAATGGGGAAAATACTTAAAATTCTGAAGGACATAGTGTAAAAAGTGAAAAAAATGGCTAGGGGCCCTATTCTTTCTCTGCCCTTCCACTTTGGTAGACACCAAAGCTGTTTATTACTGTTCAAGGCAGCAGACACCAAGAGGCAGAGAAGGAAGATCCAATGTGTAACCTGTGGAGGTTGTCAATACCTCTGCTGTGAGCACGGTCGTGGATTCCTATTGTTTAACACCAGAAATGTCCACTAGATCTTTAAGCCAGACCACCAGTATTTCATAGCCTCTTTTAATTTGTCAGGCATTTATTCTTCTACTAAATCCAGTAGTTTCTGCTTGCCTCAAGCCATCCCAGCAGCTGATCTACATGTCAGGAGATAGGGATCCCCCATTTCCTAGGGAGTGTCTTCCAAGGCTTGATCTCTATCTTCCTCCTTGTTAGGAACTAAAAATAAGACAAAGAAAAATAGGTACAAATTGAATGAAGGGAAATTTAGGTTAGATATTAGGGAGAAATTTTTCACTGTGAGGGTGGTGAGACACTGGAACAGGTTGCCCAGAGAAGCTGTGGATGCCCCAACCCTGGCAGGGTTCAAGGCCAGGCTGAATATGGCCTTGAGTGACCTGGTCTGGTGGGAGGTGTCCCTGCCCATGGCAGGCGCGTTGAGACTGGTGATCTTTAAGGTCCATTCCAACCCCTTAATATTCTATGATTCTATGATAATGCTCTGTCAAGGTCTAAGCCTTCCAGATCATGGTACGGACACCCAAAGGTGTGTCTCATTCTCCATGAGAACCACAGGATAGTTCAGGTTGGCAGCGACCCCAGCAGGTCTCTGGTCCAACCTCTGTCTCAAAGCAGGGTCAGACCAGGTTGCTCAGGGTTTTGAAAACCTCCAAGAGAGATTGTACAACCTCTCTGGCCAACCTGTGCCCTTACATGGCTGTCCTGATGGGGAAATAGTTTCTTCTTATATCCAGTCTCCTCCTCACTGTTTCCCTTGGGCCTGTAGTCTCTCAGCATGCACCATGAAGATCTTGTATCCGTTGTCTTGAAAACACCCCCACAAGCTTTGCTGGGTCTTTGTGAAGCCAGATCTTCTCCAGGCTGAATGAGCCAAACTCCCCCAAACTCCCCAGGCTGTTGTGCAACCTCTGACTTACCTGTAGGGGTGTGTGTTTATAAATAAACAAACCCCTCAACATCCAAATGCAGCACAAGATGATGGCAATTTGTTGAGCAGTCTGACCTCTGTTATCTTGATGACAATTTAGGTATTATAAAGCCTTTGTAGGTAAAAGGATGGATGTCTGTATGTTTTATATAAATGTCAGAGCTTCCAAACAGTTCCTATCTAGCCATTTCATCTGCTAAATTTGATTTTATATCGAAACTCATGCATCAAGGTTGAAATCCCTTCCTCCACGCAGGTCCAAGCTGAGTCTCTCTCAGCTGCCCTGCTGGCTTCCAAGCTTTTTTTGTCTCACAGTGATCTGAAATACCATCTCCATACCTCACCAGCTACCCAGACCTCTCTTTCTCCTGATGGTGAACCAGACGAAAAGCTGAGCTATCAAAAAGTTTCCGCATTGCTTCCTGAATTCTTTTACAATGTTCACTGTAGACAAGATGAGCTCTCACATAACACAGGCACCAGCTCATCACCCCACTTATTTCTGGAACACTGTATCCCAGCCGTGATGCTGTGCACTCAAAAGCAACATCCTGCTCTTCCATTTACACATTTGCTCTGGTTTTACCATCAGTAACAAAGCCGTAATCTCTCCTGGGCAGGATTTTGTTTCGAGTTCTGGTTCTCACAGTCAGATGCTACAGCACAGGGGCAATTATAGTGCTTGACAACTGCTGCCAGGTGGTTTTTAAATGGAGTTTTAAGGATTGCTTTTGACTCGGAAAGCTGCAAATGGCCTGTGACCTTTCTGCAGGAAATTGTACCTCTGCTGCAGTTGAACCAATGGATGCTCGTTGCAAAATACCTCTTGTGCTCCAGCTTCACCAGGAAAGAAAAGCATCTGGTAAAACCCTCTTGGAAGTGAGGCTTTTAGTAACTTTTAATGGGTCAAATAAACCTTAGGCCTCATAGGTTTTAACCTGATGCACTGCCCAGAAATTCTCAGTTGCTGTCTCTCCCGTCGTGTTTTCCCTGGCTCAGACTGGAGACATGTCTGCAGTGTGCAAGGGGAGGTGGTGCACAGTGGCCAAAGCTTCACAGAATCTGTGAAGTATCCCTATCTTTCCCTTACCCTATTACTGGAAGCCTTTCAAATTGCCAGCTCTTTTTTACACTGCTATTTGCTCCTTCAGCAGCAGAAGGCTGATGCCAGCCTGTTTTACACTCTAAGCCTGACAACAAGGCAATATTATGTTAAATTTTACAACTGCAATGTGGTGGTGCACTCTTCCAGATGATATGAGCTATTGGCAGGGGGAAATACAGGTGATGTGATGTGATGTAGCCTAGTTCAGGAGTGGAAATTGTTCAGAACTTTTAAGTAAGTGTTAAACTCACTGTAATAATTTGTTTTAGACATTAATCCCACAAATGCACAATGACAGAGAGCACTAGTCTTATCTGCCACATTCTCACAGCAAACACTCAGGGAAGCAAGAAGGAAGAGCAGCAGATATTTGTGTTTGCCACATGCTTGATATGACCTCTTTGTGCTCACGTTGCCATCTGTTGTGGAGCACTTTACATGTGTTTGTCAAGGCTTCTGTATCTTTCAAAACAAAATTGCTACTTTATCATAAATGGTCTGAACTATTCTATACATGGGCCCACCTCTCCACATATACTGACATCTTTACAGGTACTTAGCTGCTGCTTGGGATTTTTGCTGCTCATTTCCACCATGGGGGTTGGAGCCCTGCTGGCTTTTGTCTCAGAACAGCTTTCCAACAGGAAGCACTCTCCACAGTGATATAGTATCACGCAAGCTATTCACAGGGGAAACTTCACCTACGGCTGCAACACAGCTGCAACTGATGTTAAATATGGAATCCACTGATATTTTGACACAAGGGGAAGACCTGTGCTTGGGGAAGTCCTTTAATCATATGATTAAGCTGTCATCTAAATGGTGTAAAAAATAACTTCTAAGCAGAAGAAAAAGGAACAGTCTTTTTGCAAATGACTGCTGAAGGTGAGGAGATTGAAAGGGACACAGAGCAGCATTTTGTTCTGTTTTTAACTTGTCTTTAATGAAACACTGTATCATTTTGTGAAGCAGCGGAAATTATGGAAATTCTGCTGTTTAGATCTCTGGAGACAGACGTGTGTGATCAATGACTGCTCATTAAAAAAGCCTCTAATAGAATCACACAGAAGCAGAAAAACACTGAAGAGAATAAGGGAAACTACTGAGCTCTGATGAATGCTTTATCTCATCTCTGAAGAAGAATGCAACGTTCCTTGGCAAGGCAAATTAAGGGTAAATGCGATGGAAAGACATTGAATTGATACGAGCTGGAAGCTAACAAGCTGCTGTGGGTCTGCTACGTACACACTCCTACAGCACAGCCCTGCTGCATGTCCACACACCCAGATAGCCAGGTGAATCTTAGAGGGAAGATGCACCATGGATGGCTGAGCAGCAAACATATCCTGGACAGGTAAATGTTCCTACACCTGCTCGCAACCTGGGATCACAGGGGAAGGAAAATCAGTCTCCCTGACCAGTGCCTGTTGCTGTCTGTCCCTCACTCTCCCCAGGCCCCAGGGATGTGGTGACCACAGCAGCAGCAAACAGCACCCCAAGGAACAGTCTCTTGGCCTCCCCTTCTGCCAGCAGAAACATCCAATTTTAGCAAAGGCAGGTTGCTGCTGCCATCCGAGCAGGCCTGCCGCTGCTCCTGGGGAAGAGGCGGCTTCTGAGTGCGATTCCACAGCTGACACGCAGCTGCTGAATTGGAGCCAGCCTGAACGACCCTGTGATGGCAGACACGGGGGTTTGCAGATCTAACACCAGACACATCTATTGGCAAGGCTGACTGTATTTTTGTGAAGGCTGTGCACAAGCTGTGGCTGGATGGAAGGCAAACAAACACTTTCCAGAAAAAGCATGATGAATGAAATGGACTGAACATCAAGAAACCACACCATTTTTCTGTGACATCTTCCTAGAAGAGGGTAAAAGCCCAAACCAAAACCAACCTCAGCACAGAGAGCTCCAGGGACACTAATATAGGCTGTTTAATTAAACAACAAAAACCAGATCTGTTCTATTAGTTCCCACAAAAAGCTGTAAAGGGATTGGGAATCCAGCATTGACAATAAATCCTGGAGCCCATTTGAGCAAGAAACAAGGCTGCAGAAGGATCCAAAGCATCAAGGGAGAGATGAGCTGCTGCTGTGTGGCCCTGGCTCAGCGTAACACATGCTAGCCCTTGCCAGGCAGTGAACTCAACCATACCTCCAGAGTAATGGAGTAAGGGAGTGTCTGCAGGCTGTGCAGGGACCAGCCCCTCCACTCCAACAGTCCCCTGCCTTTAGGCCAGGGCCAGGGGAGTGGCAGCTTGCCCTTGCTTCCCTCTGAAAGCAGTGGGGCTATCTGATCTGCTTAGATGTCAGGGAGTGGTTCTTTGTTGGGCTAGACTGGCAAATAGCAGGTGCTTCCTTCTCCAGCCTGATGTCCTTGCAGATGTATGGTTTGCCATGTTGACAGTAATTTCCATGTACGTCCTTGCACTGTGTCACCAGTGGCACCACTGAGGAAAAAACAGAAGGGGAGCTGGAGGCTGCAGCAACAGATGCCATGTGAGAGATAAGGGGGGAACAAGAACAAGCCCCCTCATGCAAAGGTGAAAGACTAGGAATAGCCAGGGGAGTGAAGGAAATCCTGAAGTTAGTTTGAGATTCTGGAATCTTCTGGCCCCACTTAGACCTGTCTAATGCCTGAAATGGGAGTTGTGAGGGCTCTTTTCCACTTCAGTTTGCCATATCCTCTGTATTCCCCTTGTAAGCAGAATGATTTGGAATGTGTTGATCCTTGTTCTGGAAACTGTGTGTTTTTGAGCTTGACAGCTCAAAATGATGATGATGGCAAACTCAATGTATCTTAGAAAATGTGTTTATATAGGCTTTCTGTCAAGCACCGTTTAAATGCCATACATCATGATAAAAATGAAGGTGAAAGCAACTCTGCTAGGCCACTGCTGGGAAGACAGTGTCCTGGTTACATTAAAATATCTTTTGCTGTCAGATAAAGAATGCCTGCATTGAAAGGCCACCAGCTTTACAGTTAGTGCAAAATACGGGGATGAAAGGCTTTGGCAGATATGAAAGAAAATCCCAATAAAATTTGCAAGCAGAATATGCTCAAGTAAGAGCCGATCTGCATGTACTACCCAAGTGCTGGTTGTAACGTGCTGTACTGCAGTGGGGTTGCTCAGCTCACATCCACATTAGAGGAATGCAAAAGCAGTAACAACCCCATGGAGCACTTTTGTTATGAGGATGACATTTCGATTAGAAAAAAACTAAAAAGAAAGATTTGAGCTGCTAATTTTAGAAGCAATATTAGAGAAATGAAATACTTGGATGTGCATGATTATAGATAATTTCAAAATAACTTTAAAATGAAGGATTTCTATAATATCTGCAAATGGCGTTGTCTTTGTCATACATGCCACATTGATGGTCTCTCCTATAACATTTTCAGCAGTGAATGTAAAATCTCCATTAACTGCACAGGCCTCACACTTTCCATAGACATCAAAGATTCATGGTATAGGACAGTGGTGAGGTAGCAGACACTCTCTGACATTCTGCTATGCCTAAGAGGACTCATAAGAATTTAGTAAGAAGGTAAAATATGCTGCTCTGTGTCCAAAAGTCTGTCCAACTCAGCAGCTCATCTCTGATGTGACTTACAGATGCTTAAATGAACCTAAGAACAGGCAGGCACACCTGGAGCGATGCAGTCAAGCATCCTTGAACTAAAGAACACTGAAACTACACTTTTTAATTTCCACTTGTGGGCCTCATATAAAGAACCTTTGTTTTGTTTACTGTAGCATGGAAATTATTTCATCTCCTGGACAGCTTTCAACTTTTTTATCCTTTTAAGCACCGTGACCATTTATTATCAGCCACATCAGTTTTCTGTTGCATACCCATTATTAACAATTCTGTTACCGTCTGCTTAGCTCCAGACTCAGCTGGCATACCTGATATCCAACCATAGTGCATAAAGCACTCTGCCATTGGCAGGAGGCACAAAGTAGTTTTCACTGCTTGGTCTAAGCATTGCCAATGCCTAAGGTTCCCAGTTAACTGTTTCCTGAGCTTCTGATACTGTGGATTGCTTCGTAAGCAGGATGTTACCTGCTCTAAACTAAAATGCAGCCAGGATATCTACCAGTTCTGTAACGTCATTAATATTTCCACCATTTTAACAGGAACTCCTTTGCAATTCTGGCTGATTACCATTAAGTTTTGGCAGGTTTTTACTATTCTATTTATTGTTTTGGTCAGCCGTTTTGCCCTCTTAATGGTAATTCCTTCTGTTAGGCTGATGCTGACACTGGGATATATGGAAGAGGCACCAACACAGAAATGTCAAGATGCTTGAACCATCCAACTCTGCTGTTCCTGGCTCATTCCTGGTCCTCCTGACTGCAGTAGCAAGTTAAACATGCACTGTATGGTCAGAACAGGTTCAGTTCATTGTCCTACTTTAGGCTCCATCAATCAAGCCTTAACTGATCCCGAAACAGCCAGGGCCAGATGATTTCAATATTGGCTTCTCCATTAGGTGAAGCATTTATCTCCCCTCCCTCTCTATTGGTATTTTTCCAATTAATTCTTATTTCTTTTCCAGTCTAGTAAAGTGGATGGCTGAAAGTTCCTAAGGGTCTATATTGTGTAGTTGTAGTTAATGTTTGTTGTAAGCAAAAAACATTTATCAAATACATTCTGGTCACCACTGTGCTGCAGTCCTTTTGCCTACAGTTTAACTGCAGAGAAACCAACTGGGTCTCTACTCCTGCACCATGATATCAATTTCTTCTTTAGACAAAACAGGTGGTGCCTACTGTCTGATGTGAGAGGTGGAGAGGACAGCTGTGTCTGGTAGAAGTAAACATCCCTAAGATCTCCTTCAGGATCCATCTGACACGCAGGACTGCAGTCCTGCATAGTATAAAGGAAGTAGCCTCACTCTTAGTCATTTACCTGGATATCAGTCACTGGCCCATTTCTTTTAGAAGCCACACTTGAATGGCTATGGTACATGATAGCCAGTCCTACGGTTAGAGATGTAACTCATTCCATCAATTTGTATGCCTGGAAAATAAGCTGGGTGTTCAAGAAAACCATTCAGACAAATTAAGATAGACATTTTACAAAAAAATTTAATTTGGAAAATGAGACAGTCGACCATTTTCTTTTAGCCTGTCTGAAACAGTCAAACTGGAAATACAGAACTGTGATTGTGCATCTGATTTTTCAGTTACTTAATTCAAGGATTAGGACCAAGCTTCTAAAAAAAAATCTAGGTTAACATAGCTTCTTACTTTCATAGCAACTTTTACCTCTCCCAGTTAATGACTGCTAACTCAAATATTAAGTATTTACATCCATTTAGCAAGATGAAATGTAGAACCTCTTATAATCCATACTGCATTTTGTTCCCCAAAACTGAGTGTGTACTACGATAATAAAAGGCAGTGTGTCAGAAGAGAGTGCAGTATAGATAAATTAACTTGAAGGTCACTCTGGCTTTCACATTCAAGAATTCCTGTTAGCTCTTCTTTCAGAGTTTTTGTCTGTAGTGCCTGGTATTTCCTTCTGCAGTGTTAGTAGATGCAGGGGATCCACAGCAGTTCACCTTAAGTTTGCACAGGTTTAGTCAGTGTCATCTGTCATCTCTTTGCACTGGAACATACTTAAATCTTGTATTTGCAGAAAGGATATAGCTTTGTTATTTGAAACAGAATGGGGAATTCAATGAAATGAAACAACCAACCATTCTTTTTTTAAAAAGGAAAATTTATTTATGGCTACATACACCACATATAAAATTAACATTTAACTGAAACATGTAATTGTTTCAATCATTTATGACTAAACACTTACAATGTTGACTACAAAACTGTACAGTTTATATTTAGTAACCAATTCTTACAGCATAGTGCAATTGTAACATTTTATAAAGAAAATAATTTGTGCCTTTTTTAAATAAAGTGCATTAAATTACTATCTTGTTTACAACAAGAAGCTCTGTAGTTGCAATTCAAAGCTTTAAGCTTAAGGGAAACTGAGGCAAAGATGTTTCACTTCCTTTTAAAATCACTTCATACACTGGCAAGCTATGGTTCAAACTTCAACCACAGTTAAATAAACAGAAACCAAACCAAAAACCTAAATTAGTATAAGAAATAACTATAGGCCCTTATGTATGAAACCAGTAATTGGTTCTCATGAAAAGCACAACATGCAGGATTTCAATCCACCTGGCTCCTAGTGGGACGTGTAGCATGAGAACTATCCTCCATGCAGATGCTTTTGCTAAAGCTTTTAGAATTCAGCACGGAACTACACTGCAGTCAGTAGTATCGAGTGTCTGCCTGAAATGTACAATGTTTCCTAGGAAAAGTTCCCTCTGAGGATTTCATGAGATGAACGTGATAAACTACAGGTTATCTTTAATTGCATTTGGCAACAAAAAATGTGGGGGTCTAGTTAGTAAGTCTAGAAAATGACAAGTGGTTCTACTAGCCCAGGGTATTCCAAATTTCATGGCCTGAAGCTAAAGACAGTTTACAGTGTTATTTCAGAGGCACACTTATAGCACTTATCCTATGAAATTCCATTTGTAAACGCATTTACAATCAACTTTTGTAGATTTTGGCTGTGACAGTAAAGCTCAGACCAAACAAAGGAGGACTTTAGCCCCAAAGAGGAAAAACCTATAGACATCAAAATGGATAGAGGTGTAATTTGTCTCTCTAGAAACAATGACAAAACCAAGAATGCCCATTTCCTTTGGTTGGCCCTGGCTGAGGCCCAACAGGAAAGTCTGTACTCTTCTCCTCTTCCATACATATATGAGACTGCTATCAGCTTCAACCATAAAATGTATTTGAGCACATGCAAATAACCCTAAAGACTGCCTATTTTGCTGTATGTGTACCACAGGCAATTTACCTGCCGCTTCAGCTGCAATCCTCATTCCACACTTTTGGCACAAATCACACACACTGCTCCTGCATTCTGGAAAAGTGCATTTTCTTCCTAGTGGGACCAGCCTGACTTCAGAAGTAGATTGCTGTACCTTCAGCTGCTCGGCTCTGGGATAGCTGCCGTGTAAAAAGCTGTGTGCTGGAGTGTGCTAACTCCCAGCAACCACTTAACCCTCCTCCTCCTAGACTAAGGAAAGTCTCTCTGCTTACACTGAGAGGGTGATACAAAAGAAAAGAGCTCCAGTTTGCCTGGAATGTGGTTGAAGAAGGCTCCCTACTTTCTGTCACACCTTCAGAAAGCTCTGTGCTGAGAGCAGAGCTCCCTTCCAAACCCACCATGCTGTGACCTGTGACCAACACTGCAGAAACACCTCACCTCTCTGCTCTTTTCTCGTGAGCCCTCTGGGGCAGAGGCACCATGAGGTGGACTGAGTGTTGCTCATATATTGAGGGACTACACTGTCAGAGGGCAACCAAAGAGTGGCAACACAAAAACCTATGGATGTGGCACAACTGCTCACACTCCACGGGGACACAACCTTTTGTCCTTTTCTGGATGTATTTCAATTTTTGAAGGGCCAGGTCATGCTGCTTTCATTTGCATACTATAAAATATCTCTTCCCTGAAAGCAGGGGAAGCCAAATTCCTGATTATTTTGATGGGTTTAATCTTAGTGAACACTGAAGTAAGAGGAAAATTCTATGGGACCATAAGTAATCAGTGCATTAGAGCTCTATACCTTGGCCCTAGATCTTAGAGGTCCTAGACCTTTTTCCCAGGAAACCCCTGAAGCATATATGTACTTTGTGTGCCCTTTAAAAATGAATGTGTAAATTTTTTTAGAAACTCTAATATTCCCCAGGTGAGCATCAGGCAGTGAGAAATGTCCACCTGTGTCCCATGACTGTGTGGAATCATGATCTGGGCAGTCCTGTTAAAGGACTGTTTAAGTTAAAGACAGAGTTTACAGCGTTATTTCAGAGGCACATTTATAGCACCTATGCACCAAAGCACCTATGAAAGACAGAAAAAGAGTGAGAGACAAAAGGGAACAATGTGTGGATAAAGATGTAACTGCTCTGTAGGCCCATGCTTGTGACAAATATCTTTCCTGAGTTCTATACCACCTGCGGTCATAGAACACATTCCTGTAATCTCAAAGCTGGCAGTGGGATTTGTCCAAATTAAAGCCATGATAATTTGCTTCCCCTCCCAAACCTCTAGCCTGTCTTTGTTTGTTGAAATATCAATTACTGCTGGATCTTTCAGTGTTTGTATGACTCATGCAAGTTGGGCAATATTTTTCTTTGATCATAAGAAACTGCCTCAGCAAAGAGGTTACACTTTAACCACATCCACAACGAAGGTATAGAGCATGATATATGGCGTGTCATACATATAAAAAGTAACTTAATTAATTGTAATAATTATGTATGTGTATATATATATATAATATTTAAGTATGTAATTATGCTATTTAAAAGTGATAGCTCATCATACTTAATCAAGTTAATGGCATACTAAAATATTCTAAGAAACTGTTTCTCTACTCAGCACGTAATAAAACTAGTATGTTAAACCTGGACATAGGTATTTCCTTTTAAGAATGAGTTTATACTTGAAAGAAAAAATAAAACCTCTATTTTGCTGGCTTCTATTTCTTCAAAGTGGAAGCCCCCTCCATATTCTAAGGTAAATCATTGCAGGATGCAGTCTTCAGCATGTGCAGTTAGTACTGGCTTGCTTTTTCCTACAGAAACCAGGAGTAGGCCTGTGGACATCGTGGTAGACCGTATGGTTGGGATCAAATGGTTAGAGGAAAAAGAATACTACCAGCGTAAAAAAACCAGTAGCAGTACACTTGCTTTCCCTCCCCACAGGTGAATCAGATATTTCCTGTACAAGGCAAATGCTCACTTAAGTTGTTCAATGAAAAAGGACTGCTGATATATTTGAAAGGGTTATAACAAACTATTAAAAACTTTGTATATCAGCTTTTTCCTAGGAATGCACCACTGTACTTACGAGGCTGGAAAAAACCTTTACGATCATTGAGTCTGCAAACCAATGCCTGCCTTGAAACAAAAAGGACTGCACCAGACATCTTACTGCCGGGGGCTGCAATGGTGGGGACGTGAAGGAGAAAAAAAAATAACCCAATCTCTAATCCTATGGCCACCAGTTAAAATAGTAATACTCCACACTTGTAATTCAAGGAAGCCCCCAAATGTGCCATGAATGTCCGTAAGTACTCCATGCTTTTTAGAAAGGTCTGGGCTACTTAGAGATATCAGATAACTAAATCAGTTCATCAGTTCTGGGACATAACACACTTTCCCCTACCTGGGAGGGGGAAACATGTAATACTATCTTGTCCAATTGAACATCTGGCATGTCAGCAAGTGTGTAAAAATTGCCTTGGCATATGTAAAGTGCAAAACAAAGGCTTGGGGAGGTGAGGACAATTTCTTTAAAAGCTAATTCAAGGAGTTTGTGACAGCAACTGTAACTGATCATTGTTTTAAAATGAGTTTTACTCTCGCAACCTATTTACAAAGAATCTCCACTGGAAAAGTCTCCCCCCGTCCTTTCCATGGGGCACTGAATTAGTTGGCATCACAGCAGTGACACACTAATTAATTGCAATATGGTTTCATCTAACCTACATTCAGGTTTGGTTTTTTCCCTTCTCTTTTGTAAGAAGTTAACAGTGAAATGTGCAACTCTTTCTTCTTGGGGGGCTTACAATATCACAACAATTTTGTGAATAAACTGCAGCATGGACTTTTTTAGTGCAAAGGCATATTGTTTTCAAAGAAACATTTACTACAAAGGTACAGGCTTAGCTGCTCCCCAAAAGAAACAGAAATACATAATGACTTACTGTAAAACAATCTTCTGGTGGTCCCACTTTGAATTTTCAGTATTTTTCCACAAAAACCCTCTTCTGATTTCAAGTGGAGCCATGCAAGACTGTGCTAACAAGAAAAGTAATAATCTGAATAAAATATGGAAAATATTTTCAAGGAAGGTGGGCCTCACTTCTGATCATATCTCCTCTCTGCTCTCTGAACATCCCTCAAGAGGGGCAGCTGTACTGCCAGCCTCAAGGACACAGGACTGCTGCACCACACCCCAGAACAGGCACAGCCCCAGGGCCCTCCCAGGTGCTCTGTGTACCTCGGGTAAGGTTCCAAATGGACAGTTCAAAATAAGGGGATGCATTTATTCAAGCATCCTTCCTGGCCAAGCTCAAGCACCGAGTGACTGAACCTGGCTGCCATAAAGGCTTCCATCTCTTATCTTTCCTCATCCACTTAATATGAAAGCAGATATCCGTGCAGTTCATCCAGATTTCTGATCCATTAAAAGGAACTGCACATTCTTGATCTGAAGAAGAGAGAAGCACCCAGTTTTAAGGGGTAATTTCCTCTTGTACCAAAAAACTATTTCCAGAGAGGAGACTTTTCAAGTTTATTGGGAGTACCATCATTCTTTTATTGACAAATGAGGGAGATACACATGCCTAATTTATCTTTCCTGACCTATTGCTTATTCATGAGATATAAATTATACCACTCCCTTTTAGTTCCCTATAAGCAGTGATTGAGGGATCTTACTTTTTCTCCATTGAACATCTCTGGACAACCGCTAAGCCAATCTAGAACCGTTCAGTATCTCAGATAAAATTACAGGATAGCTGGTGGGTTTTTAAATAGCAACTACTCTGTCCAATTCTTATTTTTATTTATTTATTGTACATAGAAAAACCAGACCAAATATATAGTTTCTCTTCATAAAAGTCAGGGTCAACATTCTGAAAACATTGTTCTGAATGTTACAGAACCGCCTTTTTTTTTAAAGTAATGAGTGTGTAGTTATGCTTCAGGGGCTTGATTTGTAGCAATGCTATTTTATCCCAGCTTCCAGTCACACAGCAGGTTGCTTATCACCTTGGGGAAATGAAGTCACATGTATTTTATTTTTAAAAGCTAAAAAATCCCTAAGAAAATGAAGCAAGAGAATAATAGCTCTTTGGGGACAGCATGAGCCCTGGTATAAGCCAAAGTTCACTGCTGTCCATGGAGGAGTTTTAGTGACTCCAAGATGCCTCAAGGCTGGTCCCTGAACACTAAAGGATGGATGCAACTGCTGAGTGTCCATGGCAGGAAGATACAGCAGCAGTATCAGGCCTTTCAGCTTGCTTCCAAAGAGCCTGGGTATTGGTAGGGGTTTTCTCCACTGGTATCATAAACAAGCTGTCTTCAGAATGGGCTAGCACCATTTATCATAGCCATCTTGATGAGCATGACAAATTCGGGTATTCCTGGGATTAAGTTACAACTGGAAATCCTGAACACTATTAATTTATCCACAGAATGCTGTACAACTAAATGCCAAACAATGAAAAGAATAAAACTCCCCACTGCAGTATATAATTCTTTCAGCAAATAGCACAAATTCAGGATCCAAGAATTAAGGTAAAATGTTATTGCTGTGTAATTCTATTCAGGAATTCAATGATTACAAAACAAATCAACCAGAAATAATGTCCCACATCGGTCTGATAGCATCTGCTTAACAAAGGAAGACTTACGCTTACTGAAAGTTCTTATGCAAGTTACTTTTTTTTTGTCTAAAATATATATTGCTTCCTCTCTATTGCTCTGAGTTTATTCAGCAATTTATAGTATCCACATCATGGAGGATTTTATTGCTCTTGTGCTAAAAACATATTTCTCCTTATTGCTGAAATACTACTATTGGGGGAAACAGTTTAAAAAAAAAAAAAGAAAAAAAAAGAAGACAATTTTAAAAAATCCTCTCCCAAGCTTTGAGGATAAATGTATACCTAAATAAAGTTTTCCCATCAGGATACAACATGTTATTAACTTTGGGTCAAGTGTGTTAATAAATAAACACGAACTTCTATTCTTTAAACCAAATTACGTGTTAAAAAACCCCCAATCTTTTGTCATTACAAAGGAGATATGAAAGCGACTTCACTGTACACAGAATGGTGAATCTAATCCCCCTGGTCTTATGCACTGTTGTCCTTTGATGGGACAACAAAATATCAGAAACTGCAAATTGGCTGGATTTCTGCCAGTTTCAGGAGGGCCTTGGATGGATCTGGCATCTCACCATACAGAACGGGGGCCTCCCCTGTCATTCTGAGGGGACAGCAGAGAGTTGCTTAATTCTGCAGGGTCTGAAAGGTCACTGGCTGTCAAGCACTTCTTCTGTGCAAGTGAGGTAGGCAGCTTTGTACCCACAGCTCTGCCCCTATTTCCCAGAGCTCAGTCAGAGGTGTGTTATGTAGCACCCATCCCAGTGCTGCAGACCATGGTAAAGTTTGGCCAGACTGCAAAGTTTTGAGCTGCAGGCAAACCTATGTCATTGACTTTCAGTAGGATTTTCTGGCCTATACTGCACAGTCTCAATTTAAGAACATATTTCTGGAAGAGGCAAAATCCTCACTGGAGGTCACAGCAGTAGCTTGGGAGGCAGAATCATGTTTCTCATCTGTTTGTGGTGGAAGGTAACCATGCACAACTCCTCAAACAAGGGCAAATCACATCCCTATGAGCTAGCTTTGTGGGATTGCTATAATTAATCCTTCTTTCCTCCGTTTGACTTGCTCTGCTCCTCAGGAGAGAAGCTTCCAATTACAAATCTCTCTGCTCTGGCACAAGGAAGAGGTCGGCTCCCCCGGCACACTGGAGAGCCTCTGCGGAATTGAGCAGCCTGTAGAGTGAGGAAGATGACAAGGACACGAGGTGAAACAGCATGAGAAGAGGAGACAACATTATCTCCCTCTGTGCTGTTTTTCTCTGGCTTCCCTACCACACAGGTGTTGCCTAGAGAAAAACACTAATGCCTGTGAGGTTATCCAAGAGGATGAGAACAGGTCTGCATAAGGAAAACAACAGTTGCCCTCAGGACTGAATTTTCGTCACAGTTGCAGCTGCTCATCTTCATCATACTTTTAGCAATTTGATACAGACGAACAAACAAGGGAAAAAGCAGGGGGAGCAAAGTTTGCATGACTTTAACTTATTTTTTCTTTTAAAAGTACCATCCTACATTACTTAGCCTCTCTACATTATTCATCTCATGACTTTTACTGCCATTATTTCCCAATAGTTTGCATACTTGCAAAACTGCACACATTTGTAGCATGGATATTTATGAAGTATTTCTTATACAAAAAATTGAAACAAAATTCAATGACTAGAGTTTCAGTATCATTCATAAGTAGATGAAGAACACCAATACCCTACACTGAGCAGAGGTTATAGTCTAACTTTGCTGAGCATCTGTAAATCACAGGGAAGCGAGGGGAGCTTCAAATTCACAGCTCTACTGGGTCATGCCATGCAATTATTAAACTAATCAGATAACCAAGTAAAAACCAAATATCATGAAGGTTGAACCAAATAAATAATGGAATTTAAACGCAGCATTGCAACTAAAATTAATTATTGCTCATAAAAATCTCTACAGAGCCTTGTTTACAGACAACTCACATTTGAGATTCAGCTTTGTGTATAGCATATGATTCTTAACGTCACAGAAACTTTGCCACAAAAAGCTACAGTCATCCAGATGTCCACATGAAAAGGACAGATTCCATTTGGAAAAATCCAGACCAGCAGCACAGTTGTCTCTACTATCTCTACTACACAGGTATATTTTTTCATTGAACTGTAAATATTGCTATTTTTACATTTGAGTTTTGGATTTTTTTTTTTTTAATGGAAGGTACTGAAGCAACAATACAATATGCAGACTTTGACATTCAAGGGAGTATAACCTCCTACTGATGCCAGGGCATGAACACACTGAGCTCCCATCGACACTAATGGAAGCAGTACTCTAAACTCCCATGCACTGACATGAGGGTACACCGTAAGTTTCACGAAGACAAGTGCCAGGAAGATTTTCTCTCTGACAATCAAGTCTTCAAATCAGAAAACAATGCTTTATTTCTAGTGCATTCTAATGTGGCTTCAGTGGAAGGTTAGAAGCAGTTTGAAATTTAACCATTCACGAGAGGAAGCTCTGCTTTCTAGACCAGCACTATAATGAAGTCCTATAATTAAGTGAACTGACGTGTGTACAGTGCAAAGAATGAAACTTCCAGAAAAGGAGAAAACACTGTTTCATCTTGCAGTTCTGGTTGCATATAACTCTGAACCAGATATGCTTTGAGAATTTATAAATGTTGGTATTTAAAATTACATAGGAGAACAGTGAAAACAAATGGTAATAGTTTTGACTTGATAACAAATGTAGGGGAACCATTTCATGTAGTGCTAAAAACGTGCTGCACACAATTTGTAGGTTGTTTTATGAAACATTTCTTATACTCTTCTGAAAAGATAAACTTGTCTGAGAAACCTAGTTTTCAATCTATTACAAATGCATAGCCGAAAGAGGCCATATTATTTCATCAATTTCAAAGATACCCCTGTCAGTTTTAAAATCAACAGCATAGCTCCAATGTCCAACATGCAAGTGAAAACATACGTCTGACTTTTGAAAAGGAAAGCAACGCATATCTCTTGCTTTAACACCCAGCCACATGAGAGAACAGGTAACTCTTGAAAACAACTGTCAACCTAATTCATGCTGAGATGTAAAATAAAAAGCTGCACAAATACTTTCTCACTTAGAGCAAATTTGTTGCACTGAGATTATTACAATAAATACCATATAAATCAGTACAATTGGCCATTATTTTGAAGAGTATTCTCATGATATACAGATGGGGTAACAGGACTTGGTTTGGTTTTTTTCCATTTTAAAAAAAATTAAAGAGGAAAAAATATCCTAACAACAGATTGTAACATGCAGTATGACTAAACTCAATCACCTAAATGATTTTAAAGAAGTATGCTATTTCAATCTAATTTTAATTAGAAAATTTAATGTAAAATCATGGCAAACATGGCAAAGTCTGGGTAATATGACAAAAAGGACCCTGAGCAACATCATAAGTCTGTAAGAACACTGATTATTTTGATTTTGGAAATCTTCCTTAAACCACTTGATTGATTTCGGTCGCTGGGGTTTTCTGTTTACAAAAAGGTCCGTCCATCCTGTGGTTTTTATGTGAACCCATCACACACCATTTAATGAATGCATCTAAACCAAAGACAGAATGTCTGGAAAGTAACATGTTAAGGAGCGTCCTCCTGGCTGCCAATCAGACATCACTGGGTGATCTTGCCCTCTGAGACAGGTTAGAAGGAATACAACCACAACAGACGAGCCAAAGTGCTTTCTGTATCTCCTGGTTTCTAAAAGCATATATTACAGGATTGATGATGGAATTGTAGGTAGCTGGCAGGAGGGTGGCATAGGTGTATATAGAAGGATAGGTGTAATCTGCTATTAAAGAATAGAGTGTAAAAGGCATCCAGCAAGCAGCAAAAGTCCCCAAAATAATGGCCAAAGTAGACACTCCTTTTCGGGTGGTCACATAGTGGGAAGTGGCCAGGAAATGGTGTTGCAAGGCAATCTGATGGGCATGGCGCATCACAATTTTACAGATCTGAATGTAGAGCTGCAGCATGAGGGCAAACATAAGCAAGAAAGAGACCGAAAGGACAGCTGCATTATTTTTAGTGAGTGGTCTGATAACACTGCAGGTGGATTCATCTCTGAGGCAGTTCCAGCCCATTACAGGCAGCAGTCCAATACAGATAGATGCTCCCCAGAGCAATATAAGCATGACATAGGTAAAAGTGACAGTCCTCTCTGAATTGTAAGTCAGAGCATAATACAGGGAGAGGTAACGATCAACAGTGATAGCCAGCAAGCTGCCAACAGATGCTGAGAAAGAGGCAACAATCAGTCCAATCGTAACCAGTTTCGTAGCTTCTGACTGCAGAAGGTAGGCAAAAACAAAATTGATGATCAATCCAATGCCTGCTAAGAGATCTGCCAGCGCCAGGCTGCCTATCAGGAGGAACATGGGGGCGCGAAGACTGGGATTATGGAAAATGATCAGAACCACAACGGCATTTTCGCAGGAGATAAGGGTCCCTGAAGTACACAAGACAATGTCCCAGGGGTTTACCAAAAGCTCTGGCTTAGGGTCTACGGCAGGAACCAGGGAGGAGCCTGCAGCTGAGGCATTCTCTGTAGAGCTGGCTTCTATATGATCCTGAGGCAGCCAGCTCAAATTAACCTTCAGATCTTCATTCATTTTAACCCCTGTCTTCTTCAACAGAAAGACATTATTTTTAATGTTCAGCCACAGCACTGGATACATCACCCCCCGGAGCATGCAACGCCCTAGACAGGAACACCAGCCTGATGTGCAGGCAGGCACTTGTTACATAAATGTGACAATAGAAAATAAAAACAAAAACGGGGGATGGGGAAGGATATTTTAAACTGCCCGAGATTATCCTCCAAGGGACCGATGCACGAAGGCTGAGTGATCCTTAGGGTAACCTGCACAGGGAAGGAGGCACGGGCACGGGAGGCAACCCATAAAGCAGCTAAAGCTCCCTTTAAGCGCCGCAATTTGGGGTGGGGGCCGGCTGCGGGGCGGCGTAAACCCCGCTCTCCTGCAGCCGCGATTCGAACGCGGGATTATTTCTGGTCACGGAGGGAGCGGACAGGATGAGGAAGGAGGAGGGAAAGGGGAATATCTTTCACCGACCCCCAGTGAGGAAACCCCGCCCGGGCTCGGGGGAGAGTGGGGCGATATCCTCTGAGAACTTACAAACTCGACGCGGACACCACACACACACCCCCCCACCCCGACCCCACGCACGCCCAGCGGCGGTTCACCTGGGCTGTCCCCCGGCGGGTCGGAGGAAGGATGGAGGAAGGAAGGAGGAGGAGGAGGACGAGGCACGGAGGGGTCGCCGCGGTCCCTTCCAGGCGCCAGCGGGGCCGGCGCGGCGCGGGGGGGGGCGGGGGGGGCCCGAAGGCGCAGCGCAGGTGCGCGCCCCCCGCGCGCGCGCGCGCAGGGCGTGTGCGTGTCCCTGTGTGCGAGGGAGGGAGTGTGAGGGAGGGGGCGGGGGCGCGCCTCGTGCGCGCGCGCCTGCGCAGGTGCGCGCGGGGGAGGCGGTGAGGGGGGAAAAGGGGGCGGACGCCCCCGGCCCGGTCCCCCGCCCCCGAGGGACCGCCGAGCCCAGCCCTGCGGCCGGGGCATCCCGCCGGCCACCGGAGAGCTGCCTCTCGCTGCTCTGCAGGGACCAGCCGGCTTCTCCCTTGCAGCAAGAGCCTCCCGGAATTATTTAAATGAAAATTGTACTGTGGGGGTAGCCAAGTGCTGGCGGCACGGGTTTGCCCAAAGAGGTTGTGGTGTCTCTGCCCCTGGAGGTAACTCAAAAGCTGATGACATCGCCGTCCCTGGTAGTGTTTGAGGCCAGGTTGAATCGGGTCCTGAGTGACCTGATCTAGTGGGTGGCATCTCTGCCCATGGCAGGGCATTTGAAACTAGATGGTCTTTAAAGTTCCTTCCATCCCCAACCATTCTACACTTCTATGATTCTGTGGTCCTGTTCTAATTGACCATGTTTTGGGAAGTGGGGCTGGACCAGATCATCACCAGAGGCACCCTGAGGCCTCAAACATTCTGTGATCCTGTGGTCTACAACCATATGAAAATGAATCACAGAATCATAGAATGCCAGAATCAATTAGGTTGGAAAAGACCTCTGAAATCATTGAGTCCAACCCATGACTGAACACCATCACATCAGCTAGACCATGACGCTGAGTGCCACATCCAGTCTTTCCTTAAACACCTCCGAGGGATGGTGACTCCACCATCTCCCTGAGCAGCCCATTCCAGTGTATAATCACCCCGTCTGTGAAGAAATTTCTCCTTATGTCCAACCTAAACCCCTCCTGGAGTAGCTTAAGACTATGTCCTCTCATCCTGTCATCTGTTACTTGGGGAAGACACCATCCCCCACATGGCTACAAACTCCTTTCCCAATAGGTCCTCAATGACCTCTTCTAACTGACCCTACTTTGAGAAGTGGGGCTGGACCAGACCCCCACCAGAGACACCCTGGTGCCTCAACCATTCTGTGATTCTGTGGTCTGCAACCACGTGAAAATGAAAATACAGTATAAAAAATTTAAAGGAGTGATGCCCAGTGTCAGGTCTAGAGCAGGTAGCTCCTGGCTGTGCAGGGAGCTTGCTGGGGTAGCGTGGGCATGGGGATGCCCGCCGTCTTTGGATGGTGACATTATGGACACATGGCCAAATTTACAAAGGTGTTACATATTGAGTAGTGCAGGCAGGCCAGTGGCACTTGGAGTGAGTTGGAACTAAACTTGGATATAGGCCACTGGGTCAGAGGAGCCACATAAAACATCTTTAGACACCAGATACAGATGGTTTTTGAAAAGAGGATAGTCTCTCAAGATCCTCTGTAGAGTCAGTGGAGAGAAGCGTGTCCTCCAGAGCATGTCAAAACAGTGGGATGAGTTGGTCTGTAGAGGAGCCTGGGAAATTTTGGGAAAGCATGCTTCATCCTCGTTTACACCCATACAGCTAAAACCCTCTGGAAAATCAGGCCCTGCGGGATGACTGGAATCTGGAGGGAAGATTTCCTTCTCCCTTGTTGAGTTATGGATGCCGCAAACATGCATGGTGCCATCCTTCATTCGGCTCAACCTCAGTCACTGTGCTAAGCCTTGTGAAACTTTGCTAGGTGATTCAAGATGATTCATTCATATTTCAGGTGCCCCTCCTGCTTTATAACAAGGATTAAAAATGGATATCACCTTGCTGCTGATCATTGTCTTCCAGTTTTATCCAGTGATTTCTTATGTGACAGTGTGACAAATACTTTCCTGTGATCTGGACTGAATATGTTTGGTGTGTTTCATCATCTGTCACTCTTCCATTTAGAACAGTTGCAATAAAAATGCGAAAGCTTTTCTTCAAATGTTTTTCCGTTTTTTTCACAAATGGTGAAGACAGGCGTTTCAATTGAATATTTTAATTTAGGACTTTGGAGAGCTGTGTTTATTCACTTAGTTAATTTGTGAATGATTTCCATTCCAATTATAACACATTATAAACAAGCTAATGTTTGTATCCTATATTGCCAGCTTGTCACTTTTTACTGAGGTAGTGGACTATCATCATTAGTGCAAACAGCATTGGCATGGATTTCACCCAGTGAAACAGAACACTTGTAATTTAGAGGAAAATCTCTTTTTAGGCATTGTGAAGATTACCAGATGCAAAAATTAGTGATAGGTCATAGCTAATGATCTTATGTACCACTGCCTTGCTATTTATTTCTGTTTCTCACAAACCTGCTGATAGAGATGTTTGCTGACCCTCAAGCAAGCACAGAACAGCCTAGTGCTGGAACAGGAAGCAGAGGTCAGGCTGTGCTGGCTTTGGACCCAGGATCTTAGGATCTCTGTCTGATGCTGTGACTGCCATGATGATGTACAAAGATACTCTGGCCCAGCTCAGGTAACACAACATGAGTTTGCACAATAATGGCATATCCTGAGGAATAATATACTTGTGAAGTCTAGTGCTGTTATTTGTCTTGGTCATAGTCTGGAAGTTTCTCACTCTTCAGGCAGTCTGTAACCTGCTGTGTCCAGGAGGTTTGGGTGAATTCAGGGACGTGCACTTCTGCGACTGGAATACACAGCAATGTCCTCTCTGGGGTCATGCCCCAGCCGTGTCCTGAGGGCAAGTCTGCTTCCAAGACCCTGTGTGCCATGGATGGGGAGCCTCTTCATACAGATGAGGGATGAAAACCATCATCTGCTCCATTGCCTTCCTGTTCTGAACAGTAGGAGCATCAGGCTTTGGGATACATCCTGAGCTACGAGCCAGTAAATTATAGAGCTATCACAGAAACTAAATGGTCCCATTTAAACAGAAAAACAAATTATCCTGAAATAACACATTGACATATTTTTCATCTGGGTCCCTACCATCTAGCAGGCCTCCCTCCAGGAAATCCAACAGGGTCCCATGCCTCTCGTATTCCTTCCTAAGAACCCTCTCTCTATTCTTAATCTCTTTGTTTTGACTCCTAGCCATTAATCCATATAATCAAAACCACCCTGAAGAAGCACCTAATCAAGTGAGAGTCATCCTTACCTGAAGTAATTTTTCCTTTGGATTTTATTTTTCCCCGTATGTAGTCTTATAGTAATTTAAATCAAATTAAGGAAGTTCATATTCTGGTAACAACTCTTGCAGATAGTAATGGTTTGCTGTACAAAGGAAGTGTGAAAACCACAATTATATGACAGCATCTTGTGTGCATTTTAGAAATGGCTTTTGTTAGAATTTCCTTTCAGGAGATTTCATCTTCACATTGATTTAATCTTCAGTGTTACATGAATGTCATTTAGACACTCAGACCATGTAATGAACCAAATTCCTCCCATGCACAAAACTGCACAGTTATTACTGATCTTTCAGAATCTTTGAACCAGCATACCCTGGGCACTGCACAGCCCATTTAACCTTTGTTTTTTAATTTAACTTTCTCCTTTTTTCCTTCCCATTGGTGAATCAAGTATTGGAATCTTCACTTATTTTTTCTGAATTGCTAGGCAACCTGGAAACAATTAGGAGCATAACTAAAGTAGGGGTTATATAGAGAATATTTTGGGTTTATTCTAAATCAGTCTTTGTCCATTTCCAAAGGAAAGAAAGAGAATGGAGCATAAAAGAATACTTGCCAATTTATATCAATTTAATAGAAAATAAGTCTTGTCACACAGACGTTATTACAATGGGAAGATATATTTATGTTCTCCACAGATGCAACTGATTTTTGAAAGGCACTTGTCTTATCATATGCCATTATAACAGAAGTGCCAATTTTCATTAAAATACTTTTGAAGGGGATTAATACCTGTTTTCTTACAACCTCTTAAAACATTAGCTTCCAATAGAGCCTGTGGCAGACTTGCAGTTATTCCATAACCCACAGAACTGTTGGCAAAGAATGGACATGTTATAGAGACAGGTGGACGTAATGGTAAACAAAGAAGACAGCAAAGCATTTGGGGCGGGGGCTGGGCTTTTGTCACACAGCTTGTTCAGGCACTTTATTTTTTAATACATGCAGCTATAAACATAACTGTATTTCTAAGCAAAGGTGATTTAGTCATACCTGCATTATAGGGGACCAATAATGGGACAGCACTGACTGTGCACGGGAAGGAGCTGGTTGCATACAAGTTCCCTGTGCAGAGCTGTGACAGAGGGCTGCTGTGATAAAAGGAGAATCATGAACAGAAGCAGGGAAGGAATTATTACTTCTGGACAGGGAACTGATGAGATCAATATTTGAAAGCTTTATGCAGTTTGGGCCAGTGTGTTTTCAAAAGTGCTGAGAAATGAGAGAGAATGCAGGAAGGAATCACAAAAAATATTCTGAAGAGCAGAGAAAATTTCTCCTGGTGAAGGATTTATAGAAGTCATTCTGTTCAGTTAGGCTAAAAGAAGATCAAGAAATGCATGGATTAAATCATACTTTCACCACTATTTTGGAATGGCTCTTGAATTTAACAGGAAATGGTGTAATGTAGTAGAAGATGAAGTTAGAGAAGTTCAGATTCAAAATTAAGCTCAAAAATTTAATAGCAAGATAATTATGCTCTGGATCAACACACCCAGGGCAAGCAATGGTTCAATTTCCTCTTGATACTTTTTCTTGGAAGACACCCTTATCAAAAAGAAGTTCTATACAGGCACATGCCACAATAAAAACCTTACCCAAAATGAGTAGTAATTTCATTTTTTCCTTTTTGTAGGCCATTAGAGCAAGGAGAAGTTTCTTATAACTCACTGTTTGTCCTTTTCAGGTGAAAGAACATGATACTCTGATGGGCTGAGATGTTGGAAAACAAACCCTTTTGCCTTGCGTTCTCAGTAGTCTGGGCTTCTCTGAGGAGTTGTCCTGTCTTGATGGGCTCCTTGCCCGTGTCTGACAAATGGCTGAGTATTCACAGTCTTCAAAGTTGTCTGTCTTGGGCGCATGTTTCCCTACAAATATATCTCATGTTTTTCTTGGTAGCTGCTGTGTCTCTTTCCTGCTCCCTTTAAGACGACATACTGTTTTTCTTTTACTTCTTCTCATAGGTACTTTAAATAACATTCTTTTCTTCCTTTTTCTTCTTGGAGGGTGATTTGTCATGGGTGGATTATTCTGAAACTGAAGACAGTGTACTTTGCTTTGACTTTTATAAGCAACTTTTGGCTAGTTTTTTATTACATCGACAACAAGTGTTTTCATTACAGTCTTCATTTACTAATTGGGAATGAAGCATGAGGTGAATGAGTGAGAAGCACTTAGCTTCTTTATGGCCCCACAAAGTACTTGACGTTCTTCAACAGACCATAGAGGACATCAGTGGTCTGCTCACCTCTCAAGGACCAGAAAACAAGGCAAGCGTATTAAAGATATTAAAAGGTGTATGTTGTCCTGGGAAAAGTTTGTGCTATAAACCCCTATATTGACTATACTTAAGTAGAAAGGCTGGCTTGCAGCTATATTTGAATGCTCTGCTGGCCAGCAAAGTAGTATCTCAAAGTGGAAAATGATTTGAAGCATGTTGATTATTCTGCTTCTTTTATAAGGAGATAATGGGCATCATGGCTCTTAAAAGCATGGGGAATATTTCTCAGAGTATTCTGAAAAGCATGTTCAGTTGTAATAGATAGTTCTCTGAAGGGTAGGTGACCATATTGTTGAGACATATAAATGTTGCTTTAAATGTTCATGCTTTCACCTTGGTGGAAATTGTGGTAATAATGCTTAAAGATATGTTATCAAGCTCATCATAAAGATATGCTATCAAGCATTTAATGTCATTTAATTTCAATGTCATTAAAAAAATACTGAAGTCAGGTGTGTCACAGTGCATGACATGGGAAATGCTAGCTGTGTGAGGAGGCTGGAAGGAGGGGTTGTCCAGCAACATGCATTCCTCCTGCAGAAACCTTAGCTTTGTTGTCTCATGACTGCTTTGTATTACATGGGATGTTTAGTGAGAGGGGTTTAGCTGTGAGCTTGGTTGGTGGCAAAATCCACTGAATGGAAGAGTTTGACTTCCTCTTTTGTGTCAAAGAGGAAAATGTCAGAAATTCTTTGTGGGTCCAACATGTCTTTCACAGAATTATCACCTGCATAGAAGTGATGCTCCACTTCAATCCATGTAATCAAATGAAAGTTAGGGTTCTTTTTCCCAGAACAAGTCCACTGAAGGAAAAAACTTGCAATTCCACTCTGAAAGACAGCACCTTTCTGAATTGCTTATTTGTAAGCACCAGAGATCTGTGGAATCCAAGTGTGTAAAAACACAAGTGCAATTTAGGACAGGTCAGATGGAAGCTTAATTATCTATGATCGTAGTTAATGATGTGGAAATGTGGGGAGCTGGAAACCATCGTTAGTTTTTACTTGAAAGGAATATTCTTTTAGTTACTATGAACTTCTTACCCAGACCTTTCAAATCTTGAATATTAACAATGGGTACCATATATGACCATGTTTATAGAGCAGTAGTAGCAGAACTGCTTTTAAGTTCTCTGTCAAGACAACAAAGACAAGTTAAAAATTGCTTTTTTTGCATCCAGTCATCTTCAAAAGAAGGAAATACATGTGTGTGTGTGTATGTATTCCTTAGGGAAGGCATGAGTGAAAGAAAGAATTCTGGACAGGAGCAGGAGCTATCCACCCCACTTTATTAAAAGGGAACATTCAGTAATGTTATAAAACTTCCCTAGACTGGCATGGCTAGTCTCACCTCTTTACCTGACTTTCCCAGTTATTTCCTGCCTTGGTCAGTGGTCACCACCCTACTTATTTTTCAGAGATTTTTTCCAACTCAGCCCTGTCTCTTTGCATTCAGACTCTACCTGTGTCCTTTAGATTATGATACTGCCTTTCTTGACCGCCTGCATGGTGATAGGTCTTGCCCAGTTCCTCATCACTGAAGCACGATTCTATCCAAGCTCAACAAATGGAGCCTTCTCCAGCTGATACCCATCCAAAATGCTGCTTGAAGAGGTCACTTACCTAGAGCAGTGCTTTGAAAGATTTAATTCTCTCTTCACAACCTTCCATTGACTCTTGCGTCTCAAA
Source organism: Corvus cornix cornix (assembly GCF_000738735.6). Taxonomy (NCBI): domain Eukaryota; kingdom Metazoa; phylum Chordata; class Aves; order Passeriformes; family Corvidae; genus Corvus; species Corvus cornix. The sequence goes on from NC_046332.1 coordinate 47,128,152, forward strand.
CTTCAGAAATGAGAGGCTCATTTTCTCTTCCAATACCCTTCAGGAAACATTACATTTAGTACTGAGATGTCTTCACCACCTGTAAAAGCCTCTGGAGCCATCCTTTGCTACCTGTTGATCACTTCCTTTGACACTTGGCATGTGTGTCCTGTAAAACATCTTAGCCACCACCTCATTATCCCCTTTTAAATGATTGTTCAAGCTGTTGACTGATTAATTCAAATGTAAGGATTAGTAGATGAAGTCTAACAGACTTGTTGATTCAAAGATACACTTCGGTCCTAAATGTTAGTAATCTCAATGATTTCTGAGTTTTGTTTGATCTTTGTGCATGTGATCACATGCTCTGTGCCATGTATGTAGCTGGGTATACTTGTTAGGTTTTACTGCTGTGTATCACGTTTCTAAAAGTGTTCTTATTATCTGTAAAACAGAGGTATTTATTGAGCCTTTTCTATATTTTTCAATTAATTTATGTGATATCTAATGAAATAGCCTCTTCAGAATCCTTCTGCTCCTCATCACATCATCACATGAGCTTCTAACTTTTTGTTTGCTTCCAGAATTCCGTTTCAAAGGCAAAGGTGTGGTAACAATTAGAACCTGTGTTTCCTGTTGCCTCATCTTACAATCACTCCCACTCTTCTGTTAAACAAATAGTGATAGAATAAAGTTACTATTGTACTTTTTGGACAATACAACAATACTGAAATTTTAAGACATAGGTTTGTTTTCTTTTAGGATGCCCATCACAAGTACTACTAAAAATTTCTTTAAAAGTTTTATAATTTATAGACATATATTAACAAAATCATTTGACTTGGTGTTTAAGCTCTATGAGCTGCAGAGGTCTCTAGAGCAATATCTGTTTCAGGAGAAGAAAGGGGTTTTTATATCTGTAGGGCTAACTATAGCCTATCATGAATTATAAACCGGATCACAGGCTTCTAATATTTTACTATCTGGACAGTGACCCAGAACAACCTCTTTCTGTGGCCATAAAAGTGATTGATTTTCATGGCTCATTCATCTGTAGAAGTATTTTCATCTAAGATGACCAGTTTCTGTAATGAGAATGATTTTGAGTTACAGATTTCTGAAGTTCACAGAGAGCATATCTATTCACAAATCAATTATTTGAAACCAGTATCAGTTCTTACTATGGCATTTATATGATGGCATGCTAATTATAACTCACTTGTATTTTTGGTTCAGTGATCATGCTTATAATTAAATTTTTTTTATACTAGCAATTGTTCTCACTTAAATTTTAAAATTGGACACTTAAAAATATGTATACTAGGGCTGAAATTAAATATTGAAAATTACATGTATTGTCTGAAAATTAGTGTATTGTCATATTTGTTATAATGCTGGTATTTCCCTAAATGTCAAATACTTCATACATCTGACATTTAGAAACTGTAAAGGAAACAAGAATGGTAAAATACGTGACCATAGAGCTGATAATTGAAATGTGACCTTATAAATCCAGGTCTATAGGGCTGCTACCCTGGTCAGAGATGCAGGAGGTGTGTGATTAAGTATCTGAACCTGTGAAGATTTATAAGAGCCATCATTATTCACAGCAGCCATATGGAATAAAAAATGGTACTTGAAAGACAGATTGAGGATGAGGAGGAAAAGTGTGATGAGCAGAGCTGGTGGTTCATCATGATTTCATTTACGTGTCTGTAAATCTGTAACTGCCTGACATCACCCGTACATATTCGGGTTCAGTGCCTGACTGGTATTTAATGATCCCACAGTCCTGGTAGAGAACCCAGGGCTGGTACAGCGATGGTGTAAGCAGTGCAACCGTGCAGCTGCTGTACACATGTAACTGGGAACACTGGGCTGCCTTGGCTTACCCTACTGGAACAGCAAATACAGGCCCAGTAAATATAGCTGTATTTCTATTGCAATAAAGTGTAGAAGGAACTCCTGAGTACGGCATCTATTCAGAGACCTCTGTCCCCTTGCCTTTAAGAGGGATGAATATGCAAGGAATGCCTGAGATGAAACAGTTGCAAGAATGATGCCTGATTATTATGAAGATTCTATCCTTCAGTCTGATGCTTTGCAGTGTAATTTTATCTGCTCATTCTGCTAAAAATTGCTCACTGGGGAAATTACAACCACTAAAAGCATTTGGGGATTTCAAGCCTGGTAGAATGATTTTTCTCTCGTTTTTCTCTCTCTGGCAGGGGTGGAAATACAGCACTTCTTCACAGGGTTGAGAGGAAAGGGGGGTGGGACAAAAACCATTGGAAGTGGTTCTCCTGGGAGCCTTCCCTGGGGAAAGCACCACTTCTGAATCTAAAGTAAAGCTGTTCCAGTGCCTTCATGTAAAATTAGTCCATACTCATAGCTTAACAGTGTAGCAAGCTCTTTCACAGAACTGAAGAATCTAGCCTTGCTTTTTGTATCTTTATCGTGTTGTTTAGGTCTGTTTTTAACCTTTGTGCCACAAAGGCTGCTATAATCCTCCAGGTTTCAGCTGTTTCCGGGAAAATTGTTTTCCAGGAAAATTGCCAATAACTACTGCAGAAATGGCCTGCCAGAAGCTATAACAATACTCTGTCCTCATTTGTGGGTGCAGTGAGTGGTACATTTCTTCTTTCCATCTTTCTTCCTGAAGCCCTGTGGCACAGGGATGGTTTATAGCGCACGGAACAGGACAGCAGGTAGCTAAGTGGCAACATGAAGGAGTACAATGCTGACCAACTGTAACATGAGAAGTTTCTGAATTCCTGTGTGGTGGCTATTGTATGGAAAAGGTAAATATACCTGTGCTTGCATCCTTGCAACTGTAAAGCTCCTGTAGCAGAAACACTCCAAGCCATGCACTGTAAGCATTCTAGCTTAAATATTTCTTCTTCTTAGATGCTTTTGGCTAATTCTATGGCTGTTCATTGTCAACTTGAGATTAGCCTGTTTTTACATTATTACCTTGTGTGCTGAGCAGGACAAGCTGTGGGTACAAAAGCTGTGAAACTCTGAGCTGCAAATGTGTTAGATCGTGAGTGGTGAAGCCAGTGCAGAACCTTGAAGTTGTTATTGCCCTTCATTGTCACAGCACTCTTAGAATTCAGATAGGCAAATTACAGGAGATTACACCTTTTGGGGATTAGAATCTTTGTAATATTTTGTCTGAAGTCTTTTAATATCAGAGCAGCTCTTGGGGAAATTCAGTATGAAACATGCTGAGCAGAACTAACTTCTATTGATGTAGGTAGGCCAAGTCAGTTCTCAGTGACATACTGATGCAACATTGATTTACAACAGGTTTCAAAAAAGTTGGGCTGTGGTTTTATCTGTTTGCTGTGTACACACAAGACAGGGAGATCTGGATCCACCATCTGGCAAACATGAGGGATGCATGCTGGTCTGAAAGTGCCCCAAATATGACTGTAATTAGCTGCTTGAAATGGGTGCTTGGAAATGTGACAAGTGTAGTAAGTGAGACAAGACAATATAGCAAGTGCAGTATTAAGCAAAGCAGTGAGTTAAAGAGCACATAGTCACCCCTGATAGTAGGTGGCTGATAAAGAATAGGAAAATGTGTAGTATGGTGTAAAGAAAAAAGAAATACATATACAATGGAAGCTGGAATGCACAGTTCTTGGTCTCAGACTGCTGGAGGGTTTCACCTCTCTGTCTGCATTTTGACTCCTAATTTGCCATGCTTTTGTGTACCCTTCTATAAATGATTAATTTATGGTCTTAGTTTTAGTCTTTATTTCAGAATTCAGATCTGTGGGGAATGAAAGAGGAAAATTCTGGACTACTCAATAGCTAGACAAGAGTAGGAAGGAGCCCTGTTTGTGAGAGAAAGAGATCTAGCAACAGTAACTGACCCAGTATATTTTCATTTATGCCTGGAATGTGTTTCCTTGACTTCTACTTTCCTGTTTGGGGTTTTTTTTGTTGTTGTTGTTTTTGTTTGGTTTTTGGGGTTTTGTTTGTTTGTTTTTGTTTTGTTTTCTGGTTTTGGGTTTTTTTTTGTTTCGGTTTGGGGTGTTTTTTGTTTTGGTTTTTTTTTGTTTTGCTTTGCTAAGTGCTCCCTTCTGGATATGAAAAAAAAAAAAAGGAGCATTATATAAATCATCAGTACTCTTGTGTTGTTGTTTAACCCCAGCTGGCAACTAAGCACCACACAGCTAGTCCCTCACTCCCCACCCTTGCCAGCAGGATGGTGGGGAAGAGAATTGGAAGGGTGAAAATGAAAAAACTTGTGGACTGAGATAAGAATGATTTAATAATTGAAATAAAATAAAATAATAATATTAATATTGGAAACTTATTGGAAAAAAAGAGATGAATAAAACCCTGGAAAGACAAGTGATGCACATAAAAAACAAGGACCAGTGCCCAGCCAGTCCCTGAGCAGCGGCCTGCAGCCAACTTTCCCCCTTGTTTATATGCTGAGTATGACACCACATGGTCTGGGATATCCCTTTGGTCAGCTGGGGTCAGCTGTCCCAGCTCTGTCCCCTCCCAACTCCATGTGCATCCCCAGTCCACCACTGGCAGGGTGGGGTGAGAGGTGGAAAAGGCCTTGACCCTGTGTAAGCGCTGCTCAGCAGTAACCAAAACATCCCCATGTTGTTACTGTCTCCAGCACAGATCCAAAACACAGCCCCGCACCAGCTACTGTGAAGAAAATTAACTCTACCCCAGCCCAAACCAGCACATCTTGATACAAATGGTTAAAACACACTTGTCTCTAAGACACAAATGTTTGTCCACTAAAGTGAAACCTCCAAGGTCACGCCCGCTGGTTTGTACTATTTATGAGACATATATTATTTATTTGACCTAAAAATTCATGTATGCCTTTCCATCACGTAAAAAAAGCACAAGAGATTGTACAGCCAGTGTATTGACAAGCTGCCTGGAACTACTCATCTAAACCATAGGAACACTCTGCTGTGCTCTTTTTTTTTGGTTCTGTAGCTGCTGTGGTGTAGTTGTGTACTGATTCTACAGACTGACTTCTTTGGTCTTTTATTTCAGTGCTTTGACATTTCCTTGCCTGTGCAGTAGGTAAACTCTGGTTAGCAGAGTAACCAAAATTTGGAATACATTTATTTTAAAGCATTTTGGTTCCTCTTTAAAATAGTAGACTTAGGAGTGGGCTCATTAGAAGTGAGTCAATCTGAATTGATTTCAGAGTAAATACAAATGTTGAAAACCAGCCAGGTTTGGTAAAGAAAAAGAAGGAATACTCCTCATACGTTTCTCAGCTGTACCACAGCATGCAAAATCAAGCCCAGCAGAAATCAGAACTTTGCCTGAAATTCATAACTGATTACCTTGGTTATTGTCAAATCATTGTAAAAGTGAAATAAATAAAATCACTCACTATGTAAAACCCCAAACACTTTGGCTGTGACTCAGCTTCCAAAATGTGGAATGCATTTAATACTAGTTTGAATAGACCTATGGTTTGGCCATGCCTTTTCTGTCTGTTCTAAACACCTGTTTTCATTTAGCTGTACAAGATGGACCACAGGTCTGCACTTAGCTTTATACTCCAAACAGCTCTACTGAAATCAGCAATAGCAGTTGATTTTGAACACAATCTGAAGTATCACACTTCATTTCTTCTGGAAACGAAATAGTGGGGAAAAACTGCAGTGTAACTAGCCAAACTGATGGGAATTTTATAAGATGACTGTAGCACATTTAAAACTCAGCTATGCTCTTGTGGCTTCATTCTCTCCTTTCTCTTTGGATGCTAGCTCATTTCTCCTGCCCTTGTGTTACTTGAAAGCTGACACATTTCATGCCAAAGCTCCAGGAAAGAATTGTGACAGGGGAGTATTTCAAGTAAATAGAAACAAAGTAAAAGAAAACAAAATTATATTCAACAAATGAACAAGATGGTGCCTTAAATCTGCATTATTAGTTGATTAGTTTAATCCAGAAATCCAGGCTGGTTTTTGACCTTCTTCATTTTCTGTTCTAGTGGATTCAAAAGAATAAACAACTGCATGATCCACCTATGTGTTTGATGACTTGCTGCATGCAATTTTCAGTTGTTTGTAGTATTCAACTGTGTCACTAGATTTACCATTCTCATATGTCAATTTTTTCATACATCATTGTACCTATCAAGCATTTTCAAACAAGCTACTTGGGTCTGCATCTGTACTAGCTGTGTTAATAGAATTATTGATAGATTAAACTAATCCTGTAATTTCCTTATTGCATCAAATCCATCAAAGAATATTTTTAGCAAATGCTTATTTTACTGTCTTGCCCACTGTCTTATGTTACTCAACTGTTAAGATGTGGGCTTGAGTTTTGAGAAATATGAGGTCAAAATCATGTTTTGCTGCATACTTTCTTTGTAAACTAAATCCCTGTGCATGGGAACAAAGTTAGTGTCTTGTACCCTCTAGCCCTCCAGTTTCTCTATGTGTCTAGTTTAAGGTTAGATAATGTCTGAGTGTAATTTCAAGTGTCTTCATTTCGGAAGGACCAGTCACTCTGAAAGTGATGGCTTCTCTTTTGCTTCATGATGAAGGGAACCCAGGTTCATAATTCAGATTGAGAAACTAAAAGTTCAGTGAGGTGAACCTCAGTCTTTCAGTGTTTCAGCTTGTCCTCTCTGAAGCAGACATGGCAGCATTACCATGCCTCAGGAAGCTGCCATGAGGATGCTAAAAATTCTGAGATATTTATGAATCATAATAGAAGCTTATATGAATATTAATATTTATCTCATGCAAAAAGGAGAGCTTCTACCTCCATCTAGTTGAGACTTCCTTGTACTTTTGCATTTACCAAATATATTTTTGCCAGCATTTGGTATTAGAGAGATTTTGCATATAAAATGTGTGAAATCTGAATTTTTACATATTTTTACAGGCTTACTTAGAAGCAAAAATATAATGGTATGTATAGTACCAAGACTTCTAAAGAAAGGACAGACTCTTAAACTGTCTTACTGCACCTTAAAAAATAAGCAGCAATCCATCCTACAGCCATCCCTGGGAGAAGTTCCTGTATGAAGGGCCACAGCAAAGAGGGATTTGAGACTTTCTAAATATGGTGTGGAATTTTTTCCTTTGACTGTGGAATTTGAAGGGAATCTGTGTTCTGGAGTGCCATTTCCAGCAGTGAATGTAGTGAAACATGGACAGCCTGAATGAATCATGATGACCTCATGTCACCTCACAACAAAGATAGGAAGTTGCATAATCAAAAAGTGTCTTAAGCTGGAGAGAGAGGCACTTCAGAAAACTTTCCTAAGTTTATCTGACCTTTTTTTTTTTTAACAGGCTTCATGGAAGGTGACTCAATGAAATGTCCCAGTATGAGTCATTATAGCCAAAGAAAGAAAATAAGGCATGAAGTGGCAAATCTGATGGTGACCTCCCAAGTCTCTCTGATGGGCTTTGTTGCTGTTACCCATGTAACTTTCTCTCTGTGTATGTAGGAGTGGACCTCTGGTGAAGCTGGGCTGTTTGAAGCTGGTTCCTCCTCCAAGTGGATAGTACAGGCTGTGTTTAGGGGGTGAATATTGGTGTGGTGTGCTTCATGGGTGAGTGCACTCCTGCATTTGCTGCAGCATTCCAGGTGCCGTGTCACTTAGCGTTATGTCACTCGTCGCTCTTTTTTTTGGTCTTATTGCAGCTCAACAACTGGTAAGTTCAGAATTAATGTGCAGCAGTAACTCCCCATGGAGCAGATATTTAAGGCCAGTATTTCAATATCAGAATCCCCTAGTCATGATTTAAAACCAGTCTCTCCTTGCAAGACTTGCAGCTCTCTTTCTGATTAGCAAGAGCCGGACATTGTTTCTTGAAATGTCAGTTTTGCTGCAGCTCAGTAATGGATGTGACACTGATTAAAGAAAGCAGAGGAGACAAAAGCATTGCTGTTATAACTCTGGCAAAGCTGCAGGCAGATATGTATTTGACTCTAGCGTTGCATTTTGGATACTTGCACAGAGTAATACTTGTATCTGTGCCAGTAGTTTGTAGAGCAGGTTACTTCTCTTCTGCATATTCTCTTTTGTATTAGGTGCCTATTGGCAATGCAGAGGCATTTAGCTTCTTTCTCCGTGGAGCAGGCTGTGTGGTTCAGGGAAAGCACATTTTATTTCATGTGCATTTTATTACAGAGCAATCTGCTCTTCTGTCTGTACAATGAGAATGAAAGAAGTCTGAAGAACTTCAGTGAGAGCCATGCAAAAAGTAACGGAAATCTCTGATACAAATGGGATGGAATACATGAGAAAGAAAATATCACAAGGCTATATGTCCTCACTAATTAAAAGGAAATGGTCTGTGCTGCAGTACTCCACGAAGGCAGCATTGCATTTCTGTATAACTGGCTACAGACTTTTTGAAACAAGCAGAACTTTGAGAGAAGGCCCTGACCCTCTTAGCTTCTCCTGGTCTGCAGCACTGACCTGACAGCTGGAGCCATCAAGATGTAAACTGAACTTCAAAAAGTGCCAGTAGCTCTGTATGAAAAATGTAAACAAGGATCACAAACTTGCTATAAGGGAGAATTCAGCCAGTTCTTGGAGTTTGGAGGTCCTTTTTTTATTCCCACTGTTTATATTATTTTGATCAGGCCTCTGATGAAGTGCTGCCTTAGACATCAAACCCAGAAATCAATAAGTATTTTTTAACTTTAAGGTTGTTGGGATTCAACGCCTTGGATGGGTATGTACAGAGTGCATGGATGGAGAGATTAAATGTAGCAGTTGGTTATTTTCCTGATTATGCATCTTTTGTAGGATACATTCTTGAGCTGGTAAGGGAGTAGGTAATCGGGATTTACTTGGCTGTGACAACAGCCAATGCTGAATGAAATGCTTGGATGGACAGAGGTTCTAGAAAGCTGCTGTGTTTTCCTCATTAGCCTTTTTCAACAGCTGTTCAAACAGTCAGATTGCTTTAGAATTAAGGTCAAATTTAAGAGAAATGGTTAGTTCCTCCTTAAATCAAAGATTTCCAGACACAGTGAAGGAGAAATTCCTCCCTGCAAATGTAGTATGGAAGTATAAAAGAAAGAAAATATGTATATCTTAAGCTCTTTTAGGTAAAAAGGGAGGGTTACAAATACTCCACTTGTTTACTTGGCACCTTGGCTATGTGATGTACATGCACTGTACATCTCTTGACTGGGAGAAATGGAGAAAGGCAGGTGGTTCCCCAATTAGTTTATGCAGATATATTTTAATACCTATCTGTGCAAACACACATCATGTGTAGCATGCAAGGGACACTCTTCTGCTTTCTAGAGAAGGAACCTAAACCTCCAGTCTTTACACACAATTCTTTGCACACCGAAGTGGGCACTTTCCCGGCCCAGCCCTGTGTGGCTGCGCAGGGTCCTGCTTTCAGCAAGCAGCCGATGAATATTCAATGCCAGGTTCTCTGTAAAGAAATTGCAGAGTTAAATATTTTGTTCATTTCAACATTACTGCAGTGTTTTTCGGATTACCTTCTGGCTGGTGCCATTACTGGTTGTCACAGCGTGCTCATTACAGCATTGCAGGGAGCTGTCGCCACTACAGAGCAAAAGCAAGCCTGTCTGCTGTTACCTGCCAAGAGGTCAGGGCTTTACTGGTCAGTGCAGGAAAGACAGACTGCTGTTCAAATAAAACTGTCCAGCACTGTCTGTAATGGTAGATATGGTTAATTGTGCCATGAATAAAAATCCTGAATACATAAAATGCTGGAATAGCAGTCTTTGTTTCCTTTAGGTAAATGTGTTCAGCTGGTTCAGGTGAAAATTGTACTGAGCCATGGTCCTCTTATTATCCCACTACTGCTAACTTGATTAACAGCTCAGTGCTGACAGGTATAATTTTGTGCTACTTGCTATACAACAATGTAACACAGAGCTTACCAGTGAAGACAGTGGAAAATGTAACAGATGAATGGGAGAAAAAACACCCCAAACCAGATGAGCTGGAGAACAGGTGGTATGTGTGAGAAGGGAGATGACAGGGCAGCAGGTTTTTATACACCTGATCAGTAGTTTGGCTCATGTATCTGTTTACTAGGTATGCTCAGCTACAGTACATAATAGAGCTCAGTCTGGAGGCATTTAAGGCCACAGTGGCTTGATGAGGGAGGACCCAGTTCACATATGAAAGGCAGAATCTGAGAAAGTTCTGAAGGAGGGAGAATTACGCTTTTGGGCATGTATTAGGGTAGCAGTGAAAGTAATCTCTGGTTTAACTGATATGGGAAGTTGCCCTCACTCAGTGAGTTGGTGAGTTGGCCTATTGGATGTTTTTTTATTGTTTTATTGGTTTTTTATTGTTACTTGATGACCCAGCTGGCAGCTTTTAGTATTTTTTAATATTTAATAAATTACATATATGTCTGCTGTGGCGATTCATTACACAGCTTGACTCTGAGTTGCTTTTTTTCAGTCCTTTCTTCCGCACAGTTAGTGTTTATGTGGCTTTTCCTCATAGTGATGTGTTCTGGAGCAAAGTACATCTATCTTCTCTTAACTAAATAGCAGCCCATAAGACACAGTGTTGCATAGCAAAGGGGAAAAGAGAAAGTGACGAAAAAAAGGGGTTTATGAAGTATAAGATCCTTTTCCTATATGCAAGTCCTTAAATGAAGAATTGTTCATCCTTGTTTAACCAACCAAGTGAAACTTCCTGAGGGGTAAGAAACAAACAATTCCCACCATGAATGAACTGTGAATTATTTTTGCAAATAACTTTTTTACCTATACCATATCTGATCCTCCTGCTGCTGGGAGCAAAATGCAAGAGCCTGTAAACCAGAAACCAACCAGTTCCATGTTCATTGAGTGTTTATTGCCTGTTTTCTCAGATTACAGTGGTAGTTTGTTTAGCCATTCTCTGACAGGAGAAGAAAAAGTTGAGAATTTTGCTGATTCATACTTTCAGACCGACAGATTTTAAGGTTGCAGGTCTTGACATATTGCAGAATAACATAAAGAAGTGTGTCAATGAGACTGCTGCTCTACTCAGAGGCAGCAGTGAAGAATACAGGGGCAAAGCCTGCAACCTCAAATATTTGAAACCATGACTTGCACATCTAGTTTGTGATAATTGCCTTCATAATATGAGGTGCTTTTTTGTTTATTTAGTAATGAATTGTGGTTGTCTTATTTTCCCTCTGTCTTTCAGCCATTAGGATTCCCAGGAACATGCATCCCACATTTGTAGCTAATATGCTGTGTTTTCCACACACAACAGTGAAGCTAGAAGTGCTGAAATTATGTCTCTGTTGAAGTCTCTAAAAGTCTCTACCTAAAAAGTTTTACTATCACTTTTTTCCATGGTAGATACATGTCCAAGAATTCTGAGCACAAACACCATTCTTTTAAAGGTGATGAACTGAGGCAGAGAGATGGAGACCATCCTGCTCTTCCTTTTTCTTATTAGATACAGTTATGACTGTAAGCTGTGTGATGCAGAGGGCTGTCTTCATCTATATTGCACTGTGTATAATACAATGCCACTGGGATATAAATAGTAAACAATGATGATAAACAAATTCAGGTAACTAAGTAGCTGCCTCTACCTTTGTTGCTTTGAGAATTTGAGATCTTGTCTTTAGTAGGGGAATAAGGCAGACACATACAAATTGAAGCCTTTTTTTTTTTTTTAAGTGAAGGTTTGTACCTTATGTTTGAAAGATATTGTGACTATTAAGGCCCCAAGAGAAATTAAATTGTGCATGGCTTAATTTGAAAAGTTGCTTCTTTATGCATCCAGAGTGCTAGTGCCAATTCCAGAAATTTTGTTGTTGTTTAGGGAGGGAAGGCAAACAAGCAGAAATATCCAACTTATATTTTAAGAAACCCGGGAGATAAAATGAAAAAAAAAAAAGGAAATAACACAAATCTCAGATATACAGAGGATCCATGAGCTGCTATAGAAACAGCCTATTTAAAGTCATCGTATTTTATAAATAATCCAGCAAATTCTGGAGTGTGTGTGTTTCCCTGTCTATTGTTCCCATGGGGCGTTGCTTGGTTTGATCGATGCTCTTTTATGTAGTCAACTTGAGTAAGAAGACAGTGCCAGTTTTTCTGTTGAAATACATGTTACCTGCCAGCCAGCAAAATCCAGCATTTTTAAGAAAAATGGACATTTTAATTTGTGAAAGGCATGTCCCAATCACTTAAAATATGACAGTGAAAAAACTCCAAAGCTTTAATCAAAAAAGCTAAATGATAAAGGCAAAGTGCTGGACCTTGAGCTGGATGTCATTTGGTGCAGATCTGTTGAACCCTCATGCTGGTTGCCAGGATAAAAATGTGATGCATGTTTCTGTTTATGTCTCTGGTTTTATTTGGATCTCTCTATTTTTTTCCCTCTGGGGGAGTTGTTCTTTGACCCAATCATTTTTACAAGGCAAGCAAATATCTGCAGTAGCTATTTTCTTGCTGAAACAATTTATTTTCTTATTATTGCAAACTTTAAATAGATGTATATGATGATGCACCATGGGTACAGATGGGAACTGTAACCAGGTAATACTGTAAGCTTTGAAATAAGCTGACTTGAAACACTGAGTAGTTGTAGAAAGCCTTTGGTGTAAAAAGAGGTATAGCAGTAAAATATTTCTGAACTTCAGTCTTGAAGTTAATTCTCAGGTTGTTCTCAGAGAAGGCACTTAGCCGAAATTTCTTTTCAGTGCGCTTCTAAATTTGCTATTGTACTGTACCAGCCTTCAAAGAAGAAAACAAAAAGAGGACAAGAAGGTTTTGTTTCCCTCTTGCTCCCCAATATTTTTATGCTTTTATTGGGAGTGAGCCAAGGGTCCTGTTTGACATGACAGCATTTTCCTTTGTTTTGAGTCAATGCCCTCAGAACTGCAATCACACTATCAGCTATTACCTTCCAGCCTCTGTGAACCCTCATTGTCCTCACTCCACTGAGAAGCATAGTTTTTCTCACTATGCCCTCTTCTTTCCTACCCCTGCCCAACCACTAAATCATAGCCAATGTTTTCTTCCCACTCCATGGGTGCTTCCCTGGGCCCTCTGCCAACCAGTGCCTGCCAGACCCACGTCTGTGTATACACACTGTCAGGCTGTCCTTCAAACAGGAGCGAAGCAGGAAATTATAGAAACAAGCTTCCAGCCATCTGCAGCGTGTGTCTACACGGGGCCTGTCAAATCAGCCAGCAAAATACTACAGGCAGCACAGGCAGCATGGAAGTGGGAAAGAAATGACCTCCTATCAGCTGATGTGCTGTAACTGTGCACACAGTCTGTGGCAGAAGCAAATCACAGCCACCAGTCTTTCCTTGCAGACATTTAACAGCATCAGTGCAGTTAGCCATTGCAGGGTAGCTGACACACAGTGACTTGTCACTGTATGGTAACTTGTCTGTATGCCTGAGGCTTCTCGCTTTTGGCCACGTTGCTAAGGTACATTCAAGTTAGCCGTGGTAGGAGTGTGATGTTTGTATCTGAAAACATGTCCTGAAAACACAGTGTCTCAGAGAACTGCAGCTGGAAACCCACTGCATAAATGTACTGGTCTGATCCAGCTTCACGGGGAGCATATGTGGGGTATCGGTCCCGGTACAGGAAACTGTACAGTACAAGGCAGAGAAAAGGGACTGATGTGATACTGCTTTGTGTGTAACTTGCTCTGTCTTTCTTATTCTATGTGCCACCTGTTTGGACATGGATTAGTCTCTGCAAAGCCAGGAAAATCTTTCTTAGAAGAAACCAAATGACAAAACTCAAAAACATTTATAACCCTGTTTGTGTCTAGATTGTACCTGCACAAAACAATTGTTTGGGCAGTTGGCAGGCTTCAGTGCCAAAATAGAAACTTACAGCAGGAAACACATGTGGGCCAAGAAGATTGTAGGACCTACTGTTACTAGAGAAGTTTCTGTTCTGTACTGCTGATTTCTCTTTTGGGATTCAGAGTTCAAAGGAGGTCACTCATGGTTTTTCCCACCTCCAGTCCTCACTGTGTTTCTATCCTTCAGCCAAAGATTTCAGTCCTCCAAGTTCTGCTGAATTTTATAGTGAGTAAGTGAGCCCTTGCAGTGGTTTCCTCAGTTTTCCTAATTTTTTTGTGTGCTTGTCCTTCAATCTCAAACTCTTGTCTCCATCCTAATTTTTTGAAATATGTCACCTCAGATCGTTTATGAATCTTTCAGTCTCTGTACAAAACTTGAAGGGGATTGATTTATTTTTCTAGTTTCATATGTGTTGCTGAAGTCTTCTGTGACTACCTTGGCACTCAGAACGCAACAGCAGCTCACTATAGTAAAACACCTGAAGGCCTGATCTTTCCCTCTGAGTATTGAACTTACATTAGAAATCCCAAAGAGCCTTAGTAAACCTGTTTTCAAGTCCTGCCAGAAGCATTAACTTGCTGCTCAGCTTCTGAACCCAGCAGAGCAGGCTGGTGCCTGCAGGCAGTGTGCCAGTAATATTTTAGTGCAAGGTAGGAGTGCGCTTTAGCAGCAATTGCCCCCTTAGCATGCTTTGGTTCACAGCAAAAATTGGTCTTGGAGCACACAGATTGAATTCCCTTCAAACATAACTAAACCAAAGAGGCCCTTCAGGAGCACCCTGTGCACTGCTGCTGCTTGTGGGGTATAGGTGGCTTGTGTAGGTGGCAGGTGGCTGTTTCACTCAGTGAAGGCATTCCTTTTGCTCCTCAGTATGCCACAAGAAGGTATCATTCTATTGTCCTCACAGCCACTAACAAACCTTTCTAGAGGTTTGGAATTTAATTACTTTTCAAGTTACAACCGCAAAAAACAAAGGTTTAGGGAAGTACCTTACCTGACCAAGTCTTAACTGAGAAGTCTGTTCCATAATTTTTAGTACAAGTATCCCATTCACTTCCACCTTAGGAGAGGAGGAAAGAAAAATAGCTCTACTGGTTTTGGAGGAGCTTTGTCATTAGTACTGCTAAGGTACTATAGTTTTTTTTTCAGGCTGCGCTCTGAGTGGAAGATTAATCAGAATCTTATTGGTGCTCTTCAGAGGCTTAATTAATTGATTCGGACCTCATGATAAAAGAATCTTTAGCATTGGGGGGGGGGACAAACCTGTGGAACAAATCAAGGAAATAAAGGATGTTCTTTAAGATATAGACTGGATAATGATCTACCTGAAGAGATCCCAAAATCAGCTTACTGTTGTATAGATTCTATAAAGTTCACAGTTTCACCTTGAAGCCATATTATTCAGTCTTTTTAGTTAGGTTCTTAGCTCAAACCTTACTTGCTAGTGAGCTAATTTGTTCTTTTCTCAGCGTCCCAATTAATTTTCTCAGTCACCTGGATACTCTGCAGTTACTTCCAAAAGCTGGCAATAGTGTCTGTTGCATTTCATCTTTCACCTTCTTATTTGTCTATACTGATATAACTTTGACATTTTTCTTGTTGTGCAACTTAGTTTTCTTTGATGTGCTTTGACACAGTTTTGTGTTTTTTTGAAAGTATCAGGTGCTTCCCATGGATTCCAATTAACGTTGTTTAGAGGTTGAGTTTATGGCATGACATAGCTATTGTGACAATGCTGTCTTCTCAAAAGGAAGGTAAATGAAGGTGGCTTCAGCTAAACAAACATCCACAGCTGCAGGAGTCACCACTTAAAAGTCAGTCTTTGCTCAGTATGTACCACAGACACCAACTATTTCTTGTCATATGCTGCAGAAATGAGCATCATTTTGTGAGTACTGATAGCAAAATCCAAGATTTTCAAGCCTTAGTGTCATGTACTAGGGTTGATTTTTTTAAATGGGACATCACCACCCTCACAGACAAGTTGAAATCAGCTGGCTGTGATATACAGACACCATAATGTTTCCAGACCTGCATTGAAGGCATTTTGCTGCAATGCAGCTATTAGAGTCTGGAGTTTCAGTTCACACTGAAGCTCATCTGGTGCTGTTTTATAGATGTATTCAGTCAGCTTTTGCAAGAGTTATTCTAGCAAGCTCTTACATGCAGGCTCTGTTGGAAGCCCAGGAGTGGTCCCACAGAAACCTACCAGCCAATTCATGAGTTTAAAGCTATTCACTCTTAAGTGCCTTTGTGGAGTGAAGCCTGAAAACACTTTGATAACATCTAACATCTATCATTTACTATAAATGTAATCTGCCTTTAACTATTGGTGACTTACATACTGAGGAAATATCCTTTTAGAAGTAATTTTTAGGGGCAAAAGATTATTTCATCCATAGTTTTCCCCTCAAAGATCCCCAACTGAAATAAGTTTGGAAGAATAATTTCTTCTTTGCTAGGAGTCACTGGATAAAATTGTACACTTAATACATGCAGTGGTTACACAAGAGTTAATACAGGCTAGATGATGCCAGAAGTCCCTTCAGGCTGTAAAATCTATTAACCTATAGGATAATTTACAAATGGAACAATTTATGGAGTGATAATCTGTCTACCGTGCTTGAGGAATGAAACTGCATCATTTGTTCTGATAGAGCTCCTGTTTACACAGTGTCTGCATGCATATTACAAGGGAGCAAGAATAAATTAGTGAAGACTGATGAGCGTTAATGTAGTATTACAAAGGCTATCTGTAAGCAAAAGTCTTCTCTAAATTTCATCTTGTTTTTTAATTGATTCCTTCTGCAACAAATGCAGCATCGTGGAATATTCAAATCCAAAGGCAATGATAACAACATATCATGGGTTGGGCAGGATGGGGACATTGACAAATGAGAGTAATTTGCAGCAGTGGTAAAGATTTAGGTAATTGCAGTAGCCTACAGCACTGCAGGTTGGGTTCTTCATAACAAGCCGTTCTCGCAGCTCTTCTCAAGGATCTGCTTACAGTGACAGACTTTGAAGTTTTTAGAAAAGGAGGGCAAGAGACATTATGAATAAGTATGATTTCATCCCATTAGTTTTAATTAAATCTGAAAAAGCTGGAGTCCTTGAACATTTACAGCCAAGCTACTGCCAGGGTCCTTAGGGCACTAACAGGCTCTGTTGGCCTTGCTTGACCTCCTCTAGGACCTCCCCACATTGTACCCATGGGCCAGGACCCCATTCCAGCCCCTTCCCCGGCCACGCAGCAGCAGTGCGGGTCTCCAGCTCTCCACAGCCCTGCCTGGCCATCCCAGGGCAGTTCTGACCCTGGGTGCCTCTGTGGAGCCTGGTCCTGACCTACAGGACCTGCCCCATCATGGCAAACCTGCCTGATAACTTGAGTGCTTGGTTGACCCTGCTGCCCTCCAGAGTTTTCCCTGTTTGCCTGCAGGAGCAAGTGCCCACATCAACTATTTCCAATGCCACAGAACTAGATGATTAAAAGGAAAAATAATCCCAGTGGTTTCATCTTCTCAGTCTCATGTTACGTGAGCAGCCAGTCCATTTCACGAGCTCCTTTTCCAGGTCTCCTCTAAACTCAGGTCTGTATGAGGCAAAATTTGGCTTCCACAGTGAGGGAGGGAGGCAGGTAACTTGTGAGAGGGCTCAACCCAGTCTAGGATGCCTTTGGAGTTCTTTTTCCTTCTCCTTGGACTGTTGGTTTCCAGCCTCCTCCTTTAAGTGTCAACAGCTGGATCTGGTGAATACATCTGTGGCATTTGCCTCCATGTATTTCTACCAGCAGTTTCCATGCACTGATTTGCTGTAAAAGGCCTCACTGGCATTTTCTGCCTAGAGATTTGGTCACCTTCCTGAAAAAGGGCAGCTTCTAAATTATGTGCAAATGAACAGCATTAAATACTTCCTTAAGAATAAGTTTTCGTGGTAAAAGTTGCTGCCATGGCTACAGAGACTACAGAGCTTTTGTTAGCCTGAAGAGGGAAAAGGATCCGCACAAATGTGGACTGGGAGAAAGTGAGAAAGTATTTTCTTTGAATTGTCTATGCTATGAAATGTGCTTGCTGCATGGATCTGAACTGTATTATTTGGAGGTAAAATAGGTGCCAATGTAAACTATGTGTGAATAAAAGAAATTTGCAAGGATGGGGTTAGAGAGAGGAAATCATGAGAAGTTACCTATGTATCATCCTGTAGGAGTGATGTTTATTCTGCTTTACCACTGTTGACTGGTTGCTCCTTCTGCTAAAATTTTTCCCTCCTGCCACAATCTCTCCCTTCTGCTCATGAGTGTGTCGTTCATTGGCAATCATTTACTTGGAGTCTTCCACTTAGATTACCTCTGTAGTTGTCCCACTAGAGTGCTGATCCAGGCTCCATCCAGGTCGTGGGAGCCTTACCACTAACTTGTGGAGGTTTGGATCAGGACCACATATCTCTCTGTCAGCATGTACCACAGGCTGGATGCTGTGCTGCCCTTGGAGCTGGTGCGGTGAGAACTGTGCATTTATTCCCACCCTGAGCCTTACATACAGGCAAACATGGTGAGAAATTAGGTTCCTAGAAGGTGTTGCAAACCTTGCCTATATCTGGACAGCCCTTAAACAGGTGGTCAGTTGCAAAAGAAAAATAAGGAAAGGTTCTGGTGCAATGGCAAGGACTTGCAAAGCCTCAGTTGTTCCATGGTGGAAAACTATGAGAATGGGATAAAGGAGGATGTAAGGAGAGGTAAGGTAAACCATATGAAAAAGTTAGTTTGGTCCATTCAAAATTGTCTCATGCCATTTTAATTATGTTGAGAAAAATTTGGTGAATTCAGCTCTTTAAATGCTAAACTCAGTTTTTGTTTCTCTTCTTGCTTTCTTGCTGTTGCCCCTGGACTGTCACTGTATCTTCATCAGAGTAGATAGGTGGCATCTGAGACATGGGAAGTGGCAGAGTGGGGGACTTGCAAAATGCCAGAAGCCCTGTGCAATATGAACGCCAATCCACAGCTCAGGGTTCCCTGTGCGTGGGCCCATATTGCACTCTAGAGAGCTTCCTAGACTATTTTTCCTTTAGTGAAATTAGTATCTTCCACTTTGACTTCCTTGGGTTGTGCTCAAAAGATTTTGGCGTCATTCAAACTGAAATTGGAAAGTAGACAGATCCTGCTTAGCACTCAGCCTAGAAGTAAATCCATGTGGGGAAATCTGACACAAGCGTTCCAGTGGCTTTCATTTGCTAATGCGTTCACCCAGGGCCTACCATGCTAAGCTGCTTCCCCTCCATCTCCAACACTATCATAAATTAAGTGATACAGTCCTGATTTTGCTGTCAGATATTGCTACCACAAGTTTTTGAAGCCTGGTGGACCTCTGGTGACTTCGGAAGCCTGCCAGTGCTGGATCCACCCAGTAACTGGAGCAATGAGCAGGCCTAAAAGCCTGTCCTGTAAAGTGAATGTGAGTCAGTGATCCTCACTGAAGGAGCCTTTATCCCTCATGCCATGAGGCTTTGAACAACACTTAGGAGGTTGGCAGAGGGGTGAAAGGCAACCCCAAGGAGCCCACATTAAGCAAATGTAACTAGGGATCAGCTGGATGTAGCCATGGTGCTGATGAAAGTGGCTCCAGAAGGATGGGGACATTTCCCTGCCACTTGGATCCAGCTGCCACTTCCCTGATGTCCCTGCAACAATGTTAGCGTTTCTTTGCCTGTTACAGGGGACAGTGATATAAAGTATTAGAGATAGCCAGCATTGCAATTGGGCTTTTATTAAGAACAAGCACTTTTGAAAACCTGTCTGCCCCCGAAATGGCTGCTGAGGGAAGAAAAGTGTTTGACATGAGAGCTTAAAGTTTTTGTGTGTGCCTCTCTCTTGTACCATCAGGTTATTGGGAGAGACAGGGAGAGGAATCGTTCCCATGGGGACTGTTCAGATAACATGAAAAGGGAAACTCAAGAGCAGTTCTTTTCTTTCTGCTCTGTGACAGTCCTTGGTGAGGTGGTCTTGCCTTATACAAGTTCATAGAGCATTTGTGTGGATTTTCTGGTGCTGTGATTCTTTTACTGGGCAGGTAATTATCTTCTGTCCCAGAGAAAGCTATTGAGGACGTACCTGCCATGAGAACAAGCTATTGCTACAGGAACCCAGCGGTCCCTGTGGGCTGGTGCCAGCATAGTAACAAAGCTGTGTGTTAAATTATACAGAGGTGGTTAATGAGTTTTCACCTTGTCAGGAGAGCAGTCCAAGGTTAACAAATGATGTGTCCCAAAAACAAGAGTGAGAAAAGCTGAGGTTTGAAAATATACGACCTGCAGGGTGAGCCAGTATTATGAAACAAAACTATGATAGTATCTTTCTTTTTATGGAAGCAAGGCTCAGCATAACAAAAACCAGGAGAGAGGCACTCTGATTCTCAGTGCAGTGTGGCAGCTAGAATAAGCTTAGCATGTTATTATGCTATCAGTAGAAGTGTTTAATGAGATTTACTAGATGTTCCCAAAGCTGCCTGTCATGTTTATGTATTCAGACAGGGACTCAATGAAGTGGCCTGTGATTTATTTGGCTGGCAAGCCAGGGCAATGGGGGATTTCAATATTTCATGCTACATCTCATCAAGCAAATCTGCTTTCATTTTTGCTGAGATTATAAATGCTACACATGATTAGTATCCAGCTAATTGGTGGAGGCAAAAAAGAATAATATTTATTCAAAAACAAGGAAGGGAGAAAGATTTGTAATTATTTATGAGAAAGAGCTTTTGCCTTTGAATATTTGGAGGTCCCATCCCTGTTGTGCCACATCCTCAAAGCAGTGCTTCCCACATCATCCATCCTTTAAACACTTGGATATGAAGCTCCATCCTCTTCTCTCACCCTATGTCCACAGATCAGAACCCCAAATCAATCCCACCATGCTCATTGCCCTCTCATCCTACTCCTGATAGTCTCAGGCTGGTACTCTCTTGTCTCCACAGCCTTGACTGCTTCTGGCTCACATTTGTAATGAGCAGAGCCTGTGGTGGGTGGCAGGGCTGGGAGTGCCTGCCTCACACTGGCACAAACTTCTGATGTTAATTGGCACTCACTGCATGTGTAAAAGCTCTCACTCCCACCCTGTTCACACTTCTGCTCGCTTTATTTTGATACATATCACACCCTGGTCCATTTTTGTTTTGTGACAGCCATACTTAAAGCCAGACTCTCCAGCACACATCTCTGGATTGCTCATAGAAAGCAAGATATGAGTAGCATATAAGATGTATTTTTAGAGCAATATTCCTAAAAACACCTTAAATTGTCTTGAATTTGCATAAGTCTAGAAGCTTGTCATAGGAAATCATCGCCAGATTAAAGTGTGTCTCATGAAAGTCTTCAAGGCTCCATACAAGTACCAGCACTATTCAATATTTTTGGTACTGAACTTGAAGCCAGAAGAAAACTTGCAACTCACACAAAGACTGTAGAAAGACCTGTAGACATAAGGGGGCAGATCTACTGAGAAGTCTGGAGTGCTGGATAAATTGGCCTTGTTACACAAAGTTGTATTTAAGTGTAATCAAACAGATGCTTTACATAGGAAAACAGTGATGCTGATAAAAGCTTAAGAATCCCAATGAGCATGTACTTGAATATTAAATTCTAGTTTGGTGCTACAGTAAAAAATGTTCTTGAGATGCGCAGCTAAAGGACTGCTGAGTCAAAAGGGAGCTGAACTCTGTACTTAGCACCAGTAGGGTTGGTACTCAAAGGCTGCACCCAGTTTATACATTCAAAAAAAGAATGATAAAAGTTTGCAGAGGTTGCAAAAAAGTCACATACTTTTTCTGAAGGTAGTGCTTTACAATGAGAAATATAAAGGGCATTTTTAGTCCTGGATGCTCACTTGATATTGATCTTTATCACTTTGCTTGTTTATGCTTTGTCTGGTCCGGGAGGTCCCAGAGCCACAACCTGAGGGGGGCCAGGAGCATAACCAGGGCAGGTGCTGATGGGTGCTTTCCCTGTTGTCATGCTTTGGCCTGGGCACCTGTGTTTGGGCCAGACAGAGAATGGGAACAAAACGGAGGACTGAATGGACCATTGCTCTGTACATGCATGGCTGTTCTAATGCCCCTGACAGTTTGTCCAGGTCCTAATAGTTCCTTAAAACAAAATTAAAGTTTTGGGCTGATTGCAGGGGTAATCATGGAAGAAACACCCAGAACTTGTGATGGATGAGGTAATGCACACCTGAGCATCTAACAGTTCCTTTTGTCCCAAAAGTGTGTTCCCATTTGAAATGTTTACCTCAAGTCTTGAGGTAAATTTTTAAGGACAATATCTTGTTCAAAGGCATGGGTCTAGCTGCATGGTCAAGGGACAGCTTGTTTTGACTCCTTAAAGATCTCTTCTCCTCTTAAAATATGCCAATACCAGCTTCAAATGACAGACAAGATGACATGCCTACACCATCCTTGCTTTGTAACCAGGTTGGTGGATCTGGCAAAACACTGCTCTCTACAAATCCCTGAAAGGCTACTCATGTATTCAGCTTACTATTAATGATATCTCTTGCTGTATCTCTTCAGTGTATAACCATCATCACCTTCAGGGAAGCTTGGGGATGCCTCTCTGCCGCCATAGACGGAGGGCAGGATTTGAACTAGGTTGCTATTCCTTGCCTTGTGCAGTTCCCTGCTGCCTAGGGTGCACCCCAGCATGAGGTATGCAAGTGATCAGACCATCCGTATTCCATCAGGAGGACAAGGATGCTGAAAGCTGGGCATTGCAATGGCACATAATGGTAAATTATTGTTAGTGTCCTCTTTCCAGGATCTAAGCATTAGCCTCTTGGTGCTGTAGTTCCTCATATGTATAATATTCTGTGAAACAGTGGGGGTAATGTGAGGTTAAATATGTTCAAATTGTTAAAAGATGTTAATTCGTGAGCCATTTGAATAATTCCATTAAGCGATGGAGACCTTGCCAGTGCTTTGGACAAACAAATCCTCAGATTTATGGGGTGCCTTCAGCTGTGAGTCAGTTTGGAGACATCAACCAAGTGGCAATGGAAAAAATCCTACTAGGATCGCACTGACAGCTTTGCATTTCTCTTTGGAAAATCTTCTAAAAGATTCCATGAATCCAGTAGAATCACAAAGATTTGTAGAAGTGCTTGGTAGTGCTGAAGCTTAGATGTAATGCCTCTGGTGGAGGGGTGTGGGTAGTTCTTTTGTCTCCTCCCTGAGAACGTAATTAGTGTACGTGAATCACTGTCAACAAGATTCGTGGTCAGACACACACGAGAAATTGTGTATGTCACTACTTCTTCCTTTAATTGTATCAGATGCAAGTTTACTGGCAGCGTCTTGACACTTGTGTCCTCCAGGACAGTATTTGGATCCAAATCAGAGGGAAAGAACACAGCTGCTAGAACACAGACTTTCCTCTCTTGATTCACCTCTGTATTCAGATTCTGTATTTTAGCATACATTCAGGTTTTCAAAAGTTGTTTTGCAATGTCTTTAATACATAGTGTTTTATGATGGTGCCTTAAGAAATAGTTACCAGTGACTGCAGAGTTGTTGCAACCATTATTTTTGTCAGTACTGTAATTGTTTAGTAAAGGCAATCAAGTATTGATTTTATAATGAATTTTTACTGCTCAGACCACATTTGCACAAGTTTATTTCATTACTATGTACCTTTTCCAGCTGGGCTTATGCAGTTTGCCAAGTTATGCTCATAGATATAATAATGAATGTTTACTTTAGTGTCTGAAAGGCAAGTGAGAGGCATGGTTTCTCCTTAATTTCCATTAATAACATAAGCATGTTGGATTTGCCAGGTAGTGCTTTTTTCTAATGAGGAGGTTCAGAAAGATTTTTCTTGTGTCTTCAGAGAAAACCCTGAGACGGGACTGCATGATTTGCCCAATGTCCATAGGTGGAGGACCACAACTGGAGCATCAGAGGTTCCTGGAGCCCTTTGGCACCTTGCTACAATTTTGGCTGGAGACATGACAGTGCACGCTGGACTACCACACATCAGAAAGCTGATGGTTCTTGAAAGTATATCCTGCAATCAGTACAACTTTTTCCATTTTTTTAACATTCCACTGAAATGAAGCAAGTACCAGCAAACTTCTTCCGACATTTTGTGTACCGTGTTCCTTCTGTCTTGCAGATGCTAGTATGTGATTGGTATAAAAAAGAAGTCTTTCTGTGTTGTCTATTTGGAGGATGAGAAGCAACCAAAGCCTCTAAACAGAACGGAGCTAAAAATAAGACATAAATATTCACAGCTGAACATTTTTATTTGAGTCTTATATTGTGTGCATATTAGTAGGAGTGAAACTGGAGGTTGAGTTTGTATTTTGCAGTATTTCATGTTGGGTTGGAATAATAATGTTAGAGCTTTGTGTTTGCCTTGCAGATGGTTCCCCAGCAAAAATCTTACATGTGTGGCAGCAGTTCGGTTTCCAAATCTCTGGAGTCAAAAGCAATTTGTCATCTGGCATTTATTTCAAATGAGAAAAACCTGGAGTCTCTCTGGTAGATAAATAGTCACAGGACTTGAGCTTGACTAGTAGGTACAAAGCAAATAACATGTCTAACACACCAAATTCCACGCTTATTTAGAGGTGAGGAAGGCTGTTTAATCATCTGTTATTTCTAAAGGGTATGCTTTCTATGGCAGTCAGCATAATTTAAACAGATGAAGGGAGATATGAAAGTGGTTTGCTTTTGAATTTGTAGGAAGATTTCTACATTACTTACTACGAAATATGGATTAATGAAACAGGAGTGAGTTTAAAATATGTTTTATGCTTACTAATTTGTAATACTAGTGCTTAGAATGCATCCAGGCCTTTCAGTGCTCCTATTTCAAATTATTCACATTAGGCATTGAAAACTAAAGCTTAAAGCTCAGTTGGGCTGGAAAACAAGGACTCTATCCCACAAAGAGATGCTGCAGTTCCAAAATCTGTTTTCATTTTGTGTCAAAATGAAGCTGCAAACTTTTCAAAATACATTCACTAAGGATGATGAGACGTGTAAAGACAAGGGTAGTCTGTTGGGATGCAACATGTAGAGGTGTCACTGCTTCCCTGATTTGGCAACAAGCAGGGCTGGAACCAGGCCTTTGCACCAACCACGATGGGTACTGGCTATTCTGGGCTGAAAACTGATTTCTCTCTGACACAGCATCCACAGGCCATTTCAGTTTTAACATTCATGGTACACAAGCAGCATTCAGATTTTGCAGGTCAGATGAGGTCTTTCTCTCTCTGGCTTTTAGTAAAACAACCCTACTTGGACTTCGTCCAGGTTTCTTGAAATAAATACAGTTCTGAAAAACCCCTTGGTCTTGCCAAACTGGAGTTTGATTTTGTGCCATGAATCAATCCATGATAGCTTGGATAAATCACTCCTGCAAATAACTTTACGTTTTCTCCTCTGTCTTAAGAGAAGGTGTAAGAGAACTTGTGAGCTTACCTATGGAAGTTTACTTGCTGAATGTCTCCCTAAGTGTGTGGAGGAGCTCCAGATAAATAGTGGCAAAGTTCCCTCACTGCTTGCATTCTGATTTCCCAGTAAAATCTTCCCTGAGGGGACATTTAAAACAAATCAGTGCTGGCTGTACGCAGAGTGGCCCGTGGACAATCCTAGCGCTGGCTTGTTCCACTCTGCTCTATCCTTCTGCCCAGCTATACCTGCCTCTTGTGTCTCACATGCACATGACAGGGCAGGGGCTGTACCAATTTTAACAGGCTAGTCCTAGGACTTCTGCATGCTAGTAAGGACTCTCACAGTAAAATGAAACATATTTGGGAGTCTCATCTTAGACACACTGCCAAGTTTCCTTAGTTTAAACAAATAGAGAACAGCTTTCCTAGGGTAAGATAGAACTACATGCCTGATTTACATTACGAACAAAATACTTATGCCAAAAAATCCTATTGTGTGGCAGGGCTGAAATGGAGATAGACACATCCCCCTGGATCCAGTCAGTAGGTTTAAGACCAAGAAGGAGTTTATTTTCAGGTCAAACTAGCAAACACTATAAATTTTTCATTTTACAGCTTAGAGTCTTTTTTAGGGTCATCTCAGCTCTGTTATGTAATAGACTCTGTGTTCCTGCAGAAACATGAGGAAAATTATGCTTTTCATTTCTTCTGGGTTTTTGGGTGGGGTTTGTTTTTTTTTTTTGTTTGTTTTTTTGTTTGACTTTTCTTGTGTGCATGCACACTGTCATACCTGAGGCTTTTAGTCTTTTATATGAAAGATCTTAAATTACATGGAGCATGTTATAGCTCTTTTGGTTTTTTTATGGCTAGCATTTGTCAGGTGCACCAGAGTGGATGTTATTTATAACTTATTGTTATGTTCCTGGAACTCTCCTTCCTAGATTCAAACAAAAAACCCAATCACTTCATCTGGTCTTTGGTGTCTTGCAATAGCGATAGGCATATTGTATTTTAGTACACTAGGAAGGGATATTACAACAGCTCTAAACGTTTTGGGACAACAGCAAGTGATAGAAACTAAAGAGGGAATAATAAATTGGACCCTCCATCATTCTGGAGAGAGTGGTGTGATTTATATGATAACCTGAAAAAAAATCATTAGGACATCATTATCTTGTAATGTATTTCAAATTAATCCAGCAAAAACATTACCAAAAGGTAGATTTGAGATCTTACTTATTGCCTCACTGCATATCTTGCTGAAATTCCATGAAAAAGTATGATGGATTTTGTGGGATCTCCTCCCCTACCACATCCCATAAGAAATGTAGGAAAACATGAGGAATGTCAGCTAGATAAAAAGCCCCAAACCACTTTATTTCTTGTGGCCATATTTATAACCAGCTGTGTATGAATGCAACAGATAAAGAGGCACTGGAGATGTGAGTAATACAGGGGCAAAAATGATTCCAGAGCTCCTGCCCCTGTTCTTGGTACACCAGCATGCTCTGGGGAGTGGGAATCAGGACCTCTAACTCCTCCCTATTTGGGTACCTTGACTCTTGGGCACAGGCTCATGCTCAGTCTTTATTAGTGGCTGACCTCCTTTCCAGCACCACTGAATATTTTGCTGCCCTGTGGAGCAGAAAAAACGATGGGAACATCAATAAGAGCAGCCCTTTTTGTGTGAGGTGAGAAAATCAGAAATAGAAGAGAAGTGGCCTGGGCAGCAGTAGGTCATACCAGTGCATGGTGAGTCCCTGATCCTCCACTGACACAGGGGCACTTCCATGGCAATACCTGATCACCTCAGTGGTGTGGGGCCTCAGGAGAGAGGAGCAGAGGCTGGGCTGGGGCAGTGCCCTGCTCGCTGTCAGCCCTGTGCTGTGCAGCTGCTTTCAGGCTCACTTGCTGCAGCTAGAGCAGAGCCAGGGATAAAAATGCTGCTATCTGTAGCTTGTAAATAAGAATTCACACATGGTGCTAAGCCAATTTGGTGGTGTTATTTCCTTGTTCCTGCTGTTGCTAAAACTGCACTCATAGCAAAAAGCTAAAGGGATTGAAAGTGTCAGAATTCTAAGAAAGCTTTAGACTTTGAAGTGGGCATTTGCAGGGCTTTCTTTTCATGCTTTGGTCATAAAACAGCTTTCATTTCTACACAAGCACTGATGGACTCAGGATTTAGTTTATGGCTGGTGAAATGAGTTGGAATTTGCCTGCTCAGTGGCTGCTTCTGCATCCTACGCATGCAGAGCAGTCCTATTGTCTTTGACAAGGATATTACCTGAGAAAGGTAATGGTCATTGACACAAGGTCTTGCTGCCTGCCAGCTACTTGCAGTGCCTTTTTCTTAACAGATTCCTGTATGCTTGAGATACAGCTTTTCTGGGTAAATTCATCATGTCAAGAAACTAAACATCAGCAGTCAAACTTTGCAAAGGCATTTTCATGCTTCTGTGTTCTGGGTCTTTTTGTTTTGTTTTGTTTCTCCTTGAAGGAACCAGCTGGGATTGGAAGTAGATGATCTGAGATTTGACAAGACAACATTAACTCTACTGGCCTGCTTCTGCTTTCACTGGCTGCCCAGTTATCAGAGAGGCAGGGAGGAGGTGAACAACCAGGGGTGATGCAAGGGGAAGTGCTGGGTGATGAGCAGGACAGTAAAGATATAGGTGAAACATTAGCAGAAGGGGTGATGTGTAAGGGAAAGGTTTTCTCTAGGGGGGGGATCTGCTCTGGAGCAATGACCCTGTGCATGTCCAAGAATTAGCTGAGAGGAACAGTGGGAGAGAGCAAGAAAGAAGGGGTGATGGACTGGAAATGGCGGGAGGCAGGACCCTGATGTGAGAGCTGCTTTGGTAACTGCTGTGATTGTAAACACCTGCCCAGGGCCCGATAGCTCCCACAGAGGGGGCTGCAGGTGGATAAGGCAGGCCATGAAGAAGGAGAGCTGGAGGAGCAACAAGAGGATTAGGAATACGATATTACAACCAATTTATCTTTGGAAAGATCAGTCACATCACAATCCTCTCTGTTGGCCCAGCTCCTGCCCCCAATGTCACTTTTCCACAGCACTGCATGAAGAATATGGAACTTTAAAAATACAACAATTTCTATTTATTTCCTCAGAAGCAATCAAGATTCCCAGTTCAATGTTCAGTAAATAGACTAAAAGTGAAGCAAACAAGTGTCTAGCCTCCACACATGATGACACAGGGACTCTCACTCCCTCAATGGCTCTGCTGATCCATCCCTCTCCCTTTCCTAAGTTGGCAGCAGCTTCAGGAGACCTGTGACATCTAAGGATTTGTTGAAGCTGTGGTAATTGGTGAAATGAAATAATTGACAAACTGACAGCAACATTTTAACCTCCTTAAAATACTCATAGGCTTTCAAGGTACTCAAGGTCGGCATGCCACAGAAAGTGTGCTCAGTGATAGCTCTGGATATATAGCCAGGTTGTTTCCCTGCCAAGATGTGTGGTTTGAACTGCTGCCAACATTGAGTTATTCAGGTGGTTGGAGGGCATTCTAATAAGACAACATCTTATTGACATACTTGTGTTTGTAAAGTAGCTGAAAGTTATTTTCAAAAAACTTTCAAAGCCAGAAATAGGTTAAAAACATTGTATTTTAGCTAAAGTAAGATATTATATGGTACTTCAAAATTTGTTAGAAAATAGATCTTATGCAGTAACAGACTTGAGCAAACAATAGGTTATTTTCTCTTTTCAAATTTGCAAAAGTTTTTTTACTTCAATCTCATATAACTTGCTCTGGAAAGTTATATAAATTTATGGATTTGGGCTGCAAACCTTTTGGTTTTATTACAGTATGGGTAGGCAAAATGCAGCTTATTGCTTGGAGATGGATTTGCGTATTCAAACCTGTAGATGTACTTTTTTTGCACTTCAGCTGGTTCTCCAGACCCCGATCAAAGCAAAGAAGGCAGCACTCTCAAGTTGTAGTGCACCTTGTCTTGAGGTAGCTGAAACCCGTTAGGTAAAATGTACTCTGAAGTGATGCTGCTGGCTTGAAGTTTTGAAAGAGCATCCCATTGCCTTGGACTGGCTCCAAAGGGTCTCCTCCTGCATAGCTTCACCCTTGGAGGCTCTCACCACCAGTCAGACCTTCATCCTTGGATGCCAGGTGATTTCAGACACCCTTGCAGTAGGTCACAGAGTGCTTTGATTATAAAAAGCTGCTTTTTGACATTTTCTAGAGTGCAAAGTGCAATTTGGGTGCTCCTACCTTAGCACACAGTGGTACTGTGGGATGCTCTTGAGTTTTCCACAAGGCTGGGGTGGTGAGCCCAGGCACAATTTAATGCTGACAAGCCTGCAGGAGGTGATGAGTTACATTTAGCTCAGACCATATTGCTGCCTGCTGGTGTGGGACACAGCCTCTTAACAACTCAGGCAGTGAAGGAGAGCAGTCTTATCAAACTTTGCTAAGTACTGAAATAGCTCTTCTGGAAATCAATGCTATTCATGCTCTGCTCTGCCCTTTGAATGGTATCATTTACTCAGAATATAACATTGCACCTAGTGCTGCATCTAGCTGTCATTGAGACATTCCCCCTTGTATTTCCCAGTGCAAAGATAATAGCTTCTACAGAAAAGGAATCCGAGACCTAAAAGCAGAAGGAAAAAAGAAAAAGGTGACAGTCTTAGAAAACCTGCTGGTTCAAAGGTATATTTAAAATATATTGTAATAAAAGAGCGGTTGAACTGAAAAAGAGAGGCTTTGCTTTTTTCCTTTACATGGCCACGGCTATGGAAGTGAGAATACAGCAGGACATTTTGGCTTCATCTATGCACCAAAATTAAACAGGTTGAAGATGGTCCTCTGGAACGTAGGTCAGCTTGGAAATCATCCTGACAAGTTCTTTCAGCTTCTAAAACAGGGTGGTTACACGAAAACTGTCTATGGGGGTTGCTCCTGTCATGAAGAAAACCAGTTCTTTAAAGCCTGCCCTTTAGCTCTCTGAGCCAAGTCCCTGAAGTTATTGTTGAACAATGGTGGGCTGAAAACCTTTCGGTACCTGAATTCCAGTTACAGGCCAGTCACTGAGAGGTTTTCTTCCTGTACACAATTCTCAGTACTGGGACTGAGCTCCACATGTCTGTCAGGGATGTGTGGGTCAGGTGTGGCTGAGCTGGGGTTGTGAATTGGGGTGGAGTGAGTGTTGCCCAGTCTTGGCTAGACTGCTTCTTTCCCATCTTCTCCATACGATGTTGAATGGGCAATAAGAAAACCCTCTTTGTCAAGTACTGACACCATCTGTGCACTCAGCAGCCACAACACTGATCTTTGGCAAGCTCATGAGAAGCTGCTGCAGTGGCCATAGTGCTAAATAAGGTGAATGGACTTATACCCACTTATTCTGAAGGGACAATGAAACAATCTTCTAGGGACAGTCTTGTATCTAAGAGACTGTTGTGGTGGATGAACTCATTTTTGCCTCACTGCCATCCAATCTCCCAGAGTCATCCTTTCCTTCTGCCACTGGTAACAATTACTATTATTTCTATTGGCATAATATTTCTTCTTCAGAAACCCTTAAATGGAGCCCTGTTATAGGCACTGTGCAGAACCTAAGTAACTATTCATGATATGCAAAGCCTTCCTGAGATTATGAGTGTCTTTGATTATAAATGATATTACTATAAATGAATAGCCAGACATTTCAGCTGACTGGAAAAATTTACCTGCGCTGCACACCTGCTCTTCCTTGCAGTGTTCTCAACTGCTGAAAAATACATATACAGTGCACCTTTTCTCATCTATTTTTGAGGTCCTTCTCTGTCTAGCAAGGCTTGAGAGTAGGCAGTAGTTTCTTTTTACAGTAAGCACTATGTGACCAAAAGTAGATTAATTGCCGAATGATAAAATTAGAAATATTGAAATGGTCTAGCTTGGTGGATTCTAATTAATTTTGGACACCAGTGCTATAATCAGAGATTGTTTATTGCATAATGGAGACACTTGGTTTCAGATGGATAATCTTTTCCCCCTCCAGTTTCACCCATGCAATTTCAATAGGCTGGACTAGTGCAATGTAACTCAGAATCAGGAATAACTTTTTCCCTCTGCTTCCCAAGCTCCCCTTTATGTAATCACATGGTGAAAAGTGATTATTTTGTGCATGTAGCTTGTGTGATTCATCTATCTCCGTGACTCAATTACATATTAGCATGATCTTCAGTGGATTTAATTCTTACAGTGCTTCATCCTGAGAGGAGGTGGACGCTTGCATGGGTGTGCCATGTCCTATTAGATGGGATGCATATATCTGGGGCTTACTCACTAGTTGGTTGAAGGAACAAGATTTATATTCCACAGAGGAAGCACTGAAACAAAGGGCAGGCAAAACACTTCCCCAGGGATGGAAAGCAGGTTTCAAGTCCCAGAATATTTCCTGGGTTTTGGCTGCTCTATTTTGTGTGCGCTCATTTAAGGGCAGAATTTAGTAAGTAGCACCAAACACACTTTCACAGCTTGAGCATCCAAGTGACATAGAGAAGCCAAGTTCCACTGAACACACTGGTGCAAGCTCAGGTCACCTTCCTCATGGCTTCCATGTGTGCTCTTCCACTGTCACAAAAGTTCTCTGATGCAATTTTGTATTACCTGAGCATGTGTACCTTCCCAAATAGTGAAGTTTTATTATAATACAATTGAATTTTTTCTCAAATGTGACAAATATTTGAGTTAGATGCATTTTTACCCAAATCAAAGTCCTCTGCTCTCTTGTCTTAGTTCAGCCTCCCTCTGAATGTTCTGGCTTTGCTTGAGCCCATGATTGCGGAGATTCAGATGATCTCCTTTTCTAAGAAAATTTTCAGTTCAGCTAAACCCAAGGGGTAGTAAAAATCTGTTCAAAAGCCAAGACTCGTGATGCTCTCAAGCCAAAAAAGGTTTTGGCAAGTTCATTTCCTGAGAGTATGGCTGTTCTGCAACCACCTAAAATCAGAGATAACAGTTTTTTGTGAGTGAGAGTGAAAGTGGCAGGAGATTCACTACCTTGTAACACTTAAATTTGGCCTGATCTTCAAGGTCATACTCAACTGAGTGGGTTTTGTTCTTATTCCTGTAAAAAGTCTCGGTGCTGTGAGGAATGGTAGAGAATTAAAAACCAGTATGTATTTTTCTCTTCAAGTAGCTGGGTAATAAAGATTAAAATAGTAATTCTTACTTAGTAATTAATCGTGTGATACATCTGATGTTTATTTTTCCATATTAAATTATTTTCTGTAAGCCCAAGAATTAAATAGTCCCTTTGCCATGGGATGGTGATGTGCACCCTTTTGACTCCATTGAACTTGGCCTTCCCTCGCCTTCAGTAGGAATATGTGAGTAACCTGACTTCCTAGCAGTATGTTGTCAAGGAATTCCTAGAATACTCAATACAGTACTGAAACACAATTTTACTCTGAGATACGT
Organism: Corvus cornix cornix; assembly: GCF_000738735.6. Lineage (NCBI taxonomy): Eukaryota > Metazoa > Chordata > Aves > Passeriformes > Corvidae > Corvus > Corvus cornix. Next base: position 47,160,833 of record NC_046332.1, read on the forward strand.
AGAAGCACATTCAATTTATATCGATTGGAGACCTGTGGCTATCTTCCAAAGTATATATTTCTTTTTCATTTGTTATGGACAGGCAATTAACTTTACTGATTTAATATAAATTAAAGTTTTTAATAGCTGCTTAGGTTCCCTGCCTTGGAAGGTACAATTAATTACATTATTGCAAAATCATTGCACAGCCTGATATTTGAGACATGTATCTCATATCAGACAAAATTCCCAGGGAAGGTCATTACAAATACAGCATTTATAGTAAACCAAACCTTTCAAAAAAATCCTGAACACCTAATTTTATGCCAGGAGCCAGATTCTTAGGGGGAAATCCAGCCTTTGCAGATAAGGCATTGTCTTGGCTCAGCAGCTTTTACAGAGCTTGCCTGGGTGAGGCAAGATGGTCTGTGCTCATCTGTGCTGAACCTGTGTATGACATAGGGATGTTCACAGCTATGGAACTGTCTTCACATGCAGAAATTTTTAATTGCATTTCACCATTTAGCAATGAAATTGAAATTGAGGGCAGGAAAGCAAATGGTGCACCCTTCTCTCCGAGCCTCAGGCAATTAAAATACCCAGAGCTCCAGAAGGGAGAGCTTTAAAGCCATTTTAAAGCAAATTTCTTCTTTCAAAAATCAGATGAGTTAAACATAATGAATGATATTTAGCTCCATTTTCTCTTCCAGGCATCTGAAACAGACAGCTCCATGCGGAGAAATTACCCAGTTCCCCCAAGAATGATCTTTATTTGAAATCTAATGGTGCCACTGCAGCCTTCTGTGCTCAGAGCTGGAGTGATTGACACGGTGTTACAGCAGCTATGGCACGAACTGTGGGGGCTGCCTCAAAAGTTTGCCTCATATTCACAGCACCAGTGCTCTCAAACCCATCCATTACATAATTAAGACAACCAAACCATAGAGATGTAGATTTAAACTGTGTCAGACTGAGTTTTCTGGTGTTCTGCAGGCTGTAGGGAGCTGGAAGTTGGGGGCATCTGTACCATGTGTGGAGGGCAAGCTGCAGGAACCGCAAAAAAATCATGCTCCAGGTGTTGAGAGAACTGTGCAATTGTGCTATGCATACTCAAATGCATTTTTAGTCTGTCACCAAGAGCACACATTTCATGGGTGACAATTGAGTCAGTAACTCACCTTGGGGTGTTATATTTCTCAATCAAAGCCATAGCAGGTGGTTCAATAAAAGGGGTTTTTTGCTTTTTTCCCAGCTCTGGTTTTGAGTAACAAAACCGGCAGATGTGTTCTTGGGCATCAAGGATCTAGAAAGCAGTGTGGAAAATACAGCAGTGCAGACCAGAAAAGAGTAAGGATTTGTAATGCAAGCAAGGGGCTGTTCCTCGTCACACATCCCTTGGCAGCAGGACAGTTAGGGGGCTCCTGCACCTGAAGGAATTTAATCTCTCCAGAGTGGGCAGATTGCCTTGTTTTTTGCTTCTGTGCCTTGGAAAGATCCATGAAATTATGCATTTTTAAGAAAACTGCTTGTATCTTTAGACAGAAAGGAATTTTGACTTTACATGTGTTTTGTTCAGCCAGGTGACTTCACAGATCTGGTTTGACCGGGACAGCTGAGTCTCTGGTTCAAGGATATAGTAAATCCTGCTTGAGTGCTCCTAGCTCAGACCGAAAATAGATCATCATGGTGTCAGGTGCTCCCTGAGCACTCTGCTTCTTCAGAAGTCTGGAATGGGTTAATTTGCACCCACCAGTTTTGTGCCAGCCTGCCGCTTTGCTTATCTGTCAGAGGGCTGAGAGGGTGGAACCAGATGCTGGGCCCTACATGTCATCTTCTCTGACACCTCTTCTCTCCTTCGGAACCTACAGCTCTGAGGCAGTGCCATGACCATGTAATTTTGTAGCATTCACGGGCCAAACCACAGGTGTGGTGAAGTGGATAGCAGGAAGACAGACGTGTGTTGACTTCTTGAGCCAGGAGTGATGCCTTTGCATTTACTGCTCCTTGAAAAATGTCTCTTTGGCTTTGGTCTTCCTTGGAGCTGTGAAGAATCTCACTGCCTGCAGGGTCCTGCAGCAAGTAGCTCCACAGCTTATCATGCATTGCATGAAGGAACCTCTCCCCATTGTTTTGAATCTGCCACTTGGTGTTTTGTAATTTCTGTATCAGTGAGGCAGTGAACATAATTTCCTGTCAGTTCCCACACATTTCATGATTTTGAGAAGGGCTCTCATCTGCTTTCTCAGAAATGTCTTCTCCAGACTGAAAAGTCCTGGTCTGCTCAGTCTCTCTTTTCACAGAAGCCTTTGGCCATCCTTCTCCCTTGTTTTTGTCTCTTTCTCAGTTCCCCTTCATTTCTGAAATGAAGAGAGCTGTACCGTGCCTGGTGTGCTGACAGCCAGCATGAAGTCCTTTGCTGTGCCTTTCCCAGCTACATTTCTAACCTCCCTTTTGACCTCTCCTGAGCACTGAGCTGTCATTTTCACAATCTATCTCGCTCCAAGACCTTTCCTGAACAGCTAGTTCAGAGTTTTTCACACTGTCTGCAACAGAAGTGCTTTTTTCCCATGTGCGTTACTTTCTGCTTATCTACATCAATTTGCATTTTCCATTTTATTATCCTTCACCATGTACTACACCAAAGATCACTGGGAAATTTCAGCCCCTTTTCTGAATAGTTTAGGAAACATCCTCCCTGTAAAGTTTCTAGGAATGCCTGAGCACCAGGAACCATTGGCTTTGCCTAAGTCAGACAGCAGCGGAAATGCTGAGGACTGACACATATATTAAACCTCACCCCTCTAGGGTTTAGGTTATGAGAGACTTCTCTCTCCTCTCAGGATGGAAAGTCAAAAACTGATGAAGTATTTGAGTCCGTGCTTAAGTAGGGATGGATCAGAGGACCTCCACAAGCCCCATCAACCTAAATTATTCCACAGTTTAGAAAATTGTAATGTGTGTGTTTGGAGGGGGTGGCATTTTTCATTTATGCATTACCTGTCAAGTTAAACAGATTTACTGCATTCATTACTACACTGTTGAGCAATAGCCCAGAAAAGCCTAGCTGGGGAAAAAGGAGCAGAGTGAATTGACAGTCCCTGTGTTTTCCAATTTTATCTGTCACATTACTGAAAAAAATATACTTTACAGTAAATATCAAGAGGTACCTGCACAGATGATCTAATTTAAATCACTGATAAATATGGGAGTTTCCATTATGGCAGTTTCAGTACCGTCTTTTTAATGACACCTGGTTTTCTTGGCATGTTATGAGATGTGACCCTAGAAAGATCATTTTTTGGTCGCTTTATTTATACTAGTCACGGGAGTAGCCAGTGACCATGTTCACTCAGCAGCTACCCTGAAACATTTGGCAGCAAGCTGAAGCACAACCTCCCCCCAGCACTCATGGCTGTCATCTAAGCTGTGTCCACCAGCCCTGTCTCAGAAGCACCTGACCTTCAACTTCACACCAAGGTTCTAATTTGGGATTATTTATGGGGATTTCTTTGTAACATCATTTGCATTTCCTTTTAATGTCATGGTGGTTTCAGATATACTATGGATTTATACCTTCTCAGGGAATACTGCAGAGGACGAACTTCTCAGCTTCTCCTGCTAGTATTGGTCTAGCATCTGCCTCAATAATAATTCTTGTAGGGTCACTATACACAGAATTCCTTGTGATGAATGGTTTATGATATCCTGGTGTGGTGTGCAACTGCAGCCACCTCCACCCAGGGCTGCAGAGCCCTCTGCCTCCTCCATTCCTCTGCTCCCTGACACGTTTGTCCCAGACTGGTGCCACTCTGCAAAGCACTCCTTGGCACATCCTCAGTCCTGGGCCCTTCTCCATCTTTCCTGGTTGTTTCTGATGCACTCACTCAGTGCACATTAGTTTTCAGTGCCAAGTTGGCTCTGCTATAGGATCACATCTCCCAGCTCTCCACCAGGGATTTCCTTGGCTCCTGCCCACTATGTTGCCTGTCCCTGCCTACAGGCAAGAGATTTCTCACTTCTGCTCCACCTTTGGCTTTTGTCTCTGCCAATACTCATGATTACTGATAGACTCACGGTATTTTTTTCTGTTGGGGCAGCCTGGAATAAGGGAAAATCAGATTATTTTTGCAGCTTGGGTGTTGGCCATGTACTTAACATGATCTTACTTAAATCTAAAGTGAATTTTTCACATGTGATTTTCTGCACAGCAAGTTGATGTGGTGGGTGGAAACAGCATTTTTATATTCCTGGTTTGGAAACTTGCAGCTTAAATTATGTGTGAGTGGCAGGTCTGAAGCAAAGAAGACCTGCCTTGTTCAGCTCTTGCTCATGAGGTGATCTTGTTACTAGTACTGAAAAAGAGAAGGAAAAAGAAATCATTTCCACAGGAGAGGGTGTAGAATTTAAAAACACTTTATTTTCTTGCCACAAAAAATTACACACATATACAACTCTACATATACATATATATTTAAAAGGACCTTGGCAGGAGAGAGGGGTGGGTTGCTAATGTGTGTGCTTTTCAGGATTGCCAGTTTTTAACACTATTTGAGGCTGTCTGGCTGCTGTTGCCACAGTTCATGCTATGCTGTCCCCCTCTGTGCTGTGCCACATGATGGAGGAGCACAACCAGGAGGGTTTGTATGTGTGGAGTCAGCCCCGTTGGTAGCAGCTGAACAAGCTGGATTAAAACAGTCCCCACTCTCATGCTTGCTTATAAAATTATGGCTACAAAGAGAGAGTTTTCTGAAATGCTTAAAGCAACCCTGTTCTTGCTGGAGGGAGCGTAAGGGATTTTTCAGGTGGATTCAGTGCAAATAAGACTCAGTACTGACACTTGCAAGGGGCCATCTCTTCCTGCACAAGAGGTCTGCTCAGAGAGAGCTGCAATGAACATTGTGAAAAGCAGCTCCTGGAAGGGGAGGGAAGCAGCCAGAGCATCTCCTTCCTGAGCTGCTGAAGGCAAGGAGACAGAGCATGTGGGAAAAGCCCCATCATGGAGGGATAAGGCAAATGGTGGCAGGAAGAGGAGGTGGCTCTTAAAACACTTCCTAGGACAAGGATTGGGGGGATTCTGCTGTTCGACATAAACCCTCTTTTAAATTAGTATTATTGTTATTATTAATAATAATAACAACAACAACAGTATGAGGAGTTTCACATTCCATCATGCTAGTTCTGTTGGCAGATTGGATAGAACGGAAAAGGTGCTACACATGGGTCACCAAAGGCATAGAAAAAATGTATTTAACTTCTTCAGGAGACCCAGATTTCGCATTAGGGCTGTCTTTCCATCACTTCTCCCATGACTTGCCTCCCTTCCTAATGGGTCCCTTTCAACTCAGCTTTTCCTGTGATTCTGTGATGGAGAACATGGGAGGACTCCACGTCAGCAGCAAGACCAGGAAAGGAAAAGTGCTGGCAGCCCCTTGCTCCCCTCTCCATCTGACTGTGCTGATGTTGCCGTATGACCCACAGACTACCTGCAGACAAAGAGGCAGCAGAATTCCTCTGACTGTGCACATTGAAGGGAGTAACTTCCTCTTGTGTCTCCTTGGTATTTGCTTGATAATAACACCTTCCCTATGAGGTTGCACTGCCTTTTCATGGTTTTTTTAGTATTTTCTGTTAGTGCAAACAGCTGAAGCACGGGGATGTTGTGGCATTGGCACTTAATTGCATTCAGGCTCCAATCCCTCATACAGCAGTGTGAGGATCCCCATCTTTTTGCAAGACTAACAGATGGCTTTGCAGAAGACCCAGGCACTGGGGTAAGGAATTATCTGCAGAGGTTGCTGCTGGAGGGAAAATAATGTTTTATACATGTCAGGCTGGGGCTCTGGACAAGGCAGACTTGATTTTTATCCTGGAGTTTTAGCAGACACAGTGGATGCTGAATGCCAAATTACAGTGCCTGAGAGAAACAGCAAAGAAGTCCCACAAAAAGCAGCTGGGAGGAGGTTTGCATTATATTTGCTGCTTCCTACTAAAAAAGTAGTATGGGTTCTAGGAATGGTTTCAAAAATGCAGAAGTTTGGAGCAAGAGGTAATATCTTTTACTAGAGAAACAGATACCACTGGAAAAAATAGCCAAGCTTTTCTGACAGCTACTTTGCTGCTGTATGATTCAGTCATTAATAAATATATTCTTACAATTTGAAGGAGATCTGTTCAAGGACCTCTGGAAATTGATTTGAATTGTGCCATTGCTTGTCATGGTGGTTGCTGTCTTATAAATACACTCAGGGATGACATTTGCCCTGCTCTTTAATTCTGGACTGACTTCTTCCAGTAGGAAGGTGTTTCATGGCTGATTATACATGTTCCTCTGCACCAAATGACACCTGCTGTCATAATAGCTTCCATTTTTATTGCAATATAATACAAATGATCTCAAAAGGCTTCATAAATTACTGGAAGATTTACAGGAGGAACAAGGTGTTTTAAAAATCTTATGTAGGAAGCCTGTTTTTCTGACTTATTTTAGAAAGTACTTTTTAATTATTTAATTTGTGTTCTTGAAATTATGGGGAATATCAAAGCTTTTTGTTTCTTTGTTTGTTGCAAGGAACCAATGAATAGTGAACTAATTAATATTGGATGTCATCTTACCTTCCCAGCAATGGGAAAGATGCAATCCTAATACTTAGGAGACAAGAGAGAGCCCACCTTCCCTCACTCTACTAGTACAAATTTCAAAGAAGTTAAAAAAGAAATTAGTTTGGTAAAAAACACCTTTTCACCCAGCCTGACCACCTTTCACTTTCCTGGTGCCTTCATTTTCTCACTAGTTCATGGAGCTTTCCAGATTTTACAAGACTTTGATGTCCCTAGAAAAAGTGAGCAAAAGCACTTTGCCTCCCATATGACTTCAATGATAAATCTGTCATATTCTGCCTGATACATCATAAAGAAATGACCAAAAAAAATTACAAGCAGTTCAGCAGATATTGGCAGTATAGGCATGAATCCAATTTCCCCATGTCTGGACAACTGAGTAACATAAAAGTAGAATTTATATATGCTCCTGACAATAGCTGAAGGCTCTCCTGGCACAGCCTGAAGGTTCATGACCCATAAATATTTCTCTCCTGGAAATTGCAAACTTGGCCTCCTGCTGCAGTAGAACTTGTAAAAGCTGTAGAGAGTCTGTGGCTCTCTTGGGACCTACAGACTCCCCTTGCAGATTTTATGAGTATCAATCACAGGCATTATCTCATAAGACTCACAGGTTACCAGCTGGTCTGTGTGTAAAAGTGTTGCTTGCAGTGCTGGAGACTGTAAATGCTATGAATTTAACGATCTCTGTTTACAAGATATGCAAGAAAATTACATTTTCATCCTTTAGATCTCAAAGCTTCTGTTAATATGGCAAAGATCTAATCTAAATGTCACCAGGCACACGATTTTTTGAAAAACCAGATTTCACCTGCACGACAGCTGTTTTCACAATGCTTCGTACCTTTTTTATAGGCTTCTAGTAGAGCTGACAGTGTTCTCATGACTCAGGGAGGTGATCAAACGTGCTCCTGGCAAGACATGGCTTCCCTTAGTAGTACAGGCACTAACACCCTGGTTTAATGGCAAAAGAGAATGTACAGAAAATGTGGCTTTCTTTATAGATCAATTGGTTTATTTCAGATTGGTTGGTAGAGCTTTTAAAACACCCATCTATCAGAAAGGGAACAAACTCTTCAATATGTGGAGCTTGCTATTCCACGTTTCTTGGTGTCTTTGGGGTCTGTTCCTTGCATTTGGTCTTGGCAGATTGAGACTGCAGAGACATCTGTGACTTCAGTGTATTTATACATAGGAAATAAAAATCTTAGAGCTCAATTTCTCCATATGCCTCTTACAGCTTTCTATTATTAGAAGGCAAACATCTTGGATGTGTTGCCAGCTATCTATATGCAGGGCTGCCAATTGTCCCCATTTCATATTCTAGGTTGCTGATATTTTCATGCTTGGCTTTGGGTATCTTTAGAATCTGCTTCATGAAAAAGAAAATACATTATTTCACTATTGGCTTATAATAATGAGTCATTAAATTTAATAAAAAGATGGAGATTGTTTCTCAGTAGGTCTCAGATTCATGTCTTGTCCTAGATCCTTTCAGGGGAAGACTAAGAACATAATGTGGCTCTTTCCTCTCTTTGACAGGAAAAGAAGTGAGATGCTGATGTATCCCCTACCCTGCACCCACAAAAGTAATGTTCTGCACCTGTACGTGCAAAAAAGGAAAATGAAAGTTAAGGCAGGGGAATCTGCTGCCTGGGGAGACTTTCACACTTCATACCTTCCATTCATATCCAAACCCAGCCTGCTCCTCTCACTCCCTCTCAGAAGAGAAGGCACCTTGCAGCCGTAGGACCAATGCACCTCAAAAGGAAAAGCAATCAAATACCAATAATCTAAACTGTACTTGAAAACTGCATGGAAAATAATAAAGTCTGTGGCACTTAAGTAAAACCTTATAAAATGAAGGCCTTGTTGCCTCTGTAAAATTATGGTTCAGGCCTGTTACTTTGGCTAGAGAAGGACTGTGTGAGAAGTCTGTGTGAAGAAAAACAATTAGTTTTTACCCATGAGAATGTAGTATCAGCAGAAGCATGAAAGTTAAACAGTAGAAGGAGAAAACAGCAACATATCTGCAGCTGTTATTTTTCTGAATGCTTGAATGCTTATGCCATAGGTAGCCAATGGTAGTATGCTGCAGTTAGTAATAGCCAATGAGTCTATTGTAGTTGTTTAGCAGCCAACGAATCTGTAACACGAATGATAACATACAAAAAGTGCATAAAAGAGGCGGCTTTGTTCAATAAATGGCTTTTTAGCCTGTGAAAGAGGCACTGTCTGTGTGTGTTGTGACTGCCCCAACAGTGACAAAAGTCAAGTACGTCTGCTACCTCATCAGCAAGACCATAGGGATTTACTGGGAGAGTGAGGACACTGTCCCAGCCCTTGCCTTGGTCTCTGCACTCTCGAAAAACTGAATCCACCCAGGCAAGCATGATGAAGCATATATCACTTGAATATTCCTCAGGTCAAGGACCATCAGTCTTGTGACACAAGCAGTGGTCAGAATAAGTGTATCAGTATCAGTAAGGTCACCCAGCTTGTGCTGTGCTCACAAGTGGTGAGACCCTTTTGTTGAAATGATCCTTTTGAAAGCAGGCAGTGTTTCAAAGCTCCTCTGCATTTGGCTTAGATTCAGCTCACGTGCAGGAGGCTGAGCTCTCAGGATGCCCTGGGATGGCACTCCCTGTGCTGCAGCGGAGCACAGCCAGGCACCGCACAACCCCCAGGGGTCAGGATGCTGCAGACCACCACTCTCTTCCTCATGCTGACTAGAGGCATCTGGCAGGGCTTGGAGGAGGGTTAAACGAGCTTCTCCTGCAGGGAAAGCACCTCCTCACTGAGGTAGTAAATCACTGTCTTGCAGTGACACTAATGCACAGAAAATGAGCTGCTCACGGATCTAGTTGGTAAATACTGATTCTGTGAAAACTGTGCTACATGACTGCTTAAAGGAGCAATTTCAGATGAGGCATGTCTCTGTGGCAGCTGCTGTGGCACCTCATCATACCCACAGGGCTCATGGCGCAAAAGGGGCAGCAAAGGGGGAACAATATCATTTCCATTCTAGCAGTTATTCTAGTGCGCTGCCTTGCCCAGGGTCGCCTGAGCAATCAGAGCATTGACAGATTAGAAAAAGGTAACGAGCCGATTTTGTGATGAAAATGTTTGCTCTGTGGAGCCAGATGCCGCTGAGACCTTCCAACCTTCAGTGCTGATGTGTGCTCCAGGTTTGCCTTTATTTTCTCCAGATCGGAGTCTGCATTCCCTCTCTCATTTTAAAATATTGGTTGATTCACTCCTGGATAAATCTGATGGGAAATTATGCATCGAGCTCATTAGAAGCATTCTGCTTTCCCCCAGGAGACCCGGGAGGTGCCCCACCAGGAGCAGGAAGTTTTCTGCAGGGATGAATGGGAGGGAGAGTAATTGCCAGGAAAGAGCATCCATACAATAAACAGAAGGCTAAACCAGGTGCTGCGCTGGATGTGGCTCATCAGAGGAGGAAGTTGTCAAACGGGTGGATGTGGCTCAGGCAGTCTGGACCCGCTTGCTGGGGTGCCGAAAGCAGCTCCCATTCAGCGCTATTGCTTGTCCCCAGGGCTACCCGCAGTGTGAAGTGCAGAGCTAGGGGGCACTGGCCCCAGGCTGCTTCTGAAACACAAGATACGGGGCGCTGCCTAAGGCAGGTTACCGACTTCTCCTGAAAATCTCTAAAGAAATGGCTGGTTAAAAGAGAAAAAACCAGCAGCTCCCGAAATCTTTGGATTTTGAATCTGAACCCCTGCAAATATTGCCAATGGCTCCTGACCTTTTGAGAGTGTTTATGCACTGCCTTGTGCCCAGGACCGCTGTTTGGATGTGGTGTTTCCTTTCCTTTGCAGTGCCGTGTCCATAGCCTTTTGCATTTCTGAATGTAAATAGGATGGCATCACCGAGTTGCACAAAGCCTTGTTTCAGCTGTTTCTCTTCAGCCTTGACATGGAAGCAAGCAATTATTCTGTTTGCTAAGACTGAGCTGATATAGCAGGAGCTCTTTCACAGTGTTGCTACATCTGCTCAGCCTGATGTGATGAAAAGGGTGGTGGACTTGGTGGTCTGCAGAAGAGCAGATGTCCCGGGTTTTTTGTATGAGGGCTCTGTCATCAGCGAAGTGATGTTAAGCTTCCCCTGAATGTCCTTCAGGTCTAGGGTTGAGTCAGGGATGTTCTGCTTCTCTCAGTCCTTCTGCATGTGCTTTGGGCTGTTAACCTTTGTATGGAACTGAGGATGTTGTGATGGTATGAGTGCTGGATGCACTGAGGGAGAGCCAGGTTTATCAGTCTGGGAAGCTGTAGGTGACAGAACAGATATCCAAGAGATAATTGGCTTTTTCGGTTCTGCTGTGTGGGGAAGAGCTGAAAAGTCCAATACACCTGCAAAGCCTGCACAGATTACAATGATAACACATATAATTAGCATAAATCCTTACCTACTAGTGGTGCTTAGTAATGAAAATGTCTCACTGTGTACCAATAGCACCTAACAAATTAATAACAGAGGGGGTTTTAATAGTAGACTACAGACATCTGATTTATAATCTGAAAATAGCTTATACCCTGTTGCTGGGGAACATCTACTGTCCACACATGTCAAAGGCTGAGTGGAATATATCACTTTTTTAGCTCTTTATCCTTGCTGGAGGCATGAGCAAACACAGTGAGCCTCCTAATGCATTTAGCAGCAGACATGTGGCATAATTGACCAAGGACATGTATCCTGTAAAGCAGAATAATTTAAATGAAAAAAGAGTGAGAAAATACCAGCCAAACAAGGAAAAATGCCATGTTTTGGTGTGCTGAGGAGTGATGTACTCCTGAAAAGGCTTATTGGGCTTTTCTCTTTGAAGTCAGGATCTCTGTGTTTGTTCTTCACTTCTAATCTCCCATCTCAGAAACAGCACAGTGAGGCCTAGCATTTTCCCCCCTATTTTAGGAAATAAATCTCAATGAAAGGTGCTGCTGAGGTGGTTTTGAAATGGTGCAGCTCCAGCTGGAGCTGAAGTGATAGCCTGTTCTGCATCTCCTCAGAGACTAGCATGAGCCTTCTGGGAGACTGCCATGTGCAGATCTGCTCTCTGCTGCTGCTGGCCACCTTCAGGGAAAATTCCCAAGACAACCAGTGCCATAGTAATAATGCCTGCCCCACATGATGACAAGTCCATTGCTCTCAGGACAGACATTGAAATAATCAAACCTCACCCACTTTCTCCTAGCCATCTTCAGCACAGGTCCAAAGATCTCTTGTGCTACAGCTTGACCCCAAGGTTAAACCTCCTGCAGTGGTATAACCTGGAGCAGCCAGACAGACCCAGCCAGCAGCAGTCCAGCTCCTGCCTCAAGCTGATGCTTCAGGTTCATTTTGCTTTTTAAACCTTTCTGTAGCTGCAGCTGTTGCTTTAGGTGAATTATCATATGGGACAAATAGACAATTATCTATTTCCCAGGCATGGCATGCCACTATTATACTGTCTGTAATATTCAGTAATTGTGACTAATGCCTTGTTCACAGAAGGTAGGTTCAAGATTTTCCACTTTCCTTGGTCAGGGGAGAGAGCTTTCTTAAGCCAGTTTTAATTTAGTATTATTAAATTACTAAGATTGGAAGAGACCTACAAGATCATCAAGTGCAACCTTCAGCCTTCTGAACTTGTAATAGGCTGCAAAAAAAAAGATTTTGCTTTGCAGGATTTGGGATCGGTACAGGAATATATGTGGTAATGACCTCAAAAGAAAACAGTGGCTTCTGTCTGTTAAATCAGGCAGTACAGTAGCATACCAGCAATAATCAAGGGACTAATTCTCCAACTAGAGACATGAAATATACTTTCATGTTGTGATTGTTTGCAATTAGTCACAGATGCTAATCTGTGATCACTTGCTAAGATCACTTGCTCTGCCATTATTTTTCCATGAATATACTGAGAAATGCATTTTAAAATAAAATGAGCCAAAGGCCTAGAATTTAAGGTTAGCTTTCACACAGCTTCTGCTTTCATGTATTTTATCAAGAACTATTCACTAAGGAAAACAGTTATGAATTTCTTGAGTATAACACACATTTTGCATATGCATATTATATAGTTTATACCCTGCCAAAATGCAGATATCCTCACTATAGCTTTAGGCTTCCTTTGTAGTCAGTAGGGAGAAGTAGACAACCTGTTTGATCACCCTCAGATGTCTGGCTTGGGGAAAAATCAATCCCATAAAGCCAAGATTTCACACTTTCTCTTCATTTCTCTGTTCATAGAGGGTTTGGTGACCCTTTCTGAGATAGAGGGATGTATGTTGCATACAGCTAAATAAAAGTGAGATTAATCTAAGGAAGTACATGATCATCATAATCTGAATTTGGTGGAATACCCAGTCCTGATTTACACCACTGGAGATATCTCCAGCAGTTATACTTCATGGGGAGCCTACAAGAGCAAACACAACAGGATACGGCTTCCTATAGAATCTGAGCACTAAGCTGCCCAGCCTGACCTGCTCCTGTGGCCACCAAGGCAGGACAGCAAGGCTGAAGCAAAGCACAGTACCAGGAACAGTCACCTACGAGGAGCAAACATTTGCATGGGAGGTCACCTCACCCAACTCAGAGTCTAAGTCCCTTGCCTAAGTCTAATCTGGTCACACCAATGAATTCCTAAAGCCAATGAAAGGGAACATGCACTTCCAGTAGGGACTGCTTTTAACCCAAGAGAAGTGGGACAAGACTCCATTGGTGATGCCTGTTGGTGTTGGTGATAAAATGTCACGCCTAAGCTTAAGATCACACGTCCCCGCTGCACTGGCACAGAAAGTCAATAGTGACAAACATAACATTAGATCATTGTTGCAGGGGATGAAACCCTCCATCTGGACAGGAAAGGCTGGCTGGTCTCAGTGGGTTTTAAAAAACTAACTTTTAGATCGATTGTGCCACTGTCTCTAGACAATGGTTTGTCATCATTGCTTAACATTATAGAAAGAACTGCCTGTATTTGCCCTTAGGTCTTGTGGTTTGAAGCAGAAGTAAATAGGTATGGGAGGGAGCAAAGTAGGATTCATAGCTGCTGTATATCCTATACATGAATCAAGGGCATTGTTTTGTCCTTCCATCCTCAAAAAAAACCTCCCCATGAATCTGGAGAGTCTGGCAGGGAATATGTGTCTTTAGATTAAAAAGAAAAAAAGAGAAAAAAGCACCTTTTTCTTTATTTTCTGTATTTCTACATTAAGAACTTCTTCATTTAGAAGAAGCTATTTATGTTCTGTGGGATTCCATCAAGCTGTTCATATGACATTTTACCTGAACAAAATGTAGCTCTTCTAACATTATTGTGATGGCCAACCTTGGGGAGAAACTTCATTATCCCCCATGTACCAGCTGAACAGACATTTTTCTCTTGGTTTGACTGTTCTGATATTTTTCAGTAGTAGTTTTCTAGATTAATGGCAGTGTCTTGGATGCAGAGGGGCTGCTGGAGCAGGGTTATATTAGTGAATGATATCACAGGCAGGGCTTAAAAGCCTTCAGGATACAAATTGTTGGTAGCAACCAGAACAGATTGTGTGTCCTGAAGAATAACACTCCTGTGGGCTCTGACTGTTGGTCTGAGGAAATAGCTTGAGAGAGCAGTGATCAAGCAAATATCTTGCCTCTGGTCGTGTTTTCCTTCAGGCAGGAATTATCAGAGCATGGTGTTGATGTGACATTTCTGCTCCTGGCACCTCAACTGCTTTGAGCAAGATCAACACCAGCATCTTCTCACCTCACCCCATTTTGCAGTACCACATAACCACAGACCTATACTCACTGCCCAGCAGCATCAGATGTTTTAGATGTAGCTCCTGGTGAGGAAGCTGTGCCGTGGTCACCTCTCAGATATGCCTGTGGCCACCTCTTATCTGGAGGATTTCACATACCAGCCCCTGCTAGTCCAAGAAAGTGCAAATATTTTCTTGACTACTAAGGATTATGACTTGCATGTTTGCAAACATTATTTGTTACCAAACTTTCATGATAGCCAACATTTTGAAAATCTGCTTGGCAGATTGGCTTTACCCCACTCATGTCAACCTTGTGTGACCTGTTGGTCACGGTCTGTGGTCAAAATGTGGGTCACTAGTCAAGGCTAGTGAGTCTCCATTTGCCAGTCTAACGAGATGTATGAAGTGATGGTTCCAGTCCTGGTTTGTCTGAGCCGTGAGCTGTTGGGACAGACAATGACCTGCTCTGGGCCCAGTCTGTGGGGCAGCAGAGAAAGGCTACAGTGATGGAAGGGAGTAGAGGCAGAGAGAAAGGGGAAAATACAGCAGAGCCGAGCAAGACAAAGAGCAGAGGGATATTTGGGGGAAATCACAGAAGGGCAGAGTAAGAAAAAAGCTTGGAGGAAGCCACAGAGGAGGCAGAAATAGATATGGGATTTGTGCAAAGCAATTAACCAAGCACAATATTGTTAAATCTGAGTCTTCAGTGCCTTCAGTACTTCTGTGTGTTGGGCATCATTGTTGGAATCTGGGGATGGTACCAGTGTTGTTTTATTGTCCCAGAGGCCATTTTACTTTTTGACTTTCTCTCTTCTCCCTCCAGATTTTTAGTAGGCCAAGTATCACTGTTGCTTAGCGGAGAGGATGGAAGGTGGAGGACCTTTATCAGCTCCTAGCCTTAACGAGAACAATAACTAAGCGGGAAGTCCATGAATGTTCTTAGGCAGAACTGAGAGCCTGAGAGCTGCCTGGTATTTCACATGTGGCAGAGATGAATTTGTGAGCAGCATCAACATGAAATAGCTCCAGCCAGCGGGGTCAGGTGTAAATCTGCACACCGCAACCTCCCGCACAGCCTTGCTAGACTGAACGCTGACTGCCTGCAGGAGGAGAGCTGAGCCAGAGACACTGGTAGTTACATAAGTGGAAATTGCCCCTGGTTGGTTAAACTTCTTTGCTAAAAATGCCACCCATTTGCAATTCATACAGACAACCAAGTCTGAGGCATATTATTAGCAACATCCATATCCTATTCCACATTACTGCAAGGACTCCTTGCTTAATGAGGGTCGAACAGTCATAGGGGTTGGCATCATTCTAATAATGCACAGAGTCGTTCTGTTTCTATTTGTTTGCATGGATTAACAGGTTTTGAAGGTCTTGCATTTGTGGCAAGAATTGGAATGTGTCATTAGTATCGAAATAGAACCCTGACAAAAGCAGACTTGCATTATTTGTGTGCATCTAGGAGCTCTGCTGGATTCTTTTAGATATAAATAAGGGCAGTTTTTGCTTTTGTATTTACACAGTTCTTATTGCCATCAAAGCAAATAGTTTTATTTCCTACTGAAGACAAAATCTGATTTACTCTGTAGGAAGCAGGAAAACATGAATATTCCCAAATTTTAATTAGGAATTTGGCATGGGAAGAATAAGCAATAGTGCGGCTGGACTTCAGAGCTGTTTCTCTACAAGGCACTCTTTGGTGTTTCAGTGGGTTTGTAAACCTTCTCTATGTGAACAACTGGGCAACCCGGACACTGCCAGGGAAGGATTGTGGTGCTGCATCACACTTCTCCCTCAAGGGGACATCCCAGTCCAGGTGCCTTTCTCAAACCACTGAGCCCCCTCCCTGACATCCAGACGTGAAAGGTCAGTGGCTGAATGCCTTCCCTCTCCCTCACAGGTACAGGTGCGTAGTCGTTGGTCTTGTCTGAAAGGCTGTCCTTCTGCAAGGAAGTTTTGGATTGATTTCCAGGGTTATGTGACACAGTGAGCAGTATAATCCATGGTAGATCCTGCAGATGAAGCACTTTCTACTATATGGAGTTAAATAAGCTTGATCCAAGTAATTAAATAAATGAAATAGTGAATAACACCTTGTGAACTTTTCTCACAGTTCACATTGAGACACTTGGAAGGCATGATATGCTTCATATGTGGAGGTCAGCTTAAAACTGAGAAATCAGAGCAGTTGTGAAAATGACACAAAGAAAATCATCCCTGTTATGCACTTGTGCATCTGATCTGCTTGAGAGACTGTGTAATGTGGCTGACATGTCCCAAGCACAAGTTGTTCTGACCTCCCTTGTAAATCTGGTAGCCTCTGTTCTCTTCAAGGTGCTCGCATGAGCCGGATGTGCCTTGTTCTATCAGTACAGGAGCTGCTTTCCTGCACTGAGGCCATCTGTTTCCTAATGATTATGTCTAGCCTGGGTTAATCTCCTCTCTCAGGGTATGTCATGACACAAAATCTGCATACTTCCCAAAGATAGTTTCTTGGCTACTGTAGCTGATGGTCAGCCCCATGAAATATGGGCTAGCTGCCTGCTGGGAGACCTTGAGAGCTGGGTTTGGAGCTCCTTTTACACTCTCTGCTGCAGGGACCTGCACTAATTGAGTTGTGTTAGGAGAGAAAAAATTGCTTTTCTCCCTATTCTTTCCCAGTCTGCAGATCCTGATCTGTTAGTGCTCTGAAACAAGACGCTTCCCTGTTTCTGAGTTTAGGTGCCAAGTTTGCTTTTACTTAGAAGTCCTTTTTTGCCATGCTTTTTACCAGCTGTTAATAAATCATGATGGGCTGGAGATGTATGCTGTCAGTCCCCTGCTTAGGTGATTCCCTCTCCCCATGGGACAGATAGCATGGCTGACAGTCATGCTTTATCCTCCTGTTTTCTTTTTGATTGTTCTTAAAACTGCCCATTTTACAAGCAGAGAGAGAAGCAGCTTGTCCCCTCACTGTGACCTGCATGGCACCAGGTGAGCAAGGTGAGCAGGGACTGCAGAGTCATGTTTTTAATTAAGAGGAATTTGTTTTCAAATAAAATCTCACCAAACTGGAGTGCATAAATTAGAGCAAGTTCTTTTAAGCTCCAGATAGAGTTTGCTTTCAGGTAAATCCAGTAAAAGAAAAAAATGAAGGTGAACTGGTCAAGCCTTGGGCAGAGTCAGGTCAACATGTGCAGGTGATGAGCAAAGACCATCATCTTTTGTCTTCCTCTTCTTCCAACCTGCCACTGAACTGCTCAGCCCAGGCTCTTTCCGTGGCTCAGTAAGGAGAAATGGCCATTTTTGGTGTGTGGTTTGTCAGGTCAATGTGGATATTTTTTCTGGGACAGGATGAAACAGCTACCACCGGTGTGCCTGTGAAAGCACCTTTGGGTGACCAGCTCAGATGTGCACATCCCCATGGGGCTGAGGAAACCTACCCACTGTGCACCAGACCTGTCTGGTAAAGACAATTTCTGGTTTGAATTACAGCTGCCCAAATTCCTAGATTTGTTTGTAATTTCATGGTAAGCTCTGTTCAGTTCTCATCTTCCTTTGGCAACTATGCAAAAACATTGGAATTGGGTTTGTTCCTTTGGTTGGTTTTTGTTTGTTTGTTTGTTTTAGTTTTATTCTATTTTTGAATCATCTTCATTCTATCATAAGTTGCTTGGTGAAATATTGGATTCAGATGTTGCAAAGCCTCATGTAATTGTCTCCTTAATTGTACTGTTAACTTATGGTGCTTTATTTTTCCAGGTATTTTGTTTTTGACACTGAAAATGCCTAAAAACCATCTTTTTTAACAGAAGAAAAAATATTTTTGACATTTTGGTTTTTCTCCACACCAATCAGTTCTGTTGAAGTTCTAAGAGTTTAACCCTCTAAGTAAACGAAACAAACAACATTATCTTGTTTGTGGTTTATTACATTTGATTCTTGCATTTTGGGGGTCTAAAAAGGCCTGCTTCTGAAGTGTAGTGCAGTTCAAAGGAGA
Organism: Corvus cornix cornix; assembly: GCF_000738735.6. Lineage (NCBI taxonomy): Eukaryota > Metazoa > Chordata > Aves > Passeriformes > Corvidae > Corvus > Corvus cornix. The sequence goes on from NC_046332.1 coordinate 47,179,166, forward strand.
GAAATACGAGAGCAATACACCCTGCACTTCCTGATACCTGGCATTTCAGCTGCCAACCCCTGTGGGTGTTGAATCCCCCTCTGCTAACTCCCATTTGCAGGTTTAATAAAACACTTAGGATTACTTCAGAGAAGGCTGAGCAGAATCTGGTGTGCCTAGAGTTTTCCAAGCATGATAATCCAGTCTCATTCATATCTGAGTTTTCTAATGGAGAGACCTTTTGTGCCCTACATGCTGCTGCTTACCATAATTGCTTATTTCTTCTGGACATTTTTGCTCCTGGTTTAAGGTCATCCTTTCATTACTTGTTGAGTTTTGGTCCATTTCCCCCCTTTGAAAAAAGAAATACAGCAGTGTCTGAGGCAACTTTTAAGAGAGCTTTTGCTACATCTAGTGGCAGAGCCTTTGAAGTGCCTGAAAAAAGGCATTTTAGAAAAAAAAAAGCCACTCTCCATTTAGAACCCTTATTATTTTGTTCACCACAGAATATTCTGAGTTCGAAGGGACCCACAAGGATCATCGAGTCCAGCTCTTAAGTGAATGGCCCATTGTAATGGAACCTGATGTCCTTTTATATTGCGCTCTGTTTACCCCTGTCTTTTCTAGCAGAGCTCTTGTATTACTGCCTGGCATGGCTTTCCTCAGTTCTGCCTGCCATCTGAGATGGAACTGGTCCGGACTTGCTGAGATTTTGATTCAGACTGAATTATTACTGAATAAAAAAGATAGATTGTGTGTGTGTGTGTGTGTGTGTAAAAAACAAACCCAGACCCCCCCCCGCTGTCATCCTCCCCAGTGCAGTGCCTGTATCACTCAGGAGCACTACGAGTTCACCCCACTGAAGGAAGTTTTACACCAACCCTGCCCAGCTCTTGGCCACTGCCTACAGACCACCATGGGTAGTGGTGTGTCCCTCAAGAGGGAATGGGGGAAGAACAGAAGCATGACTGCATGCTTCAAGCAAGGATGTTTGCTCATAACATCCATAAATACCATAAATACCATCCATAACATCAATCCATAAATATCTGGATTGCTGTTGTTTCCATCCATTTTGTAAGGTGAAGTGAAGAACACACACAAGGGGACTGAGAAGCATCTGGGATGTGCTGGAGAAATGAAATTGTAGGGTCAAACCTCATGGGAGTGGGATGTGGGTTGGTCCTCACCAAATGCTTGCAGGACAGGAGCTGTAGTAACAGCAGCTACTCTCACCAACTCCAGAGTAGTCTAACTTGCTTTGTATAATTCCAGTGGGAACTGGATGGATTCTAGGCAGAACAAGACATCCTCCTGATTGCAAACTGGATGGGAGCAGGTTAGGTTGCTACTGCCCATGTAGCAGTAAGAACTACGGACAAGAAGGTTGGGCTCATGATGGTAATACTGACAAAATAATGCAAACCAGAGCTGATTGCAAACGTACTGAAAAAATCAGCACTGCTGTTTGAAAAGTGGCTGATCCAGGTTTAAACATCTGGATAAAAGTCACGCATGTTTTGAAGAGAAGTGGTTGTGTAAAAAAAGTATTATCAAACCTTATTAACCTGCTTTATCCAGACAAGGAGTAGTGCCCTACACTGGGAACTGGGTCTTCATGGTGGGAAAATGAGGAGGACCTGCTTACCCAGCCTTACTCCAGGGCCATGGCAAGAGAGGGTGGGCTGGCAGCCTGGATGCTTTTGCTCTGGTGTGTAGTTTGCTTCTCCTACCTGGGACTTAATTTGGGTGGCCTCATTAAGGGTCCTTTGCAGCATCCTCTTTCTGCTTTGCAGGCTGGAGGACCTCACCCTCCTCAGGGGAATAGATAGGCGAGACAGATGGATTTGGAGGAAGCTGGGTGGGGTGGGATAACACAGTGGGATACTTGTGAAAATGAGGATAAGGCAGCATCAAATGTGGAGCTGGGATGTGCAGGTAGGTTTCCCCAGGTGTCTTCGTGGTGGGTGATCCCCTGTGTGGGGCAGAGCAGTGATTGCTCTGTGCTAGAAAGAGGCTCCCTTCATATTTATGGAAAGAAACAGGGACTTTCAGAGCACAGCTTCCAGCAGAAGGGCAAAAGCAGGTTACTGCCTCCAAAGGAAGCCCAGAGTGACAATTCAGCCACTGTCAGAAGCTGAAGACCAGTGAGACAACTCCCACCCCTATGGCAATGCAGTAAGGGGGAGCTCCTGTTCTGCAAGCGGCATCCAGCTGCACAAGCAAAATTACCGCAGGTTTAGATACGTGGTGGTGAACCTGGGGCAGAGGTGGCAATATCAGTCTGAAAGGTGTACACACAGTGAAGGAGGAAAAATCTAAGACCTTGAGGACAGTTTAGACTAAACTATTAGAAGTAAGAACTTCTACACGAGTGTATACAAGAACTTTTCTATAGAAGATGCTCAAGGAAGATGAATTGTGCATTATTACAGAATCATGGAATCAGAATGCTTTGAGTTGAAAGGGACCTGAAGGTCATCTAGTTCCAGCTCCCCTGCCATGGGCAGGGACACCTTCCATCAGAAGGTGCATTAGCATCCCAGCATGACCTGGGGGATTGCACAGAGGAGGAGGCATTTCCATCTCAAGGTGTTACTTGCTCTTGTGAAATAACAGGAAAACAAAGAACAATTTCAACTTCAACAGTTTGCTCTTGAACTTGTTTCAATTCAAAAAAATCCTTGATGGAAGGAATATCCATCCCTGTTATTTACCACTGGTGTGAAACCACAGGAGCAGAAAAAGATCTGTAACTTTCTTGAGCTACGAGTGATGATTTGAGAAGATAAGGTTTCTAGTATCAGGAATAATTTGTATGTGGCAAGCTTGATCTGTTCCCATAATATATGGTGGGAATCACTCCATCACTCTTGGAGCTGTTCAATCAGCCCCATGCTGGGCAGCCTCTCTGATGCCTGGAGTTCAGTCCAATGCAGAGAGATTGGCCAGAGATAACACGCTGTCAAAGTACTCTGAGCAGCATTACAATTTTATTTCTTTTAGAAGCAAACATGAAAGAGTTCAATAGCACTCACAAGCAAAAAGGAAAACAAACAAAACAGGGAGTTAAAAAGGACAAGGTTTTTTTCCCATCTATTTGAGTCAGCTTCTTTCAAGTACGTAAAAATTGGTGCAACCTGCATTTTTTAAATCATAGTTTGTGTTTCATTTCTATACATTAAATGCAAGGAGCAGACATATCTCTTCTGGAAACAGGAATTTGATTTGTCAAATACCAATCGCCATTTAAAAAATGTCACTCTATTTCATGCCTCTGCCCTGGGCTGTGGCTGATGGCCACAGGTGAACAAAAGATAACTAGTTTCTCAAGTCTCCTGATTAGCACAGGAGGCTGAACACATCTGGCTTAAGCAAGCTTCCCAAGCTTCTTCCATGAACAGCAGCAGTGGTTTCCCCACCACCTTGCAATTCCCACTCTCTGTGCACAGCTGCTGCCCAGGCAGGAGCTCCAGTGGGAGCAGCAGGCAGCACTTCTCACCACCGTGGGCTCCAAACCTCAAAGCAAGCCTGGGACATGTGACAGTAAAAACACAGCTGGCTGAGCAGGAAGAAAGGAGGCATTTTATGGCAAAGATAAACCCTTTTGTTCACTCCTAGACTCAGAAGTTGCAAATTCTTGTCTGACTTCTCTGTGCTATACAAGGGATTTATCAGGGAGTGATTAGGAAAACTCTTGTTTTTACTTAAAACTTTGTTCACTTGTTTCAGTGGCCATTTGAATGTGATTAAAAACTTCATCAGAAAGGCATAGGCATAAGAAAAATAAAAATAACAGCAGCTCGTGGGGTGGCAGGAGGTGGAGTTATTCAGGTTTAGTTTCTAAAGGTTTGGAAGCTACAAATAGAAAATAAGAGAACACACAGGTTATGTACTTGGAGTACAGAGGGCATGTACTTTTCAGTTACACTGAGTCCTGTAAAAAGTCAAATATTGCTTTTTTAAGACACAGTAGAGGGATAGTATCCATCCATTGCATCCCTTCAGTGTTTTTTTGCTAGAGAAGAGTTCATCTATTATTTAAGACATAATATAGAATATGAAGATGATGCATTTTAAAATTAAAATATACACTTCGATTATTCCTAAATTCCCTTTGGCCTTCAAAATGCCTTAAACCTCTGAAATACAACAGGACCATCTCAGACCCAGTCTCTCAAATACAGAGGATCACCTTTGGTCCAGCTGTACCATCCGAGGGCCAGACTGACATCTTTTCAGGCAGTCAGACTTCTGGCGTTTCCTAACTTCTGAGCATTTGAACATTTCAACCTTAGCTGTCCTTCTGGCAGCAATGCTCTTATACATAAAATGAGATAACTTTTTATGAATGTGGCTATTCCTCGAAGACATGTAAAACTAACCACTATGCAGGTACAGAAGAGACCACAGGAACTGACTCAGCAGAAGTCCAGGGGGAGGTTGGCTCATGCTCAAGCTAAGGACAAGCATTTTCCTGTCCCTTAACACATTCAGTCACATGTGTTCTTCATGTGCTCTTGGCAATAAAACAAGAGGAAATAATCTAAAGTTACACCAGAGGAGGTTCAGATTGGGTGTTAGGAAAAATTTCTGCCCTGAAAGGGTTGCCAAGCATTGGAACAGGCTGTCCAGGGAAATTGTGAAGTCACCATCCCTGGACATATTTAAAAGCCATGTAGATGTGGCACTTTGGGACATGGTTTAGTGGCGGACTTGGCAGTGCTGGGTTATTGGCTGGGCTTGATGATCTTGGAGGTCTTTTCCAACCTAAATGTCTCCCTTGTTCTATGATTCATGCCCACAAGGCAGAGCATCACCTCATGTCCCAGGCAGCTGGCACTTTTGCCTGTTGGTTTGCATGTAGCAGTGGAGCCACATGGCTTTGTCCACTCATCTTCTGGGCAGTGTCATCATCTGGAGACACTGTTCTTGAGGCAGCCTCTGAATGAAGATGATCACTGTAAGGAAATCAGAAGAAACTGGTGTCCCTGGGGAACAGGTTAAGAAAGAAATTTGTATAACCCATAGGGTTTATCTGCCTTTTTCAATATGAAGGGATTTTTTAAAAATTATGTCTGCTGATGTTTTTGCCTTATTAACAATGTTACTTAACTCAGAGCTCAGGTTATTATTAGCAGTCTTATATTCTGCTTTTGGTAGCTTTCTTGACTGTTATTATTAGCATTTTTATTTCAAAATCCTTTGAGATAATCTGAGATGCAGGGAAAGGCATCTGGCATTTCCTTATATCCCTTGAGGAAGTTTCTGGATCGCTCATTTATGTTTTAATTGCTATTTTAGAGCTGTATATTTCTAGATGTCTTCTTACAGACCTATTCCCATATCATGAAGTAATTCTTATAGACAATCCAGACACGGTGATCTGGCACAAACCAGGTCTGCTCGAATGTTTATTACTGTGATTAAGAGATGGAGAAATAGCACAGGCATTTGTACATATGCAAAGCCTTAATATCTAAACAGGCTTTTCCAGGAGCAGTGACACTAAGAAGGGCTGGTTTCCCTGGAGGAAGCTCCTTCACAATCAATTCAGTGGAGTGACTCCTAGAGGAATGACATGAATTCCCAGCAAGTTCTTCCTGCATGTACCTGATTGCGTGTCTGGGAACACAAGGAATTTGTCTGCACGAAGAAATGTCTTACAGTGTTAGTGCTTGCATCGTAAAACGGGCCAGCCAATGGAATAAAGGTCTGACATAGCAGTTTGTTACTAATTATTTCTCAAGGTATCATTTTGAATCAACATCAAAGGTTTCCAGATGGTATTTCATGTATTTTAGATCCATCTATTCCCAGTGCTCCAGGAATTGTTTCTGTGAATTGAGCCTCCATTTTTTTCATACAATGACAGATTTTTTCCCTCTAAGGTAGAGCCTCTCCCTTCCCAGCTGTCTTTCTGACAGTGAAACAAATACCCGAAGAAATCCTGATTTTTTTTTCTCAATATCCAGATTATTGAAAACAGGTCAAATGCTCTCCACTAACTTCATTTCAATTCTTGATTTCATTAATTTTTACCCCTACTCCTTAAATGACCGATGTTGGTTCCACTGGCTCCAAAGAGTCAGTGAGAAATGAAGCCATGTGGCAGCCCCAGTGCACTTCAGTGAAACTGTGAAATGGCTTCAGGACTGAAACAGCAGCAGCTGTTTCAGATCAGCAGCTTTATTAGCTGAGGAAGTGGAGGGATTTATTTTGTGCCTCCACAGCAGCTCCAACAAGTTTGGTTTTCCAGTCTAAGACTTTTCAGAACTGATAGAACAACTAAACCCCAACTCTGCAGCATCTTTATCCATCAGCAAAATGTCCAGACCGTGATCACATAGAAACATTTCTTAGCCTGCTAGAAATAATGTCAGGAAAACTGTATGTCTGAGAGATATGTTTGGCATCAGTGAACTGAGCTTGATTGTGTTGATATATGAAAGTTAAGCATTTGTCCAGAAAGGTGATAGTCAGCTAGATATAAAACCCTGAAGATGTGCCATTTTGTATGCATGGATAATTATGAATGGTGGGGATGCTGAACAGAACTACTGCTTTTTGAATGACAAACTGGAAGGTTAAATTATTGGGGATTTTAAATAAGAAGGCACAAGGATTTATGATCCAATGTATCTTTTGTAAAATCATAGCAAATGCTAAAAAAAATGAAAGCTTAATATATCAATCACAGTGATTTGTAATGCTTGGAAATGGGTATAGAATGGGCAGGGAACAGAACCTAAAAGATGTGATGGGATCGAAACACAATTTGTTGAACTTCTCCCCTAGGTGATATTCCTGGGTGCTCTGCCAGCTGCTTCCTGCCAGGCACCTTCAAGATGACAGAACTGCCCTGCATTGAGTACCCAGAAGGATCCATCCCTCGGTCCTTGTGTAGCTGCCCCTGCAGGGGAATCAACATGGGAGGCGATGCAGGTGTCTGCAGGTGTGTGGTGGCACTATCCTGTTGCTTCCAGAGGCTTCCAAGGCGCTGGTTTGGGACTGGCAGACACAGGACAGGACTTACAGAGACCTCTGCTCTTGGGGAGTGCTGGCTGCAGGGCTGATGGGTCTCCACATGCCAGCTGAGCCCCTGGAGACACTGGGAACTGTCATGGGAGCTCAGAGAACAGGTCAGCTGGAGATGCTTGCCTACATGCTGGACCACCTGGCTGACTCCCTGTGCTTGGGAAACAGATCATTCCCTACACAGCAGCCCAGACAGTGCTGAGTTTTGGATTTGTGAGTAGGACAGTGCTGATAACACACCAGTGTTTTGGTTGTTGCTGAGCAGCACTTGCACAACATCGCATTTTTCTTTTTCCCACTCTGCCCCACCAGCAAGTAGGCTGGAGGCTGGCAAGAAGCTGGGAGGGAGCACAGCCATGGCAACTGAGCCAGTCTGGCCAGAGGATTATTTCCTGCCTTACAGTGGCATGTTCTGCACTAACAACTCAAGGGAAGGAGGAGAAAGGGGTGACATTGGTGGTATAGCATGTGTCTTCTCAACTAACCTTTGCATGTGCTGAAGCCCTGCTTTCTAGGAGGTGGAAAAACATCAGTTGCTGAAGGGATAAAGTGAAAAAATTCCTCTTTTTGCTTTGCTTGAGTGTGCAGTTTTTGCTTTATCTACCAAAGCACCTTTATCTGGGTGCCTTCCTGTCTCTTCCCATCACACGGGAGAGGGGAGACCCAGCAGGTGTTTGGCTGCTGGCTAAGGTTGACCTACCACAACCCCACCCCCTGACCTTGGGCACAATTCCAGTGAAGATGGTTGGGAACTGAGTCTCTCAAAAGCAAAATTTGGACAATAGGTGATTTCTGCTTTATTTCACCAGAACTAGCAACCTTTTCTTGGAAGTTCTCAAGGGGAAGACAGATGACACTGAAGATGAACTGCCACATGTTGTTCTTTTTTCTTCTTTTCTTTATAGTCACATTTTCAGAATAAAAGGTAGTTGACCACTGGAATGCTTCTTGCCTTCTAAGGTGGTCATTCCCAGCTGCTCCAGTGCTGTAGGACAGGGGGCACTGTTGAATGTACCTGAGGTCTACATGCTGCAGCATGGTCTGGTGACAAGATTTGTGTACACCGCACTGTAATACACCATTTCCCAATCAGCATACCAGCCATGTGTGTTGGTACAAGAACTACCTGGATATTATGTTCATGCCCAGTGTCCAGCTCAAGAAATATGCTGAATAATCTGTGTATTCAAAGAAAATGCCACAAGAAGTAAGTGATCACATCAAGAAAATCCAAAGAGTTATTACCTAGGGCTCTGTGGAATAGGTTAGATAGAAAACAAAAGAAGATGGTCTGACATCCAAACAGGCATTTAAAATCTGTCCAGTGAATTATACCCCAGAGTGCCTATTTCTTGCCTTTAGTTATAAAGGTGTCAGACAAGTCCCTCAGAGACAGATGCCATATTGCAATCCCCTAAATTCAGATGAGATGTCTGACCACTGATATGAAGACTGCCACTCAAGGCAGTCCAGGAAGGTCATCAGCATCTGGAAGACTTTCTTCTTAACCTATGTTCACCCTGTGTTTGGTCACATTTTCTGAGCAGCTAGATGTTCTCCTGAGCTCAGTGATCTGGAAGAGAATGTGCCTTTTCTGGTCATTTTAACACATTCAGTTAATTACAAACTTTGTTGTCAGAGGAAACATGGAAACCTAGAAAGAGACAGAAGAAAAAGAGCTCATCTAAAGTTACGGGAAAGAGGCAATGTAAAGTGGAAGCCAAAGGGGAAAAGGGTGGAAAATAATTAAAAAAAAAATTGGAATGAAAGGGGAGGGGGAAAAAAGGTGGTTAGAAAGTTTAATCAATTCTGGTTCAAAAGTGAAGAAGAAATGAAAAATGAAACAAAGAGGAGAACTGGCACTTGAGAGAGAGAGAGAGAGAGAGAGAAGAAAGATGCTGGGGAGAAAGAAGCTCACTAAATTAACCAATATATGCTGCAGAGAAATCCTTTCAGCAGGCTCAGAGAATCTGTCTCCATTAAAGTTTCATAGTGAAGGCTCAGAGGGATTTTCAATATTTAAAAAGTGTTTTTGAAGGTAGCCAAGGGAAGATGCACTGGTAACTCTTGAAAGGCTAATGCATTAAATTTTATTATGTCTTCAAATAGCATGGGACAGTGTCTAACTCTAGGTTACCTTAAGAGAGCACTCATGTCTTGCTGTGCTCCTTCCTCTCATTAAAATGTCCATGCTTGGGGTGTTTTGCATTCTCTGCTTTTCACTCTGGTGATCACTGCTGAAGATGAGACAGGTGCCAGGAGGGTTGAAGGCAGAAGCTGGGAATTGTGAGGCTGCAAAAAGGCAGAAGTGGAAGGATAAGGTCAAGACAACAGGTTTCATCATGGGGCCCCTGACACGGAGAAGGAACACCAGTTTCATTTGGGCAGACAGGAATGATAGATGCCATCCTGGTGACTGGGAGGTGGCAGCTTCCACTGACCTGGCAAGCGATATGAAGTCCCCAGGCAGGGACTGTTCGTCCTTCCTTGAACTGCTGTCTAGTGAAGGGGAGTGAAAGCCCAAAGGGAAAATAACTCATCAATACAGAAGCCCTTACAGTCAGGGTCATCCCACTTTTGTCATGTGCCCACGTGTGGGTCTGAGAAAGAGGAGAGAATGCCCTGAAGCCGAGGAGGAGGAGAACGGCAGAGGGGCAGCTCTCTGTGTGGAGGAGCATCCCTGCTCCCGAAACAAACCCTGACTCCTCACCCCTGGCTTGGTAGCAGCTGTCAAGCTCTCTCCTTATTGCACTCGCAGCCTCCGCACGCATCCCCGTGGCGCGTTCCAGGACTCTGCACCCTCCCAGGGGTTATGGCATTACAAAGCCGAGCGGGTGCGTTCCAGGGCAGGAGCGGTGCCCGGTGCCGAGCCCGGTGCCGAGCCCGGTGCCGAGCCCGGTGCCGAGCCCGGTGCCGAGCCCCGGCGCTGCCCGGCAGGTGGCAGCACCGAACCGCGGCCAGGCGCAGCTGCCGGCAGCGCTGGATGCTGCCAGAGATGATCCCTTCCCTGCCCTGGGTTTCCTTTGAAAACGCTTGCACTTCTTTTGTGCCACCCCGAATAGCAGGGACTAAACAGCTTTCTAGAAATAACACTGTATGTGTCACGGTCCTTGTCTGAGCAGCGCATCTCTCTCCTGCTGCCTCACATCAGGGACTGCTGCTTTGCAAAGCAGTTGGTACGAGCACCAGGCTCCAGAAGTTTTTATGGAGGCTAGCACTTGCATGAGTTATCTATCCCCCATTTTTTTGTATAAAATAATTCGGTCCGAGGTTGACAGCTGTGTTCAGACACCCACTCTCACACTGAGTGTGTGGTACACCTACCACACCAGAGACCCTGCCAGTGCAGCACACTGTGCTCAGCCAGAGGTTCACAGGGCTAGCCTGGTAGCCTTAGGTTTGGCAGCACTGTGTCCCTGACCACAGCACTGCCTCTAAGGGGAGCTTAGAGGCTGGGCTTGAATGTGGCAACAGTTAGGCAGGCTGCTAAATTTAGGGAGTTTCCTTGAAAATCGAACTGCTCCTCCCATGTAGTTACTTTGGGAAAAAGTCATCTCACATCCAGGAAGGGCAGGGATGTAGCACAAGATGTCCCCACTGAGTTGGCACCAAACCAAAGGTAGGCACTACTCAGCTACTTTCTCAATAAATTTAGAAAATAAGAGGTTATTTGGATTCAGCCCCAAACTCCAGCTGCCTCCTGCCTCTAGCAGATATTGTCAATGGTGGATGCAGTGGGAAGACTAAGGATGGACAAGTGTCTGCAATACCCTCTCAAAAAATATGATCCAGTGCTTGCCTGAAAAATTTTGAAATTAAAAAAAATCAGAGAAAACCTTAACTGAGACAGCAAAATGCATTGAACGCGTTTCAAAACTTTTTCATCATAAGCTTTCTGCTGAGTCACAGTGATCAAACCTGAAACCTGTTCTCCTTTGCATGACTTTTTTGATGTGCAATTCTTTCTCTTTGGCATACATGAAAGCAGTTTTGGGGTATTTTAGATCCCTTCCCCTACCAAAGAAACAGGCAGTGGCAGGCATCCTTCCAAACCAAGGGGCACATAGTAAGGTTCTGCTGAGAGAAGACTGTCTTCCCCCATGTTTCCTAATCCGTGTGTGGATGCCAGGGATACAGAGACAGAATGAAATGACCCAAGAAACTGGTCATTATGAGGGAAGGACAGACTGCAGTGCTCTCTTCCAGCTCCTCTTTTTATCCATGGCTGAGCCCACCCTGTGCGGTCCCCACGGGGCTGTGGTACATTTGGCTCGTGGATGACAAAAGCAATGGGGCATTTGGGCTCTCTCCTGCTGCAAAGCTCAGCAGAAACACAAAGAAACCTCAGCCAAAGTCTGAGAGCTTCAGTTCCCAAATGACTAATGCTGTTTCAAAGTAGAAGCCAAGAAAGGATGACACAAAATTATTTGTTGTCTGCTCCAACAGCAGGGCAGGGCTATTTTTTCTCTCTGATAAACTGAATGGTTTTGACCCACATTGTAACCTCTGGTTTGAATTTAGAGATAAGTATTATCATATCAGCCTTGTGCCAAGGCTCAGAAGTGCCTTGTGACACCAATGAAGCAGTGTTTCACAGGGCTGCATGGGCCAGAGGAGGCTGTAGGATCTGGGCAGAGTGATCAGACAGATACTCCCCTCCATTCCATGTCTGGAGGGTCCCTGCAGCAGAGACAGTATAAATTCTAATGAAGCCGCATTGCCAGTGGCAGGAATAGAGCTAATTCCAGGTACTCTGGAGTTTACAGCTCAAGACTGGATTTAATTATCACTTTACTGGCTTTAAGTGAGCTGTAAGACTAATCTAAATTTAACAGGGTCAGCAGTTGCTTTACAAGCTTCCTCAAGAGGCAAGTGTCAAATTAGGGCTATACCAATAGATAAAGGGAGAAAACTAAAGCCATTGATGGCCATAGATTTCCCAGTTAATATCTTTATACTCTGCTATAAAAGCCTATCACTCTTCATTTAAAGAAAGTGAAAATTGTTGACATCTCTTTCAAATGCTAATCATTAGGAAGCAACTTGAGCTAAATATAAATAGAATCAAATCATGTGCACCTTTTATTGAGGAGTAACAACACTCAGTATTTTCTGCTATTTATGTTTCCAGATAATCTATCTGTACCATTAGTTTGGGATCAAATGTTGGAGTCCCTCCAGCTGCTGCTTGACTGCGACCCTGAGCATTGATGGTGCCATTTGACGGACCCAGAGATGCATCTGGGACCTTGTCCTACAGCAGGTTTTGAAAAACACAATGCTTTGCTTGGGCACAAGTGCTCCACCCAGAACCAGGACAGCCCAGGCCTTGCACCTGGGCGCAATGGAGCCACCCGGACATGGTGGCAGAACTTTGTGTGCCATAAAGGAGTGAACTTTGGCAAAACTCTGCCCTTGGACTTTTAAGCACCTGCACCTGCTGACCTGCCTAAGAGGATTTTCCAGGTCATGGTGCCCTGGAACAAGCCAGGCACGGTGCTCTGCTGGAGGGTTTCTCCAGGCTTTGAGGGACAGGTCTGAACAGTGAGAGGCTATGCTCAGCCTCGACAAACCCTTCTCCTGCCCTGATGACCTGCCCCACATGATATCCCTTCCCTTCCTGCCCAAGGGAACAGGAGTCAGGGCCTCTCTGTGTGATCAAGATCCCTGGCAGGCAGCAGGGAGCAGTGAGATGCCCACCCCAGACCTGTGACTCCTGCACAGTCATCTTTGTGTTTTGCCCACACAGGTTTCTCTTTCCTGGTAATTTCTTTGCTGGACAGGACCCACTCTATGTTACTCATAGGACCCGTCAGAATCATAGAGTCCAACTCCTGGCTCTATGCAGGATGCCCCAAGAGTCACACTGTGTGTCTGAGAGCATTGTCCAAACACTTCTTGAGCTCTGTCAGGCTGGTGCAGTGACCACTTCCATGGGGAGCCTGTTCCAGTGCCCAAACACCCCCTGGGTGCAAAACCTTTCTCTAATATCCAACCTAGACTTCCCCTGACACAACTTCAGGCAGTTTTCTCAAGTCCTGTCACTGCTCATGAGAGCGAAGAAATTGGTACCTGCCCTTCCTCTCCCCCTCACAAGGAAGTTGTAATTGCAATGAGCTCTCCCCACAGTCTCCTCCAGGCTGAACAGACCAAGTGACCTCAGCAGCTCCTCACACAGCTTCCCCTCCAGACCCTTCACCATCCTTATTTCCCTCCTTTGGATGCCCTCTTTTTATATTGTGGTGTCCAAAACTGCACACAGGACTCAAGGTGATGCTGCACCAGTTCTCTGTATATAGTCTCTAATAAGAATAGGCCTAGCACACAGCTAACCCATACCAGTCTATGCTTTTGTTCCCACCACTCTTTTATCCCATAGCATTGCTACACATTGTAGTCTCCTCATCACTTCATCCCCTTTGCAGAACTTAGGGATCACCCCTGAACCACCACAGTTGTTTATCTACAGGGCCGACACAGAAAAGAGATGCTGGTCTGGCCCTAGATCTTTGCAGAGGGGCAAACCTTGTCCACCTCAGGGATTTGAAAGAGTTGAGACAGAATTTTTTTCCTCACAGTTATCTGAGAGCTGAAAAGGTAAGCACAGCCCAGGCTGGAGAAACAGTCTCTGGGTGAACTCCATGCTCTCTGTCTATTTGCATTACTGAGAAGTACTTCTTATCTTTTGGACTTTCAAACCGAAGAGTTTAAAGAAGCACTGGAGTGAAATTGTAGCTGCTGACGATTAAAGCACTATATTTAGGCTTAACTGTAACTTAAATGCCAGATTAGGAACTCTGAAATATTTTTTACATAAACTCTCCCCCCCATAAAGAGTGAGCTAAAGTAGTCAATTTGTTCCATTTACTTCAGCCAAGTACAGCGCGATCCTGGTTTTATGTTAGTCCTAGGGGACAGCCTCAAACCTTGAATTAAACCAGGAAAATACAGACAGCCAGAGAAAGCAGCCTGCTGACACCCTTGTTAGGAGAAGCCTAACAGATTGTTAGGGGCTTGCTGTTGGTTTTTTTCCAGGAGGATCCCGCAAAATTTCAGTCATGTGAGATCCACCACCTAAAGTGAAGTGCCCAAGTAGAAATCTGGCTTTGAAGGGATTTAATCCTGGGTTGCAGGTAAATATCCTGGGTAAAACAAAATGGTTAAAACCCTGCTGAGCCAGCTGACCTTGGGGAAGACAGACAGTGTGGTTATCTGAACTTCATTTACCTAAACGCTCCTCTTGTTTGAGGTGGGATTATATTGTCCACCTCATACCAAGAGAGGGCATTCTGTGTGTCCCGATCAACTCAAGGTGCATGACCCAGCATCCATGGTTACATCTTGGCAAGGCAAGTGTCCTTCCCCTGGAAAGAAAAGTAGTTTGGAAATTAAAAGACCAGATGATTCAGGCTGTACAGCTCATATGCAATCATAAAGAGGAGATGAACACAGAGAAAGATGGAATAATTTTGTGGAGATGCTGAGGTACAGCAGTGGGCAGAACAGACACCATGAGAAGCAGAGGTGTCTTGGGCAGAGGTGTCTTAGCTCAGGCAGAGCAAGCAGGGGGTGAGTTATGTCCTCAGCAGCCACTGCACCAGGGAAGGATGTGCAAAGCCTAATGCAGGCAGAGTGGCTCCAGTTACTACATCAGAATCTCTTACATGGTCTGTTAAGCTACAAGTTTCCCCTACAGGCTGTTCACCTCCTCCCCATGCCCAGTTCAGTCAGTTCTCACTAGGAAATCAGAAGTGGAATAAAGTCCATCTTCCCTGTCTAATAAACTCAGGAAAAATAAAAACTGGTGACTTAAGATGGAATTCCCAGGGTTTCCAATCAGTGTACCTTCACTTGTAGGCCTGATGATCTTTTGTGTTGTTACAAAGAGTTGAATTTAAAAAAAGGCCAAACCAAAACCCTGGAGAACACTGGGGAATTATTTCTAATCCCTTTTTGCTTGACAAAAAAAAATCCCCTAAAAAACCAAAACTAATAAATCCACTTTACACAAACCACAGTGAAAGAAACTATATGGTATATTTACAATTAATTTTCAGCTTATGAAATCACCTCATGAATGAAATGTGTGTCTAAGTTGTATGAAAGTCAAGAAGGGAGAAAATATAACACTGGTGAGGAGAGAGCAGATTTTTATAGTGTCTGCTGGTAGCCTTTCATTCTCTGAACAGCAGGAGGAGATTAATGATATTGTCACAACAACATTAATGATGCTGTAAAATCATAAGGACAAAGAGAGCCAGGATTTGATAAAAGTGAGATTTACAGCTGCATCAGTCAATTTAATTATCTTTTACTAGGCTTAAACTAAGCAGTAAGACTAATCTCCATTTAACATGTTTTACAGGGTCTGCAGGTGCTTTACAATCCTCCTCCATTCAGAAGTGTCAAATTATGGCAATATTGATAAAAGAGTGGTGTGAATGGTTGCCTAGTAAATCCTCAAACCAGTTAATATCTTTCTTTACTGCATTGTAAAAGCCAATTACTCTGAAGTTTTGGAGTGAAATTTGTGAAGAGTAATCTGAGTTGATAATGTTTAGAAAACAAATTAGAAGAAGATAATAATCCGTGTCCACCTGCCCGCGTTCGCTATAAAAGACGGTGCTGCTGCCTCTGTGCTGGCTCTGCTGCCTGTCCTCCTGCACTGCCAGCCCCTCAAGGGGACTGCTTCCCCTTGGGAATCAGCCTGTTCCTGGGAATCAGCTTTTACACCTCTTGGAGGAGAAGCAGAGCCCAGCAGTGTCAGGGCTCAGCAACCCTGACGGTGCTCTGCAGCCTGGGACAGTGGAGTCCCACGGTCTGTGGGGAGCAGGGGCTCTCCCCAGCATCACTTTTCATCTGGCCTCGGGGGGGTGGCCAGGTGCAGGGGCTGGTGGTGGCCCCATCAGCTCTGATCCGCTGGTGACCCTTCTTGTGTGAGGATGGCCACTGACTGCACTGCCAAATCCCGTGCAGACTCTTGTCTCCACTTCCCACAGCAGCAAAAAGCATGAGGATTAAGTAATTCTTTTGAAGCCAAATGATTGCTGATGTTAAAATTTACAATCAACACTGTCTAGAGATGAGCTGTGAGCAACATGAAATGTTTCAAACAAGGTGTTTTGCTTCTTTTTAATTTTCTCAGCCCCTTTCTTAGCCACCAGCAGCTGCTTCTCCACATCCTGTTTCTGTGTGTTGTATTACTGGACCTGTAGTATAACACAGTATTTGTTCTCACTAAGTCCAGCAAAACCATGAAAGATTGTATGTATATTAATTTTCCATGTGTGCTTTTTAAAAACCAAGTCCCTCAAGTACTTCAGGTCCCTAGGCTTGATTTTTTGCTCTCCATAACTTTATGGAGTTACTTACATTTCCACAAATAGAGGAGTAAACCCAACCAGCTCCACTTGACGGTCTACTTCATGGCCACTGCCCTACCTTTTTAAAAAAGTATCTTCTTTTGAACTCTACAGAAACAAGCTTCTGGCATCAGGGACAGAAGAAAAAATGCTTAAACTTGCACTTTTTTTAGACTTTGATTTTCAGTGAGACTGAAGCAAATGTAACTCTCAAACCAGATGGCAGCTCCCAGCAAATTGCATGTTTCAAGCCTGGGAGAATCCCTTGTTTATCCAACTGTTGTCTGACACAGCAGAATGAGAAAATCTCCATCTTTCCTAGTGAGTTCAGATTGTCTTTCCCTGCCCACTAAGCAGAGGAACACCAGCCTCTGTCAGGCCAGGTGTGTCTGGCAGTGAAGAATTCAACTGAATGCAGGCTCTGGCACTGAGAACTTGGTGACTGGAATTTTGATCCCGCTTCACCTCTCTTTATTTTGTACTCTTGCCTGTATTTAAGTGCTGTGGGCAAGTCAATTCTTTGACCCATCTCTTCTGCTGGTCAAAGTGGCTCTGAAGGCAATTTCTGTGATACTTTAGTCTCACTAAGCTCTATTCTTTAACATTTTTTCAGTCAGGAGTCAGGCTTCCTGGAAAACAAACTTCACAGCACAGGCATGCCCTGTATCATTCAAAGACAGTTGTTCTGCTCCTGCACTTAAAAATATCAACAAACGCCGAATGACTGAGCCCGGTGTTTCCACAGTATCTTATTTTTAGCTTTCTCAAAAAAGTTTTTTGACTAATAATGAAATAATCCCCTGAGAAGAAACTAAAAATATTTCTCTTCCCAGGCTTGGAAAAGAGAGATACATTTTTTTGACAATTACCTAGAAAGTTCACAGCAAAAAATAGTAACAGCAGTCAACTCTTAGGACCTGCAGTTCTGTTTGAAACACACTTCAGTCCTGCCTTGTCACCTGCTTTCTTTAGCTTGCTAGCACATCTGACACCCTAAATCTGGCAGGTGTAATGTGCTTCTGACCATGCTGAGTGGCCCTCTCACCTTGCAGCCTTTAAGTCCTGGGACCACAGTGCCCAGCTGGGCTGACAGTGCTCCTGGTGCAGGAGATGCTGGCAGACATGCCTAGGAGAGACATCTTTTGTAGGACAAGCATTACCTCAAACACTGGCTCAGACCAACCCCAGGACCTTCCCGGAGGTTTGGCTGTTAGAAAGTCAGAAGGGCCAAACTCAGACGCTTTGTGTGTGAGGGGCTTGGCTGACCTCTGTCATGCAGCCCATGTTTCCAGTTGCTGCATCCTCTGGTGGTGGTCAGCAGATCCCATCCTGAAGGACTGCAGATGGAAGTGAGACAGAGCTCTGACACATCTGGTGGGAGGCCTTATGTACCAGAGCTTTAAAACGATTGGGAAGTTGGCAGTGCATGGTGGTTCCTGTCATCCTGACTGCATCAAGACCAATGATTCCCTCAAGATCCCTCTATTCAGGGACTCTTGGAAGAAAGGTTTTCAGTCAAAGTGGTGGCTCACCTTATGGTGAGACAAGGGTCTCAAACTCTAGTGCCTGTTTCATGGAATTTCCACTAAGCCTAGGGGAAGGAGTGTAGAAATTGGAAGGAATTTTGTCCAAACAAGGTCTTCAGGATTGAGCATCTGTCAATAAATCCTGCAACGTGTTTGTTCGTGCAGGAAATGGGAAAAAGTCAGTTCAGGATTCTTATCCATCTGATCTTATCAGGGTGGTAAATCTGGTCTGTGATCTTTTGTCAATAACGCACAAAGTTGGAGGCAGCTGCCACCACCCTGCTCAGCCATGCAGTCATCAGGGTCTCATAAAACATTTATGAAACCTGTCATAAACCGGCCTGATAAGGAACAGGACATCAGATTTCAGGAGTCAGCAGCTTCTTGGGGAAGACCTTCCCTCTAACTCCAAAGCTCCTTTGTTCAAATAGCAAACACAAGCCACTGATTGCACCCTGCCATAAAAGCTGGGAGCAGGGAATTTTCACCAGCCCTGCTGCCTGCTGAATTTTAGTGGCTGGTACTGGCCTTCATCATTTGCCTTTCCCACTTGCCAGTCATAGGGGAGGAGGGAGAAGAGGGAAGGAGGAAAGGAACTGAATAAAATTATAACTGAGGAAGGAAAAAATAGAAGAAAATTTTAAATGAAGAAATGAAACCCACATTCTGTTCCCACCTTCCCCAGTTACTGCAACTATGACTCATGTCACAGTCTCTGCCTCTTCCTTACTTTCTTTGTAGGAAAATCAAATTGATCTGCCTTGAATCTTCTCTGTGCTTATGTGCTCTTTGACTTTTTCTTTGGAAGACTAAATCCCTAATAGAAAATAAGGTGCCTCCAGTGTCCCCTCTGAGAAGACACCCAAACCTCAAGAACAGAGCTATGCTCCAATGCTGTGCAGTGATTTCTGTTTCCTTCAGCAGCACGAAGCGCCTCTCAGCAGCACAGCGTCCACATCAGCTCCATGATCTTCCTGAGCTAGAAGCTAAGGAGCTGTGCCACACTGGGGACTATTCAATCGCTCATAGGGATACTTCTTGTGCTTTGGAACAATTTCGGCCTAGGAGATGCAGTTGGAAAAGGAAATTGCTGCTAGGATCAGGTATCAGAGTCTTGTTGTTTACACAGAGGATTCAAACCCTTGATTTTCTGAAAGCACAGGAAGGTCAATGTCAAAATACAGCCTATGTTTGCAACTCAAAGCCCCGGTTATCACCAAGATCAAATCCTTCTGCCATGAGGCCACAATTTTTCTGTATATTCTGCCATCTCTGATTGTGGTTTTGTTGGGTTTTTTTTGTGAAGGCACAAAATGCAGCATGAAACAATACTTGGAATTTAGAATCACAAAATAGTATCTCATAAATCACCTGGATTATTTTTTCTTTCTATTTGCTTGTGTTTTTGTGGTGATATATTCACAATGTTGAGATACAGACAACGTTTTTTTTCCTGGTGCCTGACTTCATAGAAAGCTTAATTATTTCTTAAAACAACTTTAAATCATGCAAACTATACTGTACCATAACAAGATACATTTACAGCTATATATTTATTTTATAATCTCCATTAGATAAGCAGCTGTTATATTTAATTGGTATTACTGTATTATTTACTAATCAAACTACTTAAGAGTTTAGTGGTGCAATCACAACTTCTCTACCTGTTAATTTAGTCCTGTTTCAGTCACTAATAATAACAATTGTGCAGTACTGACAAGAACTTGGTGTCGGAACAGTTCCAAAAAGAGATAGATACAAAGATACCTTAATTGGGTATGTGTTATCGGTTGCTTATAGTAATAAAGCACTAATTCAACACTGGTGAATAACCACAAAGCAGCTGTAATAAATTTCAGATTTGGTAATAAAATATTACTGTGTAGCTTGATTAGGTGATAAAATAGCAGTTATATTTTAGAAATGTATCAAAACCACAAAATGCTTGTTATCCTGAGCATTTCTTTGCAGGCAGTCCTGCAGCTAAAGGTTCCAGGGCTACCAGGGAGCTCTTTGTATTTTCCCATCAGCGAGGGTGACTGAGTGAAGCAATTGATTGCCTTGGGTAGCCTGTGCCCCGGGCCATTTAGGCAACCGAGCTCTCTTTCTCGCTTCATTGCAAGCAAACACAGGACAGAAGAATCTCTACTTGGTGCAGTCAAATGCAATTAGTCAGTTGATTGGTCACCTACCATCACTTTTTGGTACCTTTTAATTGTGTGAACTTTCTCTGCTCCTATTTCAGGTTATGTTATTCTACAGAAATATAAAGGTGTTTGAAGTGTTTGCATATCAAGTGACACCACTCAGAGGAATACAGGCAATGCACTTACTCTGTTTGTGGCAGTTTATGGAAAATGCAGCACCATGAGTGGCATTTTGTGCACACTGGTGCAAAGTCAATGCCCAAACCCTGCGTGGGTGGGCATTTTAGTGAGCCTCAGCACTCTGAAGGTGACTGTAAGTCATGAAATTGCAGTTCCAAGGCTTGCTCTTAGATTTGAAAGAAGGATTTGAATCAGCTAAAGTAATGAGAAGGACAGAAACCTCCTGCTTCCAACTACACAACTCCAACCAGGGGCCTCCGCTGGGGAGCTAAGTAGAATGTGGGACCACAATGTCATATTAAAATACCTGCATGAAAAATTCTGTGTACCTGAGTGACAAACACATGCACGAAGATCTGCACGCAGAGCAAGATTTTTGGAAAACTTAATTTAAACAGGTACAAATCTTGGACTGGTCATGCCTGTAGCTTGTCTTCTGACCACGAGACAAAGGGTGGTGCTGACAGCACCGGGTATGCAGAGGCGTCCTGAGGTCTGCACCCTACACCAGGCATGAGAGGCATCCTGCACGAGCCTGTGCAGCCACGGCACAGGTGTCTGCTGCACCCTGACTTGGGATTTCTGGAAAATGAAAGTCCTGTGTGACTAAGGGTTTATATGGGTTTATTTATAAATCAGAGGACTGGAGACTGCTGTTGGTTCTTCATTTCTCTGTTCTTTTCAGCTCTTCTCTCCATCCCCACTCTAAGAAAACTGCTACCAAAGTTAACCCTTATGCTCTCTTCTGCTTCTTTTACTCTCTTTCTAACTTTTCCTCTTCTGTATTTCTTATTCATATTCTTCTGCACTGTACCCTCCGCTGATAAAAGTTATCAATTGCATCATTGCCTCCTCACAGATCTGTATCAAGGGAAGAGCGAACCTGCTTCCCCCACACCCTCAGGTGTTCAGCACAGTGTAAATCACCTTCTAGCCTTCAGGAAGACCCCAAAACCACAATCCACAGAGAGTGCATGGCAGTCAACGCCTCTGGTGCACACTGATACCCTTGTCCCACTCATCAAGAAGCTTGTTCTTCAAGATTTAAAGACACCTCCAGGGTCTGCTGGGGGAAGGTTTTGTACCTTTTCGTACCTTTTGTACCTTTGTTCTTTCCTGGGCACACGGTGCCTTTATATCTTACTGACTGCACAAAAATAGCCCTTTGCTGAACATATGTATTTTATACCTTTAAGATTACTGCCTGTTGGTAAAATGGAACGGAACTACAAGTGAATTATGATCTTTATCCCTAATGAGTAAAATTTGGTTACTTCAAACTTCTGAGTAAGGCTAAAGAAGATTACAGATATATGCAACCAAAGTTATTCAGTCCCCAAAATTTCAAAGGTTTTTGGGAATATGCACCTAGAGAGCTGGCTGTAACTGATGAAAAGGCTTTTGTCATTAGTATGCAGCCTTCCTTGTCCCATTAGTTTCAAGTTCCTGCACAGAACTGTCATTTCTGCAAAGTGCAGGTGTTTGAACTGGAGAGCCATCAGGGGAGGCTCAAAATTGTAATTGTCTTGCACACATGTAAAACAAAGTCAATACAGTCCTTTCCCAGTCCCATGAAAGTCCCAGCTTTCTATGTTTTGAAGAAAGAAGGATTACATCCTGATTGCAGCACACTTTTCTGCAAGGGCTCAGCCTCCTGAACCAGAAAAACCCCCTTTGATCTGTCTCCTATGTAATGTGGCAGGTGCCCTTCCTTGGAATTGGTGCAGGGGATTGTAATGAGTTTCTGGTACTGAAAAGAAGGAACCATTTTCTTCATTTATGCCCTCTTAGGAACAAAGACAAACTTCCCTGAGTGTCTGCATGATCATGCACTTATTGTAGACTCACAGACCCATAGAATGGTTTGGTTTGGAAGGGATCTTCGAAGAGTATCTAGTGTATTTTCAGTAGCAAGGCTACTGGGTTTGAATTCCTAATTCCACTTCTTTATGGATTTTTTTAATGTGATGCTGTCATGGGATTTGAAGCAGATGCCTACCCTGAGAGTCACCAACCACAAATGACACACAAGATTCAACAAGATCCTGGGTAATCAAAATGATTGATAAAATGGTTCTGATTCCTCTTTGTTTTAAATTATCTACAATTTAGGAGATCATGAATAGAACAACACTTAAATTCTTGACTTAATTCAACCTTGAATGAATTTCTTGCTGAAGTTCAAGGCTTCAGCAAGTCATAAAAGACTCAGGAAAAGCTTCCAGAGACCTGAAAAAATTTTTTTAAAATGACTTAAGCAAAGACCTGCAGGAGGAGATTTTTCTGTGTGCATGAATCTTGCAAGATTTGAGTCTGAGATTTCATGTGCTTGGCACAGTCTGCTGCAGACAGGGCCTCTCCTTGCACCATCCCTATTCACCTGACTGCTCTTCAGTCCTGAATCCATGTTCTTCCAGATACCATATCCACATGACCTCATTCTCACCCAAGGGAAATTCACCTGGCTGCTTCCTCCTCAGCCTGTGTCCCTCGGACTGCACACTCCTCCTTGGCCGATGGAAGCAGGAGTTGCTCCCTTTTCCCAAGAAGCCAAGAAGTACAAAAGTGTGGCCGTGCAAGGCTCCGTATCGCGGAGCTCTGAACCAGGGCCAGCTGGCTGGCTGTCAGCACGCAATCCAAACACCGGCCAAGGCTGTGCTGGCTGCAATAAACCCCTTCAGGGCTGCAAAACAGGTCAGAGATCTCAAAGAGTACAGGTCTGCTTGGATAATGATTAACAGCATGGTGGCAAAAGTCCCTGAGGCTTTGGCTGGCTCTGTGTGTGTGCAGGCACACATGTGCCTACATCAGTGGGAAAGTTTATCTGTCCTAAGCCCAGAAAACCCTTTGCAGGGGCAAAGCCTCTCTCCTGGTGGGCTGTTCACTAAATCCTTACTAAGGCCCAGTATTCCTGATTGTCTCTGCACTGGCAGAGAATCCCCTGCTGCTGCATTACAAACCAAGAGCAGAAATAATCGTGAGGGACAAGTTCAGTCTTTTTCTAACTTCTGTAATGAACTTTTATGGAAGACCATATTCCAGTCTCTGATTCATGGGCATAAATTTGAAAATGGAGACAAATGTAGTTTCCTTTCAGACCTCCTGAGAGAAAAATCTGCAAAACTGACCTGACGAGACAGAATGTAATCATGGGTGTTTTGTTCTGTGCCGGTGAATGTCCTTGAAACACAGTTGTGCTGTTAAATTGCTACTTTCCAAAGCAAAATAACTTTATAATTATCTGTGGATCCTCAGCAAATTTTCCCCTCCTTGATTTCTATTTGTTATTTTTCAGAATCATAGACTGTAGGATTTTCCCCATGTTTTACAAAGTACCTTATATATATTTTTAAAACTGATGTTTAAAAAAAATCCAACTTTATTACGTAAGCAGGTTACTCCTGGAATATAATCTCGTGTGTGTCTGTATGTATCCATATACTCATGTAATGTATCTATAATGGCATGTAAATATGTACTACTGTTAGATGGACAACTGTTTTTACAAAGGATAACACAGATCATACTTTGGTTGAGGGGACCAAGAGGACCCAGCAGGGACAATGCTGTTATTCATTATGAGATCTCTTCTGAAACTTTTTGCGGTACGAATTTCCCAAGCATGGTCATAAGAGCCAGTCTGCAAGCTACAGCAGACAACTGCTGCCAGCCTAAAGCACCTGAAGCAGCCAGCAAAGGGGCAGCAAGCCCTGCCGAGGGGCAGGGAGCTCTGTGAGGAATGCCAGATCAGCTTCCTTGTAATCAAGGGCCATTTCCTTCCTTTGTCAGGATCTTGACAGGCAATCAGATTTTAACGTGAGTTTCCTCTATCCCAAGCCAGTGTCAATAGAGAAGCAAATGGATCAAATGTGAATGGAGACCACAAAACTCCTGGGTAATAGCAGGTAACACTCCCTGACCTTCCCACTCATAAAGTTGCGTTACTTCCTCCTCCACGATGAAGATTATTTTTTATGTAGTATTTACATTAGTTTATATGGCTACATCCTCAAAACCTTTATTAAGCTGTGTAAGGTTCTGCCAGAGCCCAGGTTTAGGTTTGCAAAGGCAGTGGGAGTTGTGGCCTCCAGTTAACACAGCCAGCCCTGGTTTGTGCTCTTGCTCATGAGCTCAGGAGAGAGACTGGAAGGCTGCAAGGAAAATAAATGCCCAGTTCTTAGACAATGATTGCAGACTTGGGTGAATTCAGCTCTGGGAAAGACCACTTCATTTAGTTTAAGCATGGCAAGTGGGGGGAGCAGAAAAGCAGCTGAACGCATTTTCAGCATCAGAGTATTTTATGCACATTGTTAAAGTCTTCTTTTGTATGCATATGAAAGAGGAAGACCAGAGCTGATGAAGCAATCACTGGAATTAAGCCTCCAGCTTTCCAGGTGCTTACATCAGTTGATGAAAAACAATGCTACGGAAAACAAGGGCTGATGTTGGTGTAACACTCCGGGGAAAAACATGCTTTCCAAGTGAATTTCCTTTTATTCTGTGCTCATCTGTTGCAGAAATATCAGGAAATTTCTTTATTCTGCAGAAATAAATTAAACTCTGTGAAAGTTTCCCCTTTAAATAACCATTCTACTAGGGACCTGATTTTTTTAAACTCTGCTGGCTGGTTTATCTCTGAGGAGATAAATGGTTTAATTTGCTTTATGATGTCACTTAGATTAATTACATGGCTCACTAAAGTATGTAGAGAAGTATAAATGTTATTACTCTTTGTAGCAGTCATGCGTGCAGCTCACAGCACCTTTGGGGTATTTGTTATGGAAGGTTAAAATGTTCTGGATTCCCTTCTTTCCTGTGCTGAGGCTCAAACAGATGTTTCAAACATCCTTCATTGACCTCCTCATATTGTCCAAGAATAAAATGGGAAAAAATGTAACGCTGCCTTAGAGAGGCTCTGTCCCATGTTCACCCATCTGACATCTCTCCCCCAGCCTTCCAGGAAGGTTTGAGAAGAAGCTGCAGGCCCTGCTGAACTGTTTCTCTCAGTTACTTGCAAATTCCTACTTTGCTATTGAAATGTTCCTTGCTGATGGCACCTGGCTGCTATGCCTTCAAATAAAAATGTCTCTGGGATCTTCCTGAAAGCCTTGCAGTATCTGATGCTAGGGAGTTATGAGTAACAGCCTCTTCCTTCCTTCCACCGCAGTGCTTGTGTTTTCCTTTGCTGCCTGTATTTCACATTTTCAGCCTCTTCTTAGCAACAGGTTTTCAAGGCAACAGTGCCTACACTTTTGTCACTAAGCCTCAATATTCCTCACATAGAGACACAACCACACAGTTTTGGGTTTAGCTGATCTCAGTGTTGTGGCAAAGGAAGCAGCCAAGGAGGAAGTCACAGCACACTGAGGTGCCAGAAGGGAGTGAGGCTGGGGACGAAGGACCAGAAACAGTGTTCCTGGCCTGTCTGATTCCTACCAGGCTTCTAGAATGGTGACCTTTTCCTCTGCCTTCCTTAAACTCAGTCCACTGGGCTCTGGGGAAGCGTTTGTGCTGTGAGATGAAGATCCATGTCTGAACTGGGGGTCTTGGGGCTCCTCCTGCAAATGCATGAAGAGAAGCTGTCTCACCTGCAGTACAGCTGGTCTCTGCCTAGAGCAGACATCTGCATCAGGTCAGAAAAGTCACTCCTATGATGCCAAAAGGTTTTTGCTTTTATGTATTTTTCATATATTCGTAGCTCTGTAGACTATTATTGTACAGTTACATGGTTTCTTAAGCTAACTCCAGTATTTTGTTAGACAAGCACATTCCTGGAATCCTATTCTAATCTTGCTTCTTCAGTGAAGAAGGCCATGTCACTTTTCCATGTATTTAGACATAAACAATGTGGGGCTAGAAGCAAGGGGGAGGCTTCAGCATGGGGCCAAACCAAGAGGGGAATTACTTCATTAACTGTACTTCTAACTGGGGATTCTTGTCAATTATGCTAATTTGCTAAACTTACCAAAGTGCCGAAGCCCTTATGGGGGCATTCCTCCATAAGTGCACCTGAAAGACCTTCCATAAACAGTAACTGCTTTTTGTCATTTTAATCTTGTTTGGCTTGCGAATTTATGGCTGAAAAGGCATCACCTAAGGAAGGCTCCTTCCCCTCTAAAATGTTCAGGTGACCTAGAACTGTATTTTGCACTCTTCTCCCTTCTTACGTACACTGACTACCTGCACAGCAGGCAATACAGACCTCTCCTGGCAAGATGGAGATGCGGATTGAAATATGTTCAGGTGGGGACTGGACTAACTTCTCTGCCATCCTCAAGGTGTGTGCTAGCCACAGAGCTGGGCAGAAAAAAATCAGGGAAGGTATTACAGGAAGGGGTTGAGAGGGCTTTTTCTGTAGTTCATTAGTTCTGGTGTCACCAGCACATGGGGTCTGCAAAACCACCCTGCCAGCAGATGTCACCTCTAGCTCTAGGAGGGAAAGAAGGGGCTATGATTTGCATCAGTTTTTACAGCCATATGTTTCAGTGACGGACATTAAAGAAGAGGGTCACTGTTCCAAGGACTGTGCTCAGAATCTAGGAGGACCTTATATTAGGATCCAGGCTGCCACATTGTATGAACAGTGAGACCAGACCCCACATATCTGGAGCCTTTTCCGTGTGTAACCCAGACCCTGGTGTGAATTTAAGACAAACACTTAAATGTTGCATTGACCTGTACCTGCCAGCACGGACTCTTTGCATTTCATCACACACACCTGGATACTGCACAGTGGCTTAGCTCTTTGACTCAAGCTGTGTCCATTGCTTGGTTCAAGGAAGACTCAGAAGTGGGGTTTGTTTCTCTAAGGATATGTCCAGCCCTTCCCATGTTTAAGACATCTCCCTCCAGGGATTCAGCAGGCATTCTCCTGTGTTCAGTACAGAGAATTTTGCATTTGTTATCAGCTGTTTCAGGATGTTGTGTCTCTGCAGGAATGAGAATTTGCTCAGTCTCTGGTGCTGCAGATTTTCCACCTTCCACACTCTG